>NC_057864.1:172306563-172635563 GCF_019393635.1 Dromiciops gliroides | reverse complement strand
ATTGTATTAGGAGAACAAGCAGATAAAACCATTGTTTTGGACATTTCATTTAAATTTTTGAGGGAACTAAGGGGGATTATCATTCAGATAAAAAGATCCTCAAAAACAAAACAAAACAAAAATCCTCAAAGTATAATTTCCAAATGGAATTCTCCACTAATCATTGTTCAGATTCTTCAGAACCCTTCATCCATGTGCTTTTTCTCCTTGGTAGAGACTTTGTGTTTGAGATTTTGAAAAATAATCAATTTAAATGAACAGAAAATTGAAGATTATTGCATTTCAGACTTAAAAATATTCTTCAACAGTCTGCCTTTGCAAACAGGCAACTTCATTCACCCCTGAGCTAAAGTAGTTCTTTCTTCTTCATCTTCTCTGTTGCCCAAGGTTTTATTTTTTTAAAGGTAACACTATTTATTTTTTTTCTATAAAAGTATTTTTTTATTCAAGGTTTTATTTTGTTTTGTTAATCTCCTTTAAACTAACCAGAGAATATTGAGGGGGGTGGGAAGAGGGGCAGGAAGGGAATGAAGCTAATTCAAAGTACAAGTGTCCTTTTGGAATCCTTTTTAAAATCTGCTAATAACGGGGCGGCTAGGTGGCGCAGTGGATAAAGCACTGGCCCTGGATTCAGGAGTACCTGAGTTCAAATCCGACCTCAGACACTTAACACTTACTAGCTGTGTGACCCTGGGCAAGTCACTTAACCCCAATTGCCTCACCAAAAAAAAATAAAAATCTGCTAATAAAAATTAAAGTGCATAAAACAAATTTTAAATAAGAAAAGCCATGTTATCCAACTTATTTACTTTTTCAATTTTAAAAGTTTATCTCACATCTGCTTCCATTTCCCAAGGATTTATTTATAAGGCAGGAAGGAGGTCTTTTGGACTCTGACCTTAGGAATCCATTCTCAGACCCTTATTTTTCTCTAACTTTCTTCCTCTTTAATGAATCATGTTCTGAAGTACACCTTGACAGTTGTTTAGAATGGGAAAAAATACTATGGTATGGAGAATCTCAGTATGGATAGAAGAAAGGGGGTAATGGGTGCCATTTTAATAAGTCAGGTTGGAAGTGTTGTCATTACATACAGCGTCATTGTGTCTTCCTGTTTTCTTCTAATTTGTTGTTAATTTTTTTCCCTAATTGTTACATACAGACTCCTAATCTGTAAATAACTTTCTTGTTAATAACAAGTCATTTCAAGTTTGTTAGGCTATAGTTAATTTTTAAAAGCTTTTCATTGTCCTGTGCCTTCCAACTCCCTTTTTGAAGAGTATTTCTGAACATGTATGTATAAATTCATCTCCAAATCTTTGGATTCTTTAATTTTTGCAAACTCACATACTATAATTTCAAATATGCTCCCTCCCTTTCAACTTCTCTTCCTACCTTCATGATAAAGAACTAAGTATCATGCAATATGTTGACTTTAGAGGAGCCTATTAAGTTCTTCATAGAATTTCTCTGTTTCAGGAAATGCTACGGCCTAATTGGCAATCATCGTCTTTGTAGTTTTTTTATTTCTTTTTTATTGTGAGCACCCTACAGTGTGACATTCTATTACAAACATAGAGTTGGAAGGGGATTCAAAGGTCATCTAGTTTAATAGATGAGGAAACAGGTGCCAGAGAACTTAAGTCACTGGAGTAAGATGGCACAAATGGTAGCCATAAGAGGTAGGATTGGAACCCACGTCCTCCAACTCCAGAGTCAGTATTCATCTTCCCATAGCAAGTTACATCCCAATTCCATTAAATGCAAGTCAAGAAGTACTTATTAAGCACCATGTGACAAAATCATCAAATGTTCAAATTCCCACTACCCTCAAAAACTTGAATAAGAACCTTGGTTTTCTCATCTGTAAAATGGGATTAACTCCTGTTACTGCCTGCCTTAAGGAGCTGTTTTGAGGAAAGCCTTTTATAAACCTTAAAGCAACATAGAAATGTCATTATGACAGGGAGGATGGCATGAAGTACCTCACTATATATCCTTGCCCTCTGAGGTAGCACAAAGAGTGAGAAAAAATGTAATTTTTTTACAGAACTTAAAATATCAGATTTATTGGAAAACAAAATCTTTGTATTTAAAAGCTATGGTTGGGGAGGGGTGGAGCCAAGATGGCGGAGGAGAGGCTGTGACTTCCACAAGCTCCAGATAAACCCGTCCATTCACGCCCAGATAATGCGGTAAAAATCAAAACCCAGAACAGCCCAATGCACATAAGAACAGAGTGAGACTATTTCTCCGAAAAAGAGGCAATTCTGATCACCTACTGATCAGCTGAACAGCTCAGCGCACAGTCCAGACCCAGCCAGGGAACACTGCTTCCAGCGCACATCAGAGTCCTTCAGCACCAGCAGCTTCTGAGGCTCCAATCCCAGACAGGTGAGGGGGTTCAGCGGTAGGCGGGGTGAAGTGGAGGCAGTATCTACTGGAGTTGGGCAAAGCGCCCTGGGTCTCGAACCAGTGGGCTGAATCGATGTGGTGGTAGCCCAGTGGGGGAGGGGCAAAAGCATGCCAGCTTCTGACCATAGAGAATCAGAGTTCAATCAGACTTCTGTTTCCCGGTCAAAGAGAAAGTGCTGTGATTACTCACAAGCCAGGCAGGCTGAGAAGAAGCCCAATCACCCGCTTGGGCCACGCTGTAGCATGAACTGAGTGTGTCCTGGAAGCAGCGCTCACTTTAAGAAGGAGTAAAAAGCCAAGAAATAATAAGCCAGGATGAGTAGGCAGAGAAAGCAGAAGACCATCAAAAACTTCTTTGGGGGTAAGGTAGACCACAATACATCCTCAGAAGAGGAAGATAATAACAGGGTCAAAGCTCCAACATCCAAATCTTCCATGAAAAATATGAACTGGTCTCAGGCCATGGAAGCTCTCAAAAGGGACTTGAAGAGAAAGTAGGAGAGATAGAACAAAGATGTAGAGAAAGAGAGGAAGGAATGGAAAGACGAAATGAGAGAGCAATGCAGGAGAATCATGAGAAAAAGTCACAGTTTGAAAAGCCAAATGGAAAAAGGAGATTAAAAACTGTCTGCTGAAAATAATTGCCTAAGAATTAGGAGTGAACAAATGGAAGCTAGTGATCTTATGAGAAACCAAGACACAGTAAAGTACAAATCCAATTGAATGAAAAAATAGAGGGCAATGTGAAATATCTCCTTGAAAAACAGCTGACCTGGAAAATAAATCTAGGAGAGATAATTTGAAAATCACTGGACTACTTGAAAAACCATGACTAAAACAAAAGCTTAGACACATCCTCCAAGAGATGTGAGGGAAAATTGCCAATATTCTAGAAGCAGAAGCAAAAATAGAAATTGAAAGAATCCACCAATCACCTCCTGAAAGAGATCCCAAAAGGAAAACCTCCAGGAATATTGTAGCCAAATTCCAGAACTCCCAGGTCAAGGAGAAAATATTGCAAGCAGCTAGAAAAAAAGGAATTTAAATACTGTGGTGCTCCAATAAGGATAAAGCAAGATCTAGAAGCTTCTACATTAAAGGACCGGAGGGCATGGAATATGATATTCCAGAGGGCAAAGAAACTGGGACTACAGCCAAAAATCACATACCCAGCAAAACTAAGCATCATCTTTCAGAGGAAAACATGGAACTTCAATGAGAAAGAAGACTTTCAGGCATTTGTTAGGAAAAGACCTGATCTGAATAGAAAATTTGACTTTCAAATACAAGACCCTGGAGAAGCATAAAAAGATAAACAGAAAAAAAACTTCATGAGGATATTAAAAAATCAAACTGTTATATTCCTACATGGAAGATAATACTTTAAACTCATAAGAACTATCTCAGTAAGGAATTAACTGAGGACACAGGTCTGAACTGAATATGAAGGGATGATTATCTATAAAGCATTTATGTTTTGTTCTTTGTGGGGTGTCTTATGTCTGGGGCCAGATTTGGGCGTGGGGCCCTCCTGGGTCCAGGACTGGTGCATTGTCACTGTGCCACCTAACTAACCCATAATGACATCTTTAAAAAAGGGTTGAGGTGTAGGAGAAATAGACTGGGGAGGGAGCAGGGGAGAGATGGTCTGGGGAGAGGTTGTTCACATGAAGGAAACAAGAAAAAAACTTATGAGGGAGGGGAAGAGGGGGAAGGAAGTTGGGGAGTGAGTGAACCTTAATATCATCAGAATTGACTCAAAGTAGGACTAACATACATACTCAAGTGGGTATAGTAATATATTTTTGCCCTGAGGGAGGGGAGGGAGATAAGGGGGGGGGAGAGGGGAAGGAGGGAAGGGCAAATTGGGGGAGAGAGCAGTAAAAAGCAAAATACTTTCGAGGAAGGTAAAGATGTTCTGCATAACTGCACAAGTATGACATATTGAATTGCTTGATTTCATAGGGAGGGTTGAGGAGAGAGGGAAGAAGAAAATTTGGAACACAGAATTAGCTCAAAGACCTTAAACTCATCAGAGTTGGCCCATGGAGGGAATAACATTCACACCCAGTTAGGAGGAGTAATCTATTTAACCCTATGGGAAAGTATGAGGGGAAGAGGATAAGGAAGGAAGGGTGAAAAAAAAAGGGAGTGCAGAGTAGGGGAGGGGACAGTCAGAAGTAAAACACTTTTGAGGAGGAATAGTTTAAAAGAAGATAGAAAAATAGAGTAAATACCATGGGAAGGGAATAGGATGGAGGGAAATAGTTATGATGATTGAATATAATGGCAAAACATATGGTACATACTTTGCTGAGCTAATATGAAGAAAATTCTTTTTCAAGTTTAAGGTACTTTATTTAGGTTATAATGAACAGGATACTATCAGAAAAACCTGGAAAGACCTACATGAACTGAAGCAGAGTGAAATGTACTGTATACAAAATAACAGCAATAGTATAAGATGATCTGCTGGGAAGCATGTGGTTATTTCAGCGAGGCAATGGTCCAATATAACCCTGAAGGACTTATGAAAATGGCAACCCATCTACAGAGAAAGAAGTGATAGTATCTGAAAATAGATGGAAACACATTTTTATTTATTTATTTATTTTGTTGAGGCATTTGGGATTGGGTGACTTGCCCAGGGTCACACAGCTGGTGAGTGTTGAGTGTCTGAGGCCGGATTTGAACTAAGGTACTACTGATTCCAGGGCCGGTGCTTTATCCGATGCACCACCTAGCTGCCCCAGAACACAAATTTTTTTAAAAATTGATGTTAAAATTTGTTTTTACATATATTTTGGAAAATAAAATTCTATTCAATTTTTTAAAAAAAGCTATGGTTTGGGGCAGCTAGGTGGCGCAGTGGATAGAGCACCTGCCCTGGAGTCAGGAGGACCTGAGTTCAAATCCAGCCTCAGACACTTAATACTTACTAGCTGTGTGACCCTGGGCAAGTCACTTAACCCCAATTTCCTCACAAAAAGAAAACCAAAAAAAAAGCTATGGCCTTGGTAAATTTAAGAAGCCCTAGATTGACTGATGTCTAGCAAAGAGAAGGCATTCAGGCAGAAAGATTTTTCTATGCTATTTGATATATATATAATTTTCTTTTTAAGTACCTTATTGACTTTTTCTTTTACATCACAATTACTTCCCCAAAACTCCCTCCTACCCTTCCCACCCAATTTCTCTTTGTTATTAAAGATTTGGAGCATTTTTTCATGTGATCTTTGTAGCTTCCATTTCTTCATCTGAGAATTACCTGTTCATATTAACTGACCATTTATCTATTAAGGAATACTTTAGTTCTTATATTTCTGTCAATTCTATATAAATCTTGGATATACGAGTTTTTTCAGAGATAATTGCTGCAAAGATTTTCTTCCCCACTTATCTACTTTCTTTTAATTTCAACTGCATTGATTATATTTGCACAAAAGCTTTTCAAGTTTTATGTAGTCAAAGTAGTACAGTTTTATCTTCTAAGATCACCTCTATATCTCATTTAGAATTCTCCCCTACTCATAGTTGTATAAAGAACCACCTTCCATTCTCCTCTAGTTATTATTTATATGTACATATTATATTTATTGTTTATTTCTATCTAATATATTATTTATTGTTATACAGTCACATTATTATTATATGATTTTTTATAGTTAGGTCATGTATCCATTTGGAGCTTGTCTGTAAAAGATGTACTAATTTCTGCCAAGGTTTTCCCAGAAGCTTTTGTCATCTTTACCCATTACAGCTAGTATCCTTGATTTCCAAAAACAAAAAGACATGATAATTAACAATATTAAATTGCTTTGTTCTTTCTTACCTAGTCTATTTCACTGACAACTTTTTTATTTGCTAACCAATACCAAAGAGTTTTGATAGTTACTACTTCCTAGCATAATTTTTTTTTACAAATATCTATGTATTTATTTTATTTTGTGTGTGTGTGTGTTATTTTATTTTATTATTTTGGTGAGGCAATTGGGGTTAAGTGACTTGCCCAGGGTCACACAGCTAGTAAGTGTCTGAGGCCAGATTTGAACTCAGGTACTCCTGAATCCAGGGCCAATGCTTATCCACTGTGCCATCTAGCTGCCCCTTCCTAGCATAATTTGAGGGTCTGGTGATGTTAGGTCCCCTTCATTCTGACTTTAAAAATCATTCCATTTGACATTCTCAGTCTTTAATTCTACCAGATGAATTTTATCAATTTGTTTTCCCTGATATATTTCTAAGTAAGGATTGTCACTTGGGAATCCTTTCAGAGGGAGACTGCGGTGGAGAATCAACTTCAGTTTTAAGAGCATCTCTGTGAATGGTTAAGATGATTTTCTGGACGGTTCTTTCTATTTTCTCTGTTTCTTTTCAGTCATGTAACACAGACCACATCATGGATCCACCCTGTGACGAGTGCGCTAAACTTGTCCTGCTTGGAGGAGAATGAAGAAGATTGCCCCAGAGACCTTCCCAACCAAAAGAGCTGATAGTTTCTTGCAAAGAATAGAACCACAAGGTAGAGTGGCATCATTTTCAGAACATCTTGAGCTAGTGAAACTGACATCCAATATGCAATGAATGGGTACAAACTGCTCCATTTCCCGGTTTTGAAGTAGGAGGCAATGAATTTATCCTGTTTGTTTAAACCAAACATCCCATGAAAGTGTTTTCCATGCACATTTCCTATTCAGTTCATTTCAATACTTACCTATAGGATAATCCACTGGTGATACACTAATCATTTTTTAAAAAATAATAATCTATTCAGATTTTTCTAAATGGCAAGGAATTGAATCTTTGCAAAATGATACAAGCAATTATTTCTTCCTTTGGAAATAAGCTATAATGACTTTGACAATGATTTGTATTTAAATCTATTGAAAATTATATGAATGTTTTCACATTTTCATTAAAACACTATTGATAATACATTAATTCTTTGTATTTATGTCTCATCATTATGTAGTCCAAGTTGCTTCGGGTGCCTTCCAGATCCGAGGAAGCATATGAAATTCCCGTCTGAAAACACTCAGGAGTTCACAAAACAACATTCCATAAAGGAATGCTATCATAGCAGCTAGTTTCATAGCTATATCCACAATGGCCTTAGACAGTAGAGGGTATCTATGGGTCCCCTATGCTCCCTGGGTAATTCTATTCCTTTCTTGAGGCACCTTTTTCATTCATTCATTTGTTCATTCATTCATTCAAGTATCTATGGTGTCTACTGTGTTCACACCTTTTCCTTCTACTTCCCCTTTCTTCCATTTCTCTACCAGGCAGGGGAAAATTTCATGAAATTTCTTCTACTGTCTGAGGATTTTCTCTTGTAGAGGGCAAGGCTTCACACTGAAACTGAATATTCAGTCAAGAAAGTCCTTAATGTCGAAGTGGCCTTTCTTGGGTTTAGGGATAGGGAGCAAGTAGAAGGAAAACTTGCCAAACCCACTGCATACCCCCTCTGAGTTCATTGCCTACACAAGACTCAGTATTGGCCTCTTGGGTTTCTACCATTCAGTCATGCCTGCATCCATTTATTCAGTAAATATCCTTTAAATGCCTTTTGAGAGAACAACATGGAATGGCATATAGAGAGCAGACTCCTAGTCTGGAAGACCTAGGCTCATGTCCCACCTCTGACTCTACAGACTGTGTGACTCCTAACCTCTCAGTGCTCTCAAGCAACTTTCTAAGACTTAAGGCTACAGAGAAGCTTCCCTTTGCATTAGGAGAGCAAGTTCCTCACCAGGACCTTATTACCCTAATGAAATATCAGTTCCAGTTTTGTTTTGTTTTATTTATAAATAAGTGCCTAATACTTATAACCATTCATTAGACTTTATTATAAACAGTGGCTCCTAGAATAACCCTAAAAGTAACGGGCTGCTGACTCTAAGCTCCAGCTCATTCCTTCCTAACACACTGGGATAAAAGGGAAAAACACACACTCACACAGGGCCAGACGAAAAAGATAGGCAATAAATACTTAGATGATTAACCTGCTTTGTTTTAAAGCCAGCTTCATAGTGATATGGGACTCTTAATCCATGAGGGTTTATAAGTAATCTGGAAATGTAATGCAATAAAAGCTGGTTTCTAGCCTGCCTTCCATCAGCCAGAAATCTTTATTAAATTTGCACTGCGGTACAATGATAATTAGCAATCATAATTAGGGTTCTGAGGTACTGCAAGATTCTAGCTTTAGTCCCCATCAGGTCAGGTCAACAAGCATTTATTAGCACCTACTGTGTGCTCTGCACTGTGCTAAGCTTCAGGGATACAAAAAAAGTCAAAAATAAACAAAACAGTAAATACTCTGCTCTCGAGGAGCTCACAGTCTAAAGAGGGAGACAACACACAAACAACTATGTACAAATAATGGAATCCAATGAATATTAAGTACTGCTATGTGCCAGGCACTGTGTTAAGTGCTAGGGATGCAGATAAGAAAACCAAAGACAGTTCCTTCTCTCAAGAAGCTCACTGTCTAATGGAGACAGCATGTGAACAACTATGTGCAAATAAGATGTTTACAGGATAAATTGGAGGTAATCTACAGAGGGAAGGGATCACTAAGTCATGAGGGGTAGCAGTAAGCAGTAAACAAAAAAGGATTGAATATGGTTTTAGTGTTAGGTGTGGTTTAGTTTTGCCCAATTCTTTGAAAACTGTGATTCTCTCTTGTATGTAGAGGATATTTACCAGAACAGTTGATCAAGTGGAATAATCCATTCCTTCACCATGCCAAGTAACTGAAAGGTGACAGCACATCGTTGCTGATTCTTCCAGTGATTCTTCTTTTTGTTTACCTTCTCTGATGCACACAAATCACAACCAAGGACTTAGAATCACAAAAATGTGAGCTAGAAGGATCCTTGAAGATCGTTTGTTTATCGCAGGAGGCCTGTGCACTTTTTTAAAAAATGCTTTAGCAGTTATCTATAATTCAATATAATTGGTTTCCTTTGTGATCCTATGCATTCTTTTTTATGCATTTAAAATTTTTTGAATAAAAGTATTTTATTATTTTCCAGTTACATGTAGAGATAGTTTTCAGCATTTGTTTTTATAAGATTTCCAATTTCAAATTTTAAAAATATTACTTTTGGAAGTGTCTGTAGGTTTCCCCAGACTGCCAAAGAGACCCAAGACACATCAAAAAAGGTTAAGGATTCCTGATTTAGTACAATACCTCCATTTTACCAATGAAGAAACTGCAGTTCAGAGAGATAAATAACCTGTTCAACAGACAAACTAGCAATGATGAAGCTGGAACCAAAAATCAAGTCACAACTTGGATTGACATCAGTCCTCACACATACCTTGTTTAGCATAAGGTTCAAGTGCTTACTTGCAAATGAACAAGATCACTTTATGCAACTCACTGGATCTTTCTCGGTCCCAGTTTCTTTATCCTTAACATAAGGAGGGGAGGGATAATAAATTATCTCTGAGGGCTTTTTCAGATCTAAAGCTCTATGATTCATATATGAGTAGATTTGGATCCATATATAAGTATATTTGGAGATATAGATGTAATTACAAATGTAGATGTAGATGCAGATATAGGGGAAAAAAGACAGTTGTAGATATAAACATTTGTTGTTCAGCCATGGCTGACTCTCCATGACCCCATTTGGAGTTTTCCTGGCAACGATACTGGAGTGATTTGCCATTTCCCTCATTTTACAGATAAGGAAACTGAAGCAAACAGGGTTAAGTGACTTGCCCAGGGTCACACAGATAGTAAGTGTCTGAGACCAGATTTGAACTCAAGAAGAGAAATCTTCCTGACTCCCAGGCCTGGCACTCTATCCACTGTGCCACAGTGGATAGCACAGATATAAACACAGATATAGATATAAACATATATAGATGTAGTTATAGATGTAAACATGCATTTAGATATAGCTGTAATTATGGTTGTAAAATAAATATGGATGTAGATATAAACATAGATATAGATATGGGTGATTCTTTGTGACCAACCTGTTGGTGATAATCAGATGCAATAAACTGCTAGGACCATACTTAAGGCCTTTCTGATTTGGTAGAACCTATAGGGACTTATACTCTGTTAGCCTGGCTTTTAAGAACCATTCCAAACCAATCATGAGGCATCATATATGAAGAATGCACAAGGCTTTAAAAATTATAGAGATGGAAAGGATCTTGGAAATAGAGGCAACTAAATGGTGTGTGACCTGAGCCTGGAGTCAGGATAGACCTGAATTCAAATCCAGTCTCAGACTCATACTGGCTGGATGACCCTAGACAAGTCACTTGACTTCTGCCTGTCTCTATTTTCTTAACAGTAAGATGTGGATAATAATAACACCTCCCTCCCAGGGTTGTTGCAAGGATCAAATGAGGTATCAAATGTTTGTTCCCTTCCTGCCTTTAAGAGATCATCTGAGATCCTGAAGTTAAGTGACTTGTCCAAGGTCACACAATTAGTTATCAATAAAGCCAGGAATAGAATCTAGGCCTACTGACTTACAGTCTATTTTTTTTATACTACACCATATTGCCTTCCAGTTGTGTAGAAATCCTGTGTGTGGGTGTGTATAGTTGTAATGGCATGAGTTCAACAAATACCTCAGCTCTCCTGTCTTTTGGTCATCACACAGATTTTGGCATGGAGAAATCTGAGTTTTCTTATCAAATTTGTTTAACAAGCATCTTCATCTTTGCATTTGACCAAGGATAGCCACTAACATTAGGAAGGATTGTTCCAAGTACCCCTATTTTCCCTGGTTTTGGTGGGGAAAATAGTGTTTTGCACTTTCAAATTCACCCTCATGAAGTATAAGGCTTTTCCATTCCAATGACTGTCCATAATTGACCTGATTTAGGATTGTCACTTCAAGAACATGTCTTGTTTGGGGGTTTTCTCTATCAAACTTGAGGAAACTGAATTTTTAATAAAGATATCAAATAGATCCTCTTTGATCTAAGCAATAGTGACAGGAATTAATTAAGAGAGTGTCAGAATCACTGTAAGTTGCAAGAGTCACTTGAGTCCCCTGTGCCTCCATTTCCTCACAATGTAATGAAGCTAATAATAGATCCATCTCTTAATGTAACTTTTTTTTTAAATAGATTTTATTGGTATATTTTATTTTGTCAGTACTTACATTTCTTCTTGCACTCCTCCCACTCTCAGAGAGCCATCCTTTATAACAAATAGCTTTTATTTTTTTTTTTTGGTGAGGCAATTAGGGTTAAGTGACTTGCCCAGGGTCACACAGCCAGTAAGTGTCAAATGTCTGAGGCCGGATTTGAACTCAGGTCCTCCTGAATCCAGGGCTGGTGCTCTAACAAATAGCTTTTAAAAATATATAAAAATAAAAAAAATATTCGGCAAAACCAATCAATGCATTGAAAAAAATCATTCTTTACATGCAATATTCCACACCTATGGACCTCCCATCTCTGCAAAGAAACATGATAAGGTAGTGCCTTCACATACCTCTTCTTTGGGACCAACCTTATCCTTTATAATTTCTCTACATTCAGATTCAATAATTGCGTGTCTCTTTACCTTTTTATTGATGTAGTCAATATTTACATTGTTTCCTTCCTACCCACATTTATGATTTAAATGGGCAAGTTTGCAAAACAAGCCATTAATGGAATCAGAGAGAGTCACTTAGGAAGAACTCTTAGTAGAAGGTCTTTTGTCACTAAACTATGTTATCTTGGTTCCAGAACAGCCTTGGATCATCTCATCCTTGAGAGGAAACGAAAAGAAATATCCCCTAACAAAGAGTCCCTCCAATAATGTTTACAATTTTGGAATAACAGCTGTCAAAACCAAAAGATGGTTTTGTCAAGTTTTTAGAAAGCTTTAAATGCTTTTAGGAAAGTTTTCCTATTCTTCCCTTGAGGAAACATTAGCTCATTTCTCCCAAAGGGAGGGACTTTATTTTTTTTTCTCTACAAAATGAAATGCCAGTGTTTTAAAGTAAACATTATGAAATCCTCCACTGAAGGTACAGAATGCAGGAAGCCAAATGAAAATTGAACAATGGGAAGATGATATTGTCTAATATCTTTTGCAAGGTTGAACAGGATTTGAGAAAGGAAATTCTATGGAGCTTAAGTTCAGGCAATAGCCTGCCTGCTATGTGTGATGACTAGTGATGGTTTTGTAAATATTCGATTCCTACTGTGCAGCTTTCGCCATTTGTAGTTCCACAAATGTAAACTGCCAACAATTCTTACTTATGTTAAATAAAAAGAAATAAAATAAAGTTTCGTGTTATCCCTATGTTACCACCGAGTCTTTGAAGGGGGAAAATCCTATTTAATTCTAAGTTTTGTTATAGAGTTGTGCAATATAAGTTGGAACAGAACGTGTCTCTAGAAATATTTTCCTTTAGCGCACCATGAACTGGTTTTCTCCACCCCCCCCAAAACTGTTCTCTGCCTGTGGGGGCTTTGTAAGGGCTGTTCTAAATTGAAATATTGGAAGAAAACTATTCACTTATATCTGGATGAAAAGATAATATGTTGCTGAGGACATTGACAGTGGCAAAAAGGGCCCAAGACACCTACCTTTTTTTCTTGGGGACTCCAGGTCCCTAGGAGGCAATAACCCACTGGAGGAGTGTTATCTTGACTGTTGAATTTGCTCCAAGTTTTCTGTGCTCTTTTACAGTATAAACAAAATTATTGTTTAGTTTTGGAAAGAAAAAAGATAATTTGGTATGTTCATACAAAAAAAATTCAGAAAACTTATAATAAGACAAAAAAAAATGAGCAGTCCTTATTCTCAAGGAGCTTTGGGTGGGTGTGGTGGGGGAGAGTGTAAGAGACAATATGGAACAAAGTTATTTCAAGAGGAAGAAAGTGTTTGTGGCAGGGCCAATAAGGAAAGGTAGAGCTGAGGTCATCTGTCTTTATCTGCAAAAGGAGAAAAATTACTCAGTGGTCATCTAAATAGAGATGGCCATATTTTAAATTCACTTATCCAGCCTTGGAACAGAGTATGTGCTTAATAAATGTTTGTTGACTGATTTGTCTACATTAGTCCTTTCCAGTAATTCCCTAACAATAGAATGGGGTAGCTGGGTGGCACAGTGGATAGGGAGCACTGGCCCTGAAGTTGGGAGGACCTGAGGTCAAATATGACCTCAGACACTTACTGTGTGACCCTGGGCAAGTCACTTCACCCCAATTGCCTTAAATATCTGGGACCATCTCCAGTCATCCTGATATATATATTTGCCACTGGACCCAGATGACTCTGGAAGAGAAAGTGAGATTGGTGACCTTGCACAGCCCTCCCTCACTTAAATCCAATTCACTGCCGAGTCAGGACATCATCCCGATGCCAAGGTCCTCTTTGAGAATGACGGACCAACAACAATAGAATGGTTTTCACTCAAAAATGGGGGACACACTTCTATAGATTTGTGTATAAATGTTACAAGGTTTATGTAATGGCACAGCATGGACTAAAACATTTTCTGGTTTGCCTAAA
This sequence comes from Dromiciops gliroides, assembly GCF_019393635.1. Taxonomy (NCBI): domain Eukaryota; kingdom Metazoa; phylum Chordata; class Mammalia; order Microbiotheria; family Microbiotheriidae; genus Dromiciops; species Dromiciops gliroides. The sequence continues at coordinate 172,621,654 of NC_057864.1, read as the reverse complement.
ATTTAATGAAAGTGCAATGAGAATGAATTCCTAGAATCACAGGTCTAGAGCTAGAATGGACCTCAGAGACTGTCTACCCTCCATCTCTCTCATCTTACAGATGGGAAACTGAGGCCCAGAGAGGTTGAATAGCTTGTTCGAGGTCAGCTAGTGAGAGTGAGAAGTGTTCTTCAAATTCAGCACAATAATCATTTATTAATGTGCAAAGTATATTACTAGGCCTTTGGGAAGCTAAAATTGTTCCTGTCCTCAAGGACCTTATATTCTGCCAAAGGGGGAAATTGTATACACAGATAAATAAATACAAAATAGGGATAAGGCCTGGACTGTGATTTCATTGGTGTAGGAAACTCCGGGTAAGGAGTTGACTCTGCCAATCCAGGAAGAAAAGAAACAAGCATTTATTATATGCATACTATGTGTCAGCCACTGTGCTAAGCCCTTTACAAATATCTCATTTGACCCTGGCAACAGCCCTGTGTAAGGTCTAAAATTCTAGCTGTGATGTCTAAAATCTGATGAGTTGTTGCCTTAAATTAGAAGCTTTAGCAAGAGTTTAGACTTTTAAGTATTTATTAAAGTATATTAGGGGTTAGTAAAGAGAAACACGTGGATAAAGTATGAGATTTGTCTTCTCTCCCTATTCTGCCTGTCCCTGCCCCTCTGCCGACAAGCCCAAGTCCGGAACCGAAAAGACCTGGCTCCCTCCTCAGCTTCTCCTGGAAGCCTCCTGTGAAACAGGAAACAGGGCCATCCACACACATAGCTCCAAGCTAATTGGCTGATAACACTGATTGACAGGACCCACGGGCGGCAGACATCACTTCTGGACACTAAGTCACATACATTTTTTTCATGGCTGAGCTTCACTGTAATATCTTTCTCAACAGGTTGGTAGCGCTCTAATTCTCACACCTGTGAGGTAAGTGCTATTATTATCCCTATTTTCCAGTTGAGGAACCTTAAGTCACTTGCCCAAAGTCACAGAGCTGGTCAATATCTGAGGCAGGATCTGAACTCAGGTCTTTCTGACTCCAGGTCTAGCATGAGCCACCCAGCTGCCTTAATGCAGGTGCTTCTCTGCAGTTCCTCATTGTGAAAGAATGGGTAAATGACTTTCCCAGGGTCACAGCCATTATGTAAAAGACTGGCTCACTCTCTACTCCCCTGCCTCTGATTATAAAATATGTCCAGAATAGATGCAGATTCCTTTCCAGTGGAGGGGAGGCATGATCATGAACAGCTGGGGGGATCAGAAAAAGCTCTTGCCAGAGGTGATACTTGAACAGAGATATGGATTCCAAGGGGTAGAGGTAAGAAGGCAGAGCCTTCCTCCATGAAGGACACAAGAGAACAGCAAAGAGACCATCATACCTGGAAAGTGGAACACTCAAGGAAGCAGCGTTAAATCTGAGTCAAGAGGTGGATTGGAAATGGATGACAAAGGGCTTTCAACATCAAACCAAGGAGTCTGCATTTTATCACAGAAGCTAGAGAGAGAGAGTCACTGAATCTTCTTGAGTGGTAGAATGACATGGCTAGACCTTCACTTCAGGAATGTAAATTTGGCAGCTGCATGGAGGGAGACCAATTAAGAAGCTATTGCTATCGTCCAGGCCAGATAAGAACAGATAATAAAGCTCAGAAGATGAATTGCCCCAAGATCCAGAGCATGGGCTTCAAGGCAGGAGAAAGCATCGAAGCTAAGGCTAATTAATCATGTGCCACTGTAGAATTGATTTGGTTCAAGGGAATAGTGCCTGGCCACAGTGTTCTGAAGGTGCAGAAATTTCCCCCGCTGTAACAAAACCCATGGGAATTATCTGGCTGTTCTTTTTCATTGGGAAGAAATTAATCTTTCATCAGCAAAATGGTCAGTTGAGAGAAAGAATGGCAAAAAAAAGATGGATAAGAAAATGAACTTAAAATAAATACATGACAGTTCAGACATTCCAATGATAGAATCTTGGAAGAAATAAAATATGAAAACTTTTTATGGGCTGGCACCATTTCCATGGGGGGAAGGGTGAAAGGAATAAAAATTTGTTTTGTTGTTTTTTAGTCATCTTTCAGTTATGTCTGACTCTTCATGACCCCTCTCCCCTTTTAGAGTTTTCTTGTACAAGACACTAGAATGGTTTTCCATTTCCTTCTCTACCTCAGTTTACAGTTGAGGAAACTGAGGCAAAAAGGGTTAAATGATTTGCCCAGGGTCACACAGCTAGTATCTTAAATAAGCATTTATTAAGTGCCTACTGTGTGCCAGCCACTCTAAGTCCTTTACAAATATCTCCCAACAACCCTATGAAGTAGGCGCTATTATTATCCCCATTTTACAGTTGAGGACACTAAGACACAGAGGTGAAGTGACTTGCCAAGGGTCACACAGCTGGATTTGAACTCAGTGTCTGAGGCTGGATTTGAACTCAGGTCTTCCTGACTCTAGGTCCAGCACTCTATGCACCATATCACCTAGTTTTCACCTCCACATAGGCAGTTTTCCCCATTTCTCTGCATTTAATCTGATGGCAGCTTTTTCTGTGACAATCTTCAGCTACTTTGAAGAGAGTCAACAAGCATTTATTAAATACTTACTGTGTGCCAGGCACTGGGGATACAAAGAAAAGCAAAAATAGTTCATGTCCTCAAGGAGCTCACAGTCTAACAATATATAGTCTAAGAAAGATTCTAAGAGGTAGCACAATGTCTTGGGATAGTATATTGGACCTGGAGTTAAGATCAGGTCAGTTCACATCCTGCCTTTGACACTTACTGGCTGAGCCTCTGTTTCCTCACCTATAAAATGGGGATAATAATATCTGTAGCACCTTCTTCCCAGGGCTGGTGTGAGGTTCTAATGAGGAAACATGTGCTAAGTGCACCGCACTTTAAAATGTGTTATGTACCAATTAGGGCCACTAGAGTGCACCATAGAGTACAGAGCCTGGAGTCAAGAAGACTCATCTTCATTAGTTCAAATCTGGCCTCAGACACTTACTAGAGGTATGATCCTGAGCATGTCACTTAACCCTGTTTGCCTTCATGTCCTCATCTTTAAAAATGATCTGGAGAAGGGAATGGCAAATTACTCCAGTACATTTGCCAAGAAAAACCTCGGGTCACAGAGAGTCAGACACAACTGAAAAATGACTGAACAACAAATGTGCCAATTATTATTATTTTATTTAGACCGGACCTGTGATTTCACTGAGGTGGAGAACTTCCAATGAAGAAATCCCTTCTATCACTGCAGAATGGCACCTACTCCATAAGTTATATAGCCTAGAAGAATTCCTTAAGACACCAACAGATTAAGTGTCTTGCCCAAAGCACACCACCGTTGTGTGTTAAAAGCAGGATTTTAATCCAGGCATTCTTTACTCTAAGGCAGACTTTATACCACTACATTGACTTTTCAGTGATTATTATTAAGGAATATATATATGTGTACATATTTAATGTGGTCAATTCTAAAGGGTTTCAAGAGAATGAGCATGCTCTAGTGAATTCATCTCTCCCTAGCAATATGTCTTGTGGGACTAATTAAGAATCACAGCAATGACCTAGAGAGATCATGTGGTCTGATCATCTGCCTTCAGGCAGATCAATTTCTGAACCATCCAAGTGGGGTAGGTAGATATTTGCTTCTTGATGGTCTCCAAGGATGGAATAATAATAGCTCACATGCCTTTAATCATTATGCACCAGAAATAGCATTTAGAAGGTACTCTAGGTTTACAAAGCACTTTCCTCTCCCAAAGCCCATGAGATTATAAGACTATAGATCTAGAACTCAAAGGGTCTTCAGGTCATCTAGTCCAAATTTTCATATAGCAGTTAAGGAAACTGAGTCCCACAGAGATTCAGTGACCTGCTCAAAGTCATTCCCCAATGAATAGCAGAGCCAGGATCCAAAGCCAGTTCCATTAAGTCCAAATCTATCACTTTCTCCACTATACCACATTGTCTCCATTTTCCAGGTAAGGCATCTGAAACTGAAGGATGTTAAGTATTACCCAGTGTCACACAAGTAGCTAGCACTGGAATTTGAACCCTGGATGCTTGATTCCAGGTCTAGCTTTTCTACTATATCAAGCTGGCTGTGGAGGGAAGGAAAAAAAAAAGAAATTTACATGATAATTTTGTTGTATATTTGAAAGGAATAGCAAGTTGTGTGTGGTAGATTCACAGTTTCATGCTGTGAGATTTAAAATTGGATACAAGAGCATTAAACTCACCTTTAACCTTTCCCTTATTTATCTCCCAGACCAGTAAGTGGAAGAAGCCTCTGATCTTTAGTTAGAGCTTTTATTGTTTGGAACTTACAAGGTGATGTTGATTAGAGAGATAGGAAAGTAGAAATACAAACAAATAGTATTAGATCTAAGCTTAGTCTATATTCCGTATAGGACTCACCAAAAACCCAAGGCCACCTCTGAGGTTAAGAACCACGTCAAGCACGTGCTGTTACGGAGAACCGGGCCGAGTCAAACCTCAGTCAGCGTCTGTGTGTGCCGCGCAACCAGCGGAGGAGAAGAGTAGAAAAAAAGACCCCACTTCCATTCTCTCCTTGCCTTTTAAGCTCGCACCCTGGAAGTGGAGTGCTTAGCAGATGGACTGGAAAACTTAGCAGATGCATGGCCTTTCGTCACAGTCTCCTCCCCGAAAGGGTGGTCCTTCAGTTTTCGCTAACCGACAGTTAAAAACTTTCACTTTTTACCACAATGCACAATCATCTTTTTTTATTGTACTATGTTATAGAAGTTGTTATTTTATTCCAGAAATCAAAAATAAAATAAAATAAAAAGAACTCCATATATCATAGAATCATAAAATTGACCGTAAAGGTCATTCCTCCCTGACATAGTAATCCCCTCTATACATAATTACCCTCAGTGATCTATTCTAGTGTTTAGTCACTCTGAGAAAGAAAGAAACAAATAAACAAAGAGGAAGAGAGAGAGGAAGAAAGAGGAAGAGAAAGGCAGAAAGACAGGAAGAGAGAGAGAAGGAAGAAGAGAGGAAAGAAGGAAGGAAGGAAGGAAGGAAGGAAGGAAGGAAGGAAGGAAGGAAGGAAGGAAGGAAGGAAGGAAGGACCCAAGCAAAAATTTCCCCATTTTTAAGTTCAGTCAATAAGCATATATTAAATACCTTCTATTTGCATACCACTGTGCTAGGAACAGGGAGATACAAAGATAAACATGAAACAGTCCCTGGCCTCAGAGAACTTACATTCCATTAGGAAAAACAAAAGATACAACTGTAAATAAATACAAAATATATTCAGAACAATTACAAGGTAACAATGGGGAAAGAGAGAGCCACTACTTGCTGGGGTGGGCTGGGGGAGAGGGAGGGACAAGAAAGGCCTCATGTAGGAGGTGGCCCTTGATCTTTAAATGAAACTAGGAATCAAAAGAGGCAGAGGTGAGAAGGGAGAATTTCTAGACATGGCACAGCCTGGGCAAAGGTCCAGTGCCATGCTCAAAGAGGGACAAGACTTCAAACCTCTCCTGGGAATATTAATGAACACCACCCCCGCAAGAAATCCTGAAGACAAAGATGTTTCAAATTCAAATACATTCGCCCTTTTGTCCTTCGGTTTCCTCTTGCCGTGTATCCACATGGGAAGTTCTTGTTAGGGCCTCAGCTTTCCCCCTCCACCATCTCTGGAGTGGAGAGACACAATCTTGTTGGATCGATGTGTGGCGGTGAAGGAAGCCTGACCTACATTCCCAGTAATTAAATCTCTCCTTCTGTAAGAAACAGGTTTACATTTAATATCTGTCTCTGTGGCTCACCAGAGTCAGGTGCGCCTCCCTTTGGGGGCGGGTTTATTAGCTGCTGCTTATTCAGGATTTTTCTTGCCAGAAATGTGAAAGTTGTCACAGGCATAAATGCTTCCCTTTTGGTCTCAGCCTGGCCAGGTTTTATTACAGAGTGAAAACACTGAAGCTGCCGTTGAGATTGGGGAAATCATCAGCTGACAGGTGAGCAGTTCAGTATGGTCCTGGCTCCTTTGATATTGAGTGTCACAGATACTGGTCCCTGACAACTGGGGAAAATAGCAAAAAATTAAATTAAATTAAAAATTGTAAAATTTCCTTGTCAGAGACCTCTTCTACCAATTTAGGTTAATACCTTTCCTGCAGTTTTATACTCTTAGTTTCTTAGAACATGGGCAGTGTAAGTGACTTAGTCAAGCTCACATAACCAGTATGTGCCAGAGGCCAGACTTAGATCTCACAAGGTCAGAAATCCAAAGCTAAAAGGGACCTTAGAGGGCTCTTATTTTATAGATGGGGAAGCTGATGTCCAAAGAGGTTTACCCAAGGTCTCTGGGTAGAGAGAGAAAAAAAATCAGGTAGGATTTGAACTCAGGTCCTCTGCCTAAAGAGCCAGTGCTCCCTACTAGACCAGAGCTACCTCCTAGATTGTGTGGCCTCTCAACAGAGTAGAGGGTAGACCTATGATTTCCATGGTACAGAGAATTTCTAGGTGACAAAACCTCCTCTGCTTAAAGCACTTTCTCCACAATTTATAGTCTTGGAGAGTTGTGGGGCCTTTTGAGGCCCACAAAACTCTTGAGGACAGCCCAAACCAGATTAAAATGTAATTGAGAGGGGGTGGCTAGGTGGTACAGTGGATAAAGCACCGGCCCTGGATTCAGGAGTTCCTGAGTTCAAATCCGGCCTCAGACACTTGACACTTACTGGCTGTGTGACCCTGGGCAAGTCACTTAACCCCCATTGCCCCGCCAAAAAAAAAAAAATGTAATTGAGAGGGGCAGCTAGGTGGCACAGTGGATAGAGCACTGGCCCTGGAGTCAGGAGGACCTGAGTTCAAATTTGACCTCAGACACTTAACACTTACTAGCTGTGTGATCCTGGGCAAGTCACTTAACCCCAATTGCCTCACCAAAAAAAAAAAAATGTAATTGAGAAATATTTAACTAAATAAAAACACAATACAACAAAATGTTACTAGATGGTTGTCCAAGTTAAAAGAAGTAAAAATAGAATACAACATGGATAGTGTTAAGTTAATATATATCCACAGAGATCTGTAAGTATGGTTGAGTGGCCATGGTTCTAGTTGACTTTGACACAACTGCCCTAGAAAACTGATAAGTGAAGTAATTAACATGGAATCACACACGGCTGATATATGTCATGGGAAGGACTAGAAAGCAGGTTCTTCTGCCTCTGGGGCCATCTCTCTATCCATGCTGACATGCCTGCCTCTCAGTAACTAAAGAACATAATATTCTTTTGTGATGAAAATCAAGATTGCAATTATTGCTTGTGAATGAAGAATTCCCAGACACAAGCAAAAAAGTACTTATTATAGGGAATTTAGGACACCTTGGGATTCAATTCCATCTATTCTAAAAGCATTTTAAGGACCTACTATGTGCTAGCCAGTGGGAATACAGAAATAAAAAATGAAACAGTCCTTCTCCTGAAGGAGCCTTCATTCCATTGAGGACAAAAAAATGTACACAAAAATGCAAAATTTATACAACGTACTTTCCCCTATCTCTCCCTTGGATAGCTGCAGCATATTATAATAAATACAATATCTGTGTGCAGAAAGCTATATAAAAGACATCAACTACAGGTATGTGAGGCAGCTGGGTGGCATCGAGTCTGGCCTCAAATCAGGAAGACACAAATTCAAATCCAGTCTCAAACACTTACGAGTTTTGTGAAGCTAGGCAAGTCACTTAACTCTTTTTCCCTCAATTTTCTCATCTGTAAAATGAGCTAGAGTAGGAAATGGCAAACCTCTTCAGTATCTGCCAAGAAAATCCCAAATGGGGTCACAAAGGGTTGAATATGACTGAAACTACTCAACAACAACATAGACAGAAAAAGAATGGCATGCACTGGCTTTGGAGTGAAAGGACCTGGGTTCAAATCCTGCTGTTGATACTTACTACTGGTGTGATCATGACAAGAAACAGCTTCCCTGAGCTTCAGTTTCTTCATCGGTAAAATGAAGGGCTGGACTAGATGGCTTTTGGGGTGACTTCCAGGTCATACATATGGAGGCCCTATAACTCCCCAATGTCAAATGACAGCTGTGGACTGGATGATCTCTACAGGTCGCTTCCTTCCCAATAGTCGGGCTGTGGAGAAGAGGTCTTTTCTCTACTAGCAATGTGACCTAGGACAGACAAATCACTCTCTTCCCTGGACCTCAGTTTATTCATCTGTAGAATGAAGGGATTAGACTGGATAGCCTTTGAGTTATTTTAAAGCTTTAGATCCTAGCATGGCAAGAGTGAAGATTGGACAGCTTAAGTGTTTCACTAGTATCCATTAAATATTTTTAAAGGTCTAATAGGAACCACTTCTGCAAGGGTGGTTCAGTCCTTTGTGGAGGATTTATGGAAGAATTTGGACAAGAATTAGAGAGGAAGAAAAGGCATGGGTGGGCACAATCAGCACTAGGGAATGGATGGAATAAGAAAGTAAGCTCAGCAATGATAGTCCGAGAAGTCACATTCAAACTACAATAAGCTCTCATCACTCCTGGTTGATGAATAGGATACCTGGGGTCTTCGTGCCCTCCATGCTTCGGAAGTTTAATGATCCAGTTAGGGATTATGAATTGTATAAATAGGCTGGGGTTTTACTTAGGCAGATCTAAGTGGATTCACATCTCTAACATCCCATACCATCGATTTGCCACAAATATCCCCTGACTTCTACAAAACCTGGAAGTTTCCAGCATAGAAGATTCCAGAAGTTTCCAGAAAAAAATAAAAGGTAGAAAAATTTAGAAGATATGCTTACAGCAGATACAGTGGATAGAGTGCTGGGCCTGGAATCAGGAAGACTCATCTTCTTTAGTTCAAATCTAGTTTCAGACACTAACTGTGGCCCCCTGGGCAAATCACTTAAACTTGTTTGCCTCAGTTTCCTCATCTGTAAAATTAATTGGAAAAGGAAATGGCAAACTCCGGTATCTCTGCCAAGAAAACCCCAAAAGGGGTCACAATGAGAAATGAGAAAACAGATTACATGTGAGTGGAGGGATATTTGCTATGAGAGGCAGTGTAGCTAAAGAGCTGGCCTTGAAGCCCAGAAGATCTGGGTCTATATCTATCTCTGGCTCAGTGACTCCAAGCAAATCACTTACCCTCTGAGTTCTCAAGGCATTTATTTAGACTTCCAGTTGCAATGGAGATGCTGGCCTGTGCTAGTAAAGAGAGTTTCCTCACCCAGGAGTTCTTTATATTCATGAAATCAGGTGCAGGCCCTCCCAATCCTTTCCCCATCATGTGAATGGGGGCAAGAAGGCATATTGCAATAGGTAATAGAGGTTAAATCAATAAAACTTGGTAATTAATTAAATTGGGGAAGGGGGAATGAGAGAATCAATGAGTGAGAGAGAAGAGTCAAGAATAATACCAACCTGAGTGACTGGGGGAATAGTATTATTCTGGAAAGAAATAAGGAAGTTTGGAGGGAGGGTGAATTTAGATGAATTCCATTTTAGACATGTGGAATTTGAAATGCTTATGGATCACCTAGTTGGGCCAGCATATGTCAGTGGTGTGGGACTGGAGGCCACAAAAGATATTGATTAGGGCTGAATCAATAGATCTGGGAGTCACCTGTGTAAAGGTGACAAATGAAATCCAAAGGAGTTTATGAGATGACATGGGAAGGAGCATAGAATGAAAGGAAGACCTGGAATAGAGTGTTGAATAACACCACCTCATGTTCATGGTTCTTTTTATTGCTTTTAGGGATTAGGGAGATGGGATGGTGAACCAGTGAAGGAGACTGGGAGGAAAAAATATTCAGATCCATAAAAGGAAAGAGCAAGTTTAATAGAAGCCAAAGTAGAAGAGCATCCAGAGAGGGAATGCCAAACAATGTTAAAAGCTGCACAGAGGTCAAGAAGGATAAAGACCAAGACATCGTTGATGAAGAAAAAGAGGAGGGAGAAGGAGGAAGAGTAGGAGAAGGAAGAGGAGGATGAAGAGGAGGAGGAGGAGAAGGAAGAGGAGGGGGAGGAGGGGGAAGAGTAAAATATGAAGAAGAAGAGGAAGAAGAATGGGGGAGGAAGAGGAAAAAGAAGAAGGAAAAGAAGAGGAAGAAGAAAGAGGGAAAAGGAGAAGAGGAAGAAGGAGAGGAGGAAAAAGGAGAAGAGGAAGAGGAAAAAGAGGAAGAAGGAGAAGTGGAAGAAGAAAGGAAGAAGAAGAGGAGGAGGAAGAACAAGAAGTGGTGGTGGTGGTGGTGGTAGTAGTAGTAGTAGTAGTAGTAGTTGTAGTAGTAGTAGTAGTAGTTGTAGTAGTAGTAGTAGTAGTAGTAGTAGTAGTAGTAGTAGTAGTAGTAGTAGTAGTAGTAGAAGTAGAAGTAATGGTAGCAGCATCGGCTTAAATTCAGAAAGCACTTTAAGGTTTTCGAAGAATTTTATATATGTCATATCATTTGATCCTGACACCAACTCAGTGACAGATGCTATTTTAACCTCATTTTACAGATAAGGAAAGTGAGGTAAGGAGAGACTAAATTACTTGCCCAGGATCAAAGGCAAATTAGCGGGATTTAAACTCAGGCTTTCCTAAGTCCAGGGCTCTAACCACTGTGCCACCTAGCTGTCTCTATAAATCTTCAGAATTTCTAACCATCTAAGCAGTTAAAAGATCATGGATGAACTTCTAGAGAGCAGTTTCAGAAGTTTCTTGACATCAGAAGGCTCATTTTAAGAGGCTTGAGAACTGCATGGATGGTAAATAAACAAAGACATTCAGAGGAGAAAACTCTTTCCAAGACTTTGGCCATGAAAGAGAAGAGATCCATAGGGTGATAACTTATGGACTTGGAAGGGTCAGGTGAAGGTTTTTCAAGGACGGTGTATGTTTCTAGGCAGTAGGCAAGGAGCACTCAGAAAGCAAGAAAAAAGGGGTGGCAAGGAATAATTGTCGATGTGGCACATTCATGAGGATGGGAGCTGGAGTTCTCTTGCCTGTCAAAAGGCACATGAACTGAATCTGCTAGGAAGCAGATGATTTCTTTGATCTGAAAATACCATCTGATGTTTCTGGAGGAAAGGCATAAACTGAAGCAGGCGGTGGGAATCAAATTGTAAATGCTACTGAATGTCTTGTCCACATGTTTGTTGAGGTTCTTAAGGCTTACAAATTTGGTGGCGATGGGCAAATGACAACATTGCCAAGCTTCAGTTACACTTAAGCTACCAACCTCTTGTGAGGAATATGCTTTGTAAACCTTAAAGTATTATATTAGTGTGAGCTGTTATTATTATATAAAGTAGGAAGCCAACAAGCATTTAAGGACCTACTATGTGTCAGACACTGGACTAAACACTGGGGATACAAAGAAAGGCCAAAAAATAGTTCCCTCCCTCAAGAAATCCATATTCTTATGAGGCAAACAAACAAACAACTAGGTATATGCAGGATATATACAGTGTAAATGGTAGGTAATCTCAGAGGAAAGGCATTATTAGAGAATGGATTGTCGGGCAGAGGATCATGGGAGAAACCTTTTTTTAGAAGGCAGTATTTGAACTAAGTCTTAAAGGTAGCTAGGCTGGCACAGTGGATAGAGTTCCTGACCTCAAGTCAAGTTGTTCAAATCTGGGTTCAGACATTTACTTGCTGTGGGTCCTTGGCCAAGTCATTTAATCTCAATTTTCTCATTGGTGAAAGGGGATAATAATAACACCTATGTCCCAGGGTTGTCATGAGAACCAAATCATATAATAATTGTAAAGTGCATAGCACATACCTGGCACATTGTAAGTAAAATAGAAATGTTGTTGTTACTGAGTCATTCTTGGTCATTTCCAACTCTTTGTGATCCCATTTGGGGTCTTCTTGGCAAAGTACTAGAGTGGTTTGCCATTTCCTTCTCCAGCTCATTTTATAGGTGAGGAAACTGAGGCAAGCAGAGTTAAGTGGCCCAGGGTCACACAGCTAGTATATGTCTGGGATCAGATTTGAACTCATAAAGATAAAGATAAGTCTTCCTGACTTCAGGCCCAGCACTCTATCCACTGTGCCACCTAGCTGCCCCAATATAAATGCTAGCTATTATTATTAAAGAAAGCCAGCAGTCAAAAGTGAAGGAGAGGCAGCTAGGTGGCGCAGTAGATAGAGCACCAGCCCTGGATTCAGGAGGATCTGAGTTCAAATCTGACCTCAGACACTTAACACTTACCAGCTGTGTGACCCTGGGCAAGTCACTCAACCCCAATTGCCTCACTAAAAAAAAAAAAAGTGAAGGAGAATATTCTAGGTATGAGGTACAGCATGTAAAAGGGTGTCATGTTCAAGGAACCACAAATAGGCCAGTGTCATTGGTATGTAGAGTTAAATGTAAGAAAACTGAAAGGGGACAGGGTTCAAAGGACTTTAAATACTAGACATAGCATTTCATGTCTTCTTTGGGCATTTGAAAATCACATTTTCATCTAAACCAAACAGAATAACCTAGACCAGGGAATGAGGGATCAGGACTGGAGACAGGCATGTGCCTAGGGTACTCACACAAAGAGATATGACAAGGAACGCTTTTTAATATTACCATCAATAAATGCATACATTTTTAATGGAGGAAAATCAAAACATAAATAATAGTGAAGGCTCAAATTCTCCTATAGTTAGTTACATAAGTAGGTACAAATACCTTGTCCTACCTCAAAGTACAAGAGGCCTGATTTGGGTTTATATCACTTAAAAGTTTGCAAAGCACTTTATGTATATTGTTGTATTTGAGCATCACAATAAACATGTGAAATAGATATCATAGGTATTATCATTTCCATTTTACAGATGAGGAAACTGAGGCACCAAGAGTTTAGGCGACTTGTCAACCAGCACACAGCTGTCAGGCATGAGACTGCAACCCAGATTTTCTTGATTGCTGAGCCAGCACTGCTATCCAGACCTCCATCTATGCACTGATTTATCAACAAAAATGTGTTCTAAGCAAATTTGACTAAGAACAAGAACATAAAACAGCTCATGGGAAAAATGATTCACAGGAAATGACACCTATTCCTTTACTTCTATCTTAACTAAGGAACTTTTTTTTTTTTTTGGTGAGGCAATTGGGGTTAAGTGACTTGCCCAGGGTCACACAGCTAGTAAGTGTTAAGTGTCTGAGGCCAGATTTGAACTCAGGTACTCCTGACTCCAGGGCCAGTGCTCTATCCACTGCGCCACCTAGCTGCCCCTATTAAGGAACTTTTAATCACAAATATTGCCTCTGTTGATCCTCACACTAACCCTGAGAAGTTATTGCAATTATAATCTCAATTTTAGGGGTAAGGAAAATGAGGCAGATAGAAGTGAGGTGAAACTACCACTCACTGCACCTGGGCCTCCCAGAAGCACACAGGAAACAAGATCGAGAGAAAACCATGGCCCCTATTTAGTCTTCTGGCAACAGAGTGGTAAAGAGAGAGGGAAAAAGATGTTTAACTCTCCCAAGAAAGTCCACACAACCTATGGTACATTAGGAAAGTCACTGTGTTTGAAGTTGGAGCACCTGGGTTTGAGTACTTGTTCTACCACTTAATGAGATGTGTAACTTTGGCCAAGTTGACCCCTGTGTTTTAATGCCTTTACCTATAGAATGAGATGGTTGGGATAGATGATGCTAAGGTCCTTTACAAATCCAAGTCTATCATCACTCTAATCTACCTTTTAAAAGGAGAATGGAAGAAAATTGGGGTTGAATTTTTTAAGAGAAATCTTTAGACCCCTTTCATTTATTCTATATTCTATTTTTCCATGTATATTTCTATATAGTCTATATTCTATATATTCTATTTTTCACTGTCCACTGTTTTTCAGTATATATAAACAGGTGAATTACTAAACAGCCAGATAAAGGTATCAGGAAGTTCAAATTCAGCCTCAAACACTTATTATCTGTGTATCCCTGAGCAAGTCACCTAACCTCTAACTCAGTTTCCTCATCTGTAAAATGGAGATAATAATTGCATCTATTTCTCAAAATTAGTGTGAAGATAAATCAAATAATATCTGTAAAGCACTATATAAATGCTAGCTATCATTACCAAGGAGGTTATTTTGGCCTTTGAAGGGTAGGATTACATTTTATTTTGTTTTATAGTTGTTGATATTTTTTTCCATCTCCCTCTAAACTTTCCGTTTTCTGTTTCATTTGCATCATCAAAGTCATGCAAAGGTCCCACACCTTTTTCTATCTTTTCTTTCTCCAAAACTACAATCTCTGCAAATTCCCTCAATGGGAATGTTCCCTCTATGACTACAGAAGAATCCATTGATGTCATATATTTATAGCAATGCTATAAAGATTCTGACTTGCCTCATTGTAAAAGTAGATGACAAAGCTTATCAGGGAAGAAAAAAATGCTTGAATGAAGATAAATATCAAACACCTTTTGGGAACCAAAGTACTTTCTGATGACCTTTACAACAATTTGATTCCCTGATGTAAGACAACCTAGAGTTGTCTAATAACCATCTAATGAGAACTTTTTGCTGTTTCCAGTGTTTGGGCCACTCTCCTCCCCATTGGTTACACCAAGTTCGAAATGTCACCACAATCATGTTTTTCCAGCATAATACCAAAGATGGTGAGGGCTCAGTGCCAGCTCTCTTGGAAATAAATGGCCACATTCAAGTACCTTAGTGTTAGAATATACTGGGGGAGGGGGAGACCCACGCATTTCACAAAACACAGAAGTTTCTTCAGTGTATGACACATCAGAGGGGAAAGAAACAAGGAAGTTGGCATCAGTAAAATGGCAATTAAACCAAATGATAAATTACTTATCCCCTCCTCCTTATCCCTCCTCTGTCCATATTTTTTGAACATGCTACAAATTTAATTTATGGAAAGAGTTCTAAGGAAAAGAATCTTCGCCTCCCCCCCTTAAACTTTAGAGGGGGGAAAACATAAATAATTCAGACAGTGAGCACAGAGCTCTACACTGATCCCTAAAGAACTGGGGAAAGCCTAATTAGAAGCTTCTTTCCAGTATTCCAGCACAAATGGCTGTAAGCAAGGAAAAAAACGCATCTTGTGCTATTGGGGTTATTAATAAGTCAAGGGACCTGTGATGTCTGCTATTGGTATGGATGGGCCCTCCACAGATGGCAGGTCATAGCTTCTCCCTCACTTCTAGTCTTAGAAAATTGCCTTACGACTCAGAGATTAAGAGAAGCTTGCTTACAGGCACACATTTAGTTTCATTGGCAGGATTTGAACCAAGGTCTTCTTAATTCCAAGTCCAAGTCAAGACTCTAGCTGCTATACTTCTTATTTATCTCATTAAAATCACATCATACTGTATGATATGATTATGGATTTGAGTCAGATTAAACTCTGACCATGGGGTCTGGAAGGTACCCAGACCTGCCCCAGTATAGTTTGTTAGAAGTTTATTGCTTGTCAAAATTCTCACTGTCTTCTTTAAGTTTTATTGCCAATTAACAGTATTTTTACTTCTGCTCAGTCTCCCCACTTGTCAGCTACATATTAGTTTTGTCTGCAATCTATCATGTGTCAGAACCCCAGTCAGTGGGTCAGGGAGTTTGCCCACCAATTCAATACTCGGGACTCAAGAAGAAAGGATGGGACTAGGCACAGAATGCAGCCATTGAGTTGAGACCAGATGTTAAGTAACATTGTCTCTTTTTCTCAGAGCAGAATCCCCTTGGCCTTGGGGTCCCAACAATGGATTATTCTTTTCTTCCCAACATAGCCGAAGATAAATTTTAACCCTGTCATCCTTATCTTTAGAGACAGGGGCCTGGAGAGGGGAGTCAGTGGGAACTGTGAGATGTGAAACATCTGACTCTCACTCCCCTGTTTCCTTTTCCTTTGGTTTGACCTTGTTCCCCCTCCCCTTTTCCCCCTTGTCCCTGGAACACGTACGCATGTCTCCATACGCACCCTGGGTGAGACAGGATTGGATGTTAGATTGTGAGCTCATCCACCCTAGGTGTACGTGGGGACAGTCCTTTTCAAGATTACTATAAAAACCTAGAGGATTGGGCATATCTTTGCAAGACTTCAATGTGTAATTGGGTTTTGCCCGTCCTCATGAGGATGTAATAAATCTGTCTCTGCTTGACTTGGTGGTCTCCTCGAGTTATTTGGGTAAACTGAGGCAGTTTGCTCCATACAATACTATATAACAAAAAGTATCACAGAACAATGGAAAGAAGCCTCGATTTGAAGTCAGGAAACCTGGGTTCAAATTTCAAGTTCCCCTTCTTGAGGACAAAAACTGTCTTTCTTTTTATTAAATCGTATCCTCTAGTTAGGTGGTGCACTGGATTGAGTTCCAGTCCTGGAGTCAGGAAAACCTGAGTTCAAATTTGACCTCAAACATTTACTGTGTGAAGCTGGGCAAGTCATTTAACCCTGTTTGTCTCAGATTCCTCATCTGTAAAAAGAGTTGGAGAAGAAAATGGCAAATTACTCCAGTATTTCTGCCAAGAAAACCCCAAATGAAGTCACCAGGAGTTGGACAGGACTGAAATTATTCAACAACATCCCCCAGTGCTTAGCACAGTACCTAGTGGTCATAGGCAATAAATATTTATTGGATTCTTTCTCTGTCTCTCTCTGTCTCTGTCTCTGTCTCTGTCCGTCTTTCTCTGTCTGTCTCTTTTTTTTTTACATTTGCAAAAAATGTGTAATTTTATTCAATCAATTTTCATATTCTAGATCCTTGAGGGATACAGCATCACTCAGATCCTGTGTCCAATGGCATTGGCAGGAATATTGCTTCCGAACTTAGCCTGAACCATTCCACTATTACCATGAACCCAAGTAATTTTCCCCCAGATCATTTTTGTTCTGTTGGGTTTCCCTCCAGGAGTCACTGTGTTGTTTTTTGCCTTTTATACATAAGCACACCTCTTGCCCAAATAGAATTCAGTTTCATCCCGAGCATAGACTCCTTCAATTTTCAAAAGAGCTGTATGTTCCCTCTGGTTTCACAGGCCTTGCTTGTAGACAGCAAAAATGGCCTTGGACTACAGTCTTCCAGGCATTTTGCTGCTCTAGAAATCCTGTTTCCAGGAGGCCTCCCAGGCTTCAAGATGGAGGAAAAAGGAAGTCTATCTCTCTCTTGCATATTCATTCCTATGTAGCTTCCATAGGTGTTGCATTTACTCACAGTTTGGATGGTATTAGCTGACCTAGTAAAGAGGGATGGGCTTCTGTTTTGTTTTAAATTCCTCTATTTTGTTTCCTTTCTATTTCTCGGTTTCTAGACACAAAATGGTAATCCCTACTAGACCTGGAATTGAACCAAGGTGACCTCGGAGCCAGAATTCCAATGGGGTTGTTGCAGCCAGAAAACCCAACAGGGAAGCCCTAAAAAACCAGGGTTCCCAGGACTCAAGCCCAAGGTGGATTTTGGACTTGGAAATTGTGACTGTGTTATAAAAGAACTGAGCTAAACTGTGAACCTAATCCTCTTTCCCTGCCCAGAGTATGAGGGAGTGGTGGTGGTGGAATTATGCCCCACATGTCAAAGAGTATGTTTCTGCCTTTGTTATACCTTTGAAGGAACCAATCCTTTGTAAAACGTTGATCCACTGGTAGCTAAATGAAACTAGGATATGGAGGACTCCGATTTCATTTGTAAAGAAGGGAGTCTCCATACAAATTCAGGAAATATCTTCAATAGGGGCTGGAGCCACTGGAAGAGAGTCTAGACACTCCCGTAAGCTCCCTTCAGGGCACTTTGAGGAGTGGGGAGAAAAGGAGCAAATCTAGCTTCCATGTAGGGAGGGCCAAGGTAGTCTCTATTACATAAGTATATTCAAAATTGTTACAAGATAATTTTGTGGGAAAGACACTAACAGCCGGGGGGGGGGGGGGGGAGAGGAGGCTCACAAGGAAAAGGCTTCATATAGAATATGGTCCATCAGCTGAGCCCTTGAAGGAAACCAGAGAATCTCAGGGGTAAAGACTAAGAGGGAGCACCTTGTATGCATGAGGGAACACCTCATGCAGACTCGGAAATGGGAGAGGAAGTGTCATCTGTGATGAACAGTGTCATGGGGTGCAGAGCACCCCAGAAGTTCTCTGGGGCACATCAAAGAATCTTCTCCTTGAGAAACTAAACCAGGGGCAGCTAGATGGCACAGTGGATAGAGCACCGGCCCTGAATTCAGGAGTACCTGAGTTCAAATCCGACCTCACTTGACACTTACTAGCTGTGTGACCCTGGGCAAGTCACTTAACCCCAATTGCCTCAACAACAACAACAACAACAAAAAAAAAGAAACTAAACCAGAGGACAGATAAGCCTAGAGAGATAAGTGGAACCAGTTTGGACTAAGCTAGCTTTGGGACCTCCATCCTTCATTCTGTTCTCCCTTAACCCTGGGGAGATAAGTTTGGTTTCATGGTTTCCCTTCCCTGCCCCCTTCCCTTCCCTTGCCCCTAAATAAACTACCATCTTATTCTAACTGCTTTTGTGTGCAAGAGGGTATAATTTTTTAAAGAGGAATTCCTAAGAACCCCTACCCCTAACCCAAACCCCGTACCCCATTTCCCCCATAACAATAGCAAATGAATAGAGCTGGACCATTGGGTATGTGAAGGAGAATCAGGCACGATTGGATAGGTAGAAAGGAGCAGGGTGGTAAAGGGTTTAAAGGGCAAAGCACAGGAATTTCTATTGGATCCTGGAGGTAATAGGGAGCCACTGGAGTTTACTGGGGGAGGGGAACAGAATGAGGAGTATCATGCTCAGAACTATGCTTTAGGAAAACCACCTTGGCAGCTATGTGAAGAAAAGATTGTGATGGAGGAGGGTAAAAGGGTTAACAGATAAACTGAGGCTTGAGTCCTTATCAACAGTACCTAAAAGGGTTAACAGAGAAACACTAAGGTTTGTGTTCTTACTGTGACCAAGAGGGTTTGTCCTTTTCAACCCTCACCATCAACAAAGACAGTAACTAGGAACCATTAACCATTAATAGCCACTAATATTACTAGATGACAGGACACCTAGAAACCAGATCTTAAAATAAAGAGATCCACCCCCAAAAAACCACAGAGACCCTCTGGGTCTGACAAGTTTAAGCATGTCTTTAGGAACATGCACAGAAAGGGCCAAATGTGTCCTTAGGTTCACCTTATCACATGTTAAAACCCCAAAACACACCTCCAGGGAAAAAGGTACCCACCTTGGAGGCTGTCTTAGGACATCAGGAAGTCCAAATTAGGATAAACCCTTCCAGGAACCTCCCATGAGGAGATTAAGATAATGAGGAGATAATCTACTTTTTCTCACAATAAATAGAATCATTTTCCTCTTCCAATTTGAGATACCTATCTCCATGGTTCTCTCCCTGTGGTCAACAGTTTTTCAATAAAATTTGGGAAACTGAGTCACTGAGTCTTGTAATTCTTTGGGATACCTCACGATCAATTTGATCAATTAAATCCATCTCCACTACAATTGTAGTTGGGAATGACTCCGGGAAGAAAGGCATTTGCAATAGTCCAGGTGAGAGTTGTCAAGGGCCTGATCTGAAGTGTTAGCTATGTGAGAGGGGACAGAAATGAAAAGATTTGGCAATTTACTGGATCTATGACATAAGTGAAAATGAGGAGTGTCAGAGATGACACTTGGAATTGTGATTCTGGTGATGGTAAAGATAGTGGTGCTCAAAACAAAAATGGAGAGGTCTACTAAAACATCTCTGAAATTTGATAACAATCATTACTGCTGATAATAATAACGGACATTTAGGGAACATTTTATGGTTTATAATGTGCTGTACACATCTTTCATTTAATCTTTATAATAACCTTGGGAGGTAGTTAGAATATGCATTCTTATGACCATTTTACAGATGACAAAACTGAGGCTCAGAGACCCAGGACTATGTAGCTAGTAAGTGGAAAAGCCAGAACCCAGATCCATTAATTCTAAAACCTATGCCCTTTTCAGCATATTACACTGTGCCTAATGTTATGGGCGCAGAGCACCCCAGAAGTTCTCTGGGACACATCAAGGAATCATTATCAAATTCTTACAGATCCATTGTCCCTTCCCCCTCCCCATTAAGAAATACAAAGTTACTGTTTTATTCGCCTATAACCTCCAAATACATGAAAAATTAGTTCACCTGTAGCACCTATGGTTTGGTAGAAAAACACTCAGTGTTGCTGTGGCTTTGGGGGAAGGGCAGGGGGAGATGGGGTTTTATGCTAATGAGGACTAGTCACTCCCTCTCATTGGTCCCTGCTGTCATGTACCCACAAGTCAAGACATCATCCTCATGATATCATTGGTCCTCTTCAAGAAAGAAGAGTGGGGCAGCTAGGTGTCGAAGTAGATAAAGCACCAGCCCTGGATTCAGGAGTACTTGAGTTCAAATCCGGCCTCAGATACTTGACACTTAATAGCCCTGTGACCCTCAGCAAGCCCTGTGACCCCCATTGCCCCGCAAAAAAAAAAAAGAAGAAGAAGAAGAAAGAAAGAAGGGTGAACAACAACAACAACACATGATAGCTCTCTTTCCCAGGTCCTTTCTCAACTGTTTCACATGACTTTCTAGTTACTCCCTCACCTCTGTCCTTCTGGAAGAATGGTTTTTCTTTTTCTTTTTCTTTTTCTTTCAAACCTGTCGAGAGAAACAATGGGAACAGGGCCTCACTTCTCAAAGCAGTCCCAGCCTTCCACCACCACTACCATAACTGCTGATTCATTGACTAGAAAGACCTTGGTCCAAATCTTCCTTTCCCTGGTCTCCCCTATGTCTCCCTTTTCTGCTGCAGCTCAGCTCTTCTCTCAGTCTCTCCTTTCTCCTATGGTCCCTGTGCTCCCATTTCTTTCCAGCTCAACTCATTAAGTCCTGAACTGGGCTGGGGAGACTGATCCAATTGCTGTTGTTGTGGGATAAGGGACCCCAACCCTCAAGCAATCCTTAAATTTTCCCAAGGGAGAAACAACTCTGCCTCCCACCTCAGGACCCCAGTACGCTGATAAGCAATGACAAAGGTCTGCAAGATGATATTCAGGATATGGATGGATGCTGCATATCCTACTGATGCCCCATTATTTAAAGATCCCCTCCCAGTTATCTTGCCCTTCCCAGTTTTTGCATTTGCTCATGCTTTGTAATTTTTTCCCCTTCCTTTGTTTTGTAAACATACAAAAGACCAGGTCTTCTCTTACTCAGTAGGACAGTCTCCATAGCAATTCTGTCCCCAGGTCATATATTCCTCTCTCCTAATAAATCTCTTTATTTTACAAGAGTGTGTGTGTATCTTGTTAAAGACCCCAGGGTGTGACTCGAATCTGCCTTCTAACTCAAGGAACCAAATATTCCCAAATCCTTCTCTGGGCTGAGTGAAGAATGCTTGTTTCCCTGAACTACAAATTCCAATATGCCATTCAGTTCCCCAATTCCTAAACTTCCTTAAAAGGCAATGAAACGGGGGGGGGGGGGGCAGCTAGGTGGCGCAATGGATAAGGCACTAGCCTTGGATTCAGGAGGACCTGAGTTCAAACTCAGCCTCAGACACTTACTAGCTGCAAGACCCTGGGCAAGTCACTTAAACCCCATTGCCCTGCAAAACAAACAAACAAACAAAAAGGCAATGAAACTACTGATAAGGGGAAACTGATAGGAGAAAGCACGTGGGTCCTTAGGATTCCTCTGTAAAGAATTACACTCTCACACAAGACCTAATCAGGAATAAGAGAACAGGTTTATTGGGGTACAAGAGAAACCAGCCGGGAGGAAGGTTTTGCCAGAACAAAACGCTTTCCCCCCCAACTAACTTGTGGGGTGCCATTTTATAGGGTTTAGATGAGGGTGGGTAAGAGTCTCTTATTGGGTGAGGGGCTGGTGGTCTTCCCGAGTTGCGCTGTGGTAGGAAGATCTGGTGGTGGGTGTCAACTTTGTCCTGATGGGTCTAAGCAGTCTGCTGATGGGCGGTTCCAGGTGGTCTTCTCCTGGATTACCTCATCCAGATGCTTAGGAGGACTGGAATGTGGGGTGATAGTCCTGGAGCATGCTCAGTTCAATCTCCCTTAGGTGAGTGTGTGTGTCCTTGATTGTGTTCAAGGAGAGGCCTACTTGATTTCAAGGGAAAACCCCTGAGGTTTCAAGGAAAAAGTTCCTTGAACCCCCCAGAGAATTGTTGGGGTGACCGGGGCCCATAATCCTCCCATGACACTACCTTCAAGATTTGATTGGTGCAGAGGACTAAGCCTAAGACACAAGAACTCAGTTCACAAGTAGTCATTCCTCCTTGAACTTTAGACTCCCCACTTCCACGAAAGTCTGCAGTCTTTTCTGATTGAGCAGATTCCCATGGGGAACTGGGGTAAATGGGAAGGTGAGGGAAACTGTGTCTAATCAAACCACCATCATATTCCTGTTGAGCATCCTTTCCATGCTATTTTTGAGTAAACTGGTATAGAGTCTATGAATCTCTCATTTCAATCTCAAGCCTGAACTACTCAATCAACTTGTGATAGGCCTGGCCCTAAGAGATGGTGACTTCTTATCGTCATAGATGTGTCATGGGGCACAGAGCACCCCAGAATTTCTCTGGGGCACACCAAGGAATCTTCTCCTTGAGAAACTAAACCAGAGGACAGATAACGCCTAGAGAGATAAGCTGAACCAAATCGGACTGAGCTAGCTTGGGATTCCTACCCTTCATTCTGGTCTCCCTTACCCTGGGGAGATAAGTTTGGGTGTGGCTGCGGCCTTGGCGTTCTGAAGAGGGATCCGTAGCCACCCCTTACCCAATTCCTTTAGTCACTACCCGTGGGGGATGGTCCTCCACTCCTTACCCAATTCCCCCAGCTACCACCAGTGGGGGATGGTCCACCTTCACTAAAGGAACTTTTTGGCAGATGGTCCACCCCCATCAGTCCTCTATAAAAGTACATTCCAGCCTCCTGTTCGAGGATATTTGGTACCTCTGAGCCATGTGCTTTATGCCAAATCTCCCCATGAAAAGTCCAAGGATTTCTTTCATGGTTTCCCTCCCCCCACCCTTCCCTTTCCCTGCTCCTAAATAAACTGTCACCTTATTCTAACTACTTTTGTGTGCAAGAGGGTGTAATTCTTTAAAGAGGAATTCCTAAGAACCCCAACCCGTACCCCATTTTCCCACCATATCAGATGCATGTTCACTCTTGCTATGGAAGTCCAATGAGAATCCACCACCTTCTTCCACTAGTTCCTAGCTCTTTCCTTATCTCCTGCCCAGAAGCAACTGCTCTTTCCTTTTTTTGTCTACTTTCCTGGTGCTGGGCCCTTAACTAAGTCACTCACATTATCCCCTGTGGGGATAACTAGGGACATATTCAAAGACCCAAAAACTTCAGACAGTTCATCTAATTCATTTCTCAAGTCATCTTGTTAAATTATATTTCAACATTACTGAGATACTTATCTACTCAGCAGTTATAACCAAGAAAGATTATCACAGGAATAGAAATCAGACTTAAAATTATTTTCCCTGCCCTACCACAGACACAGAATCTTGGGCATGGCCTCGAGTCTTATTGTCTCAGATACATTCTGTCTAGCCCCGAAGGGCAAACCTTTTACTTGAGCAGTGTTCTAAGTAATTCTTTGTCTCACTGCCCAATTTGACTAGCCAAAGCGCAGAGGAGATCCATTTTTACCTCTAGCCTTTCTTTAAAAGTGGAACAGAGAATGGTGAAATATTAAAGAGAAAATAAGCATATATGAGTTTAGAGGGAAAGCCTGGAAACTAATCATCTGAACAGAGGCTAAGGGCAAGGCCAGAACTTAAAATGTTTAAAAGTAGGAAAAGAAAAATCAAAGAATTCACAAATAGCATCAGAATTTGGAGTAATTAGTTAAGATGATAGTTAATTAAACTCACAGGCAAATAAAAATACTCTACTTATCCAAGGCCAGAAATATCACCATACTAATTATGTCTTTCTCCTTTGTGATTTTTGAATATTAGTAATTAATTTTTATAGTTGAATCACAATTACATCATAGTTATGGTGAAAAGCCTTGTGAAAATAAATATAAGGCATTTCTTTACATCCTGTTTCTTAGTTGTTGTTAGTTTTTTTTTTCCTTTTGCTTTTATTTTAAAACCTTCTCTAGTGTTGGAGGGTGGGGGGAAACTTAACCCAGTAAGTAACCTCTATAAAGGAAAAATTCTAAATTCCACAATCACTTTTCATTGGAATATTAAATACAATAAAAAACAAAAACCTCAGTGAAGCAAAATCCAACTAAGTAGAAGAAAGAAGAAGAAATCCTGAGCATATATCTTAAGGCTAGTACAAATTCAAATGAAAATCACTCACTTTCTACATTTTAACATAATCTATGGATCAACAAGAATTTGTTTATTAAATGCCAGCCATGGCCCTGGTGAGAAACAGAGTGACATAGTGAATAAAGGGTTGACCTGAATTCAAGTTTCATTTGGACAGCCTTTGGCTGGCTGATCCTGGATGATTCACTTGAACTTTCAGTGTTTCAGACAATTCTGTGACTTTCATAGAAGGGTGGTCCACTTGCATTGGTAGAGGGAGTTTGTTCACAGAAAACTCCCTACACAGATGAAATCACAGGTCCAGACCAATGCCACTTGGCCTCAAAAAGAAAAAAAAATTGCCAACATTGTGTTAGACCCTGGGCACTGGAAATATAAAGTTCAACATAAATAAAAAAAGGTCCATACTTTTAAGGAGCTTATTAGGAGGAAGAATATTTAAGGCAACTAGGTGGTGCAGTGGATAGAGCTGCCTGAAGTAGAATCCTATCTCTCTCTCTCTCTCTCTCTCTCTCTGTATACACACACACACACACACACACACACACACATATAATACTTACTATAACCCTGAATGTTGTTTAACCTCTACCTGCCTCAGTTTCTTCATCTGTAGAAGTCTCTTTTGGTCAGCTAAGTGGTACAGTGGATAGAGTGCTGGGCCTGGTGTCAGGAAGACCTGAATTCAATTCCAACGTCAGGGGGACAGCTAGGTGGCGCAGTGGATAAAGCACCGGCCCTGGATTCAGGAGTTCCTGAGTTCAAATCCGGCCTCAGACACTTGACACTTACTGGCTGTGTGACCCTGGGCAAGTCACTTAACCTCCCATTGCCCCGCAAAAAAACAAAAACAAACAAAAAAAAAAAACCAATTCCAACGTCAGACATATAAGCTGTGTGACCCTGGGGAAGTCACTTAACCCTATTTGCTTCAGTCTCCTCATCTGTAAAGTGAATCCCAGATGGATTCACAAAGAGTCAGAAATGACTGAATAATCACAACAAGAATCTCTTTATTACTCTTCCTATGTGGTTGTGAGGATTAAATAAGACATTTCCTACCACTTAAAGGCTAGCTATTATTATTTATAAGTAAGTAGATGCAAGTATCTACAAAGTCATTGAGGATTGGAGGAAAGGGAGAGGAAAGCAGGAAAGTCTTCCTGTAAGAGGTAGCATTTTACCTGAGCTTCGAAGGAAGGTAGAGATTGTAAGAGCTTCAGGTAACCAAAGAAGGACAGTCTGAGAAAAGCCATTGGGATGCTATATATAAGGAATAGTAAGCAGGTAAGTCTGGCTGGGTCATAGGTTGTGTGAATGGGATTAATGTGTTAATGAGGTAAAGATAAAGGTAGGCTAGCAAAGCTAGACTGGAGCTAAATGTGAAGAGCTTTTAAATGTCATTGAGAGGAGTT
Organism: Dromiciops gliroides; assembly: GCF_019393635.1. Lineage (NCBI taxonomy): Eukaryota > Metazoa > Chordata > Mammalia > Microbiotheria > Microbiotheriidae > Dromiciops > Dromiciops gliroides. The sequence continues at coordinate 172,595,931 of NC_057864.1, read as the reverse complement.
TGTATTTCATCCTAGAGGCAATAGGAACCCACTGGATTTAAATTATTATTATTATTATTATTATTATTTTAGAGCCAGAGACACACTGACTCTCAAGAGCTAATTAAATTTTCATCATGAGTATGAAATCAGGGACACCTAGGTGGCACAGTGGATAAAACACTGGCCGTGGATACAGGAGGACTTGAGTTCAAATCCGGCCTCAGACACTTGACACTTACTAGCTGTGTGACCTTGGGCAAGTCACTTAACCCTCATTGCCCCTCAAAAAAAAGTATGAAATCAGCAAATACTACAAATCACAGCTTGATTTATTATTTTATTGATTGTCTAGACTTAATAAATAATAAAGTGATAGAGAAAATGTTAGTAAAGTAGATTAAACTTAAAAGTGTGTCAAAGGTACTTTTTTTTTCCTGGAGAGCTGATTGTTTAACATTTACTAGCATATCACCAAACAAGAGGTAAAAGAACCTGAAGTATGGTTGTAGTTGTTGATTTGAGTCCAGAGAAGGAGATGGATCCATGATATATGATACAAGTAGAATGGAAAAGACTTGGCAACTGGAGAAGAATGAGAGAGGCAGAGAGAGACAGAGACAGAGAGACAGAGACAGAGACAGAAAGAGAGACAGAGATCACAAATAAAGATACTTCATGAATCTCTCTTGGCCTCAGTTTCCTCACTGCTAAAACAAGTTGCAGGGGGGTGGAGGGTGGGGATTGGACTAATTGACTTCTTGTTTGTTTGTTTGTTTGTTTTCCAGGGCAATGGGGGTTAAGTGACTTGCCCAGGGTCACACAGCCAGTAAGTGTCAAAGTGTCTGAAGGCAGATTTGAACTCAGGTCCTCCTGAATCCAGGGCTAGTGCTTTATCCACTGTGCCACCCAGCTGCCCCCTGGACTAATTGACTTCTAAGGTCTCTTCTATCTCTAAATCAGTGATCCCATGTCTTGTGTACCATTGATTCACAGAATCACAGAATTTGAGTTGGACAGGAGATTAGTAACCATCTACTACAAACCATATGTGAAAGAAATCCCCATTATAACATGCATTCATTAATTAAACAAATATCTATTAAGTGTTTACTATATTGGTAGCACCATGCCAGACACTAGAAAGGATAATAAGAAGTCTATACACAGAAGTCTCTTTTCTCAATATATCTACAAACCAGTTGGAGAGTATCAACTGTATGATCATTGGAACATTCACCAAAGATAAACTGAACCATAATAATGGTCCTGAGTGACAATAAGAGTACTGAAATCAGTTCATATATATATATATATATATATATATATATAGCAGCACTTTTCTGAAGACCATATTGTTTTCTTCCCCTTTAAGGGGCTAATTTCTGCCTGTATAATCATGAACCATACTTTTACAGTCCTCAAACAGCACAAAGACATATAGAATAAGTTGACAATTCCCCAAACCAAACCTGAAGTCCCTAGGATATGATCCACAGGAGGCATCCCCACCAAAATGTTCATCTTTTCACCTCAAAGTCCCAGAATAAACTAGGTCTGTCTTTTAAGAAGATAGGCAAGTGCTCTATAATGACCTTTCAGAATGTTAACTTGTCCACTTAAAAAAGAAATACATTTGTAAGCCCAAATAAAGTGGGCGGAGAGATGATAGAATAGCTTGGGAAGGTAGGGGGAGTCAATGATACCTGTGTATTCTGCAGTTGGAAAATTTATATTGAAGACTGGAGGAAGGTTTGCAGGGGATTTTTTTGGTTTGTTTTTGATCTTTAAGGGTGAGCTTTTTCTTTTATGCTCCTTTTTATGCCCCCCCCTTTTTAAAGGAAGGACAATTTTACATTGTTGTTATTTTTCTTTCAGCTTGGAGAGGAGCACAGGGGCCAGTTTTCCACTCTCCTTTTTTCTCTTCTCCTTCTCTTCCTCTTTCCTTTCTCTCTGGGCCCAGAGGATTTCTTGTTTTCTGCTTAACCAAAAGCTCCAACACATATCAATGAGAGCAGTTCAAGGAGACCCAGGAAAAAAGTCTCTTTATTACTATGAGCTCTGGAGCCCCTTCTAATTCTAGATTACTCATCTATTATCCTCAAAAGAGGTACTTTCCCTGCAAGTTGCAGCTACTACTTCTTTCCCCAGCATTTTGGCTGTCTTCTTTAGCCCTATTGCTCTCCCTTCAGTGGGGGTGTCTTCTCTGGCTAACTGTGGCATATGCCATTTACACTTAGAAATTGTTAAGGTTAAGTCCTCAACACAAAGTAGTTACATGATCAAGCTCATTCTCATTTGGGTGGACAATGATTCATATCTGGGAGTCAAAAGTTCCCCAATAAGATCAACTTATGTTTTAATTCTGTTGGCTTACTACATTTAAACTTCTGCTCTAAAAGAGAGGTCAATAGAAATGCAAATTGTTGATTAAAATCTTCCAAGATGCATCAGTGCAACAGAGAAGGAATCCTAAATCCACAAGACTCTTGGAATACCTGCTTAAGGGGCAGCTTAGTGGCCCAGTAGATAGAGCACAGGGCCTGGAGTCAGGAAGACTCCTCTTCCTGAGTTCAAATCCTACTTCAGACACTTCCAAGCTTTGTGACCCTGGGCAAGTCACTCGAGCCCATTTGCTTCAGTTTCCTCATCAATAAAAAGAGCTGGAGAAGGAATGCCAAACCACTCCAGATTCTTTGCGAAGAAAACCCCAAATGGCATCACAAAGAGTCAGTCAGACATGACTGAAAAATGACTCAAAAACATGTGATAGGTATAAAAGGAACAGATATTCCTAAGAGGAATATCACAAACATGAGTTAAACATGCCCAAATGAAAAGTCAAGTCATGTCACATATGACTAGATGTCATATGAATATTAGAAGCCGAGGACTTTGAAACTGATGTAGCTTTAGAGATCATCAAATCCAAGCCCTGTGTATTAAAGATGGGGGAGAAAAGTATGAAAGTGAATAAACATTAAAAAGCTGAGTTCAGGTTCTGCCAACTACTAGCTTTGAATAAATCACTTAACTTATCTGAGCCTTAGTTTCCTCATTTGTAAAATGAGGTTAATAATCACAGAATTTCAGAGTTAGAAGGAATCTCAGTGGCCATTCAACCTAACCCAGATTAGAAAAAGCATGACCTCTACAATAACTTTAAAGTAGTCATTTGGACTTTGTTTGAAGACTTCCAACGAGGAGAAACCAATTACCTTCAGAGGCAAGGCTTCCAGAAGGGCTCTCTGAAAACACAGACCAATAACAATAATAATAGTATTTGTATAGCACCTACTATGTGTCAGGCACTATACTAAGCATAACCCTGGGAAATCCCCATTTTACACTTGAGGGAACTGTGATAAACAAGTTGAATGACTTATCTAGGGTGACATAGCTAGTAACATAGCTAGGGTGACATAGTCTGAGGTGGAATTTAAACTCAGATATTCCAGACTCCAGGCCCAGAGCTCTATTTACTATACCAGGACACACTTTTAAATTTAATCTGCATTTTCAACATTTTTCCATCACTTTCTTAAGTCTAGATGATCAAAAAACAATAGATCAAGCCCTGATTTAAAATTGGCATTTGCCAATTTTTAAGGTGAAAATGCCCTCGCTGAAAATTTGACAATCTGACTCTAGAATGCTCTTGAAAACATGCCACCATAGCTAGTTCTAAGTGTTAGTTTTTAATTTCTGCAAAATATTGTCCCTTTGAATGCTGCCCTTTCATATGGAGTACTTTAATGCTGAAAAAAATACCAAAAAAATGCTTTTATGTAAACTAACTAATAAAGCATTTAAGATAATGCCTCATTCATAGATGACTATTTAAATTACTGAAAGGAATAGGAAAAGGACTTTAGTTTAATAAAAACTGCTCAAATGTATGTATAAAGAAACAGAGTTTCCAGATGGGATTCAAAAAGTTTAATACAGAAAATGATGTTTGTAGTAGGGTGATAATTTGAATATGAACAATCTGATGATCTAACAGAGCAGAGAAAGAACTTTTTTTTATTAAGAACTGATACCATAGAAATATGAAGAAACACAATTTCAAAGACATGGACTGAGTTGAGTATTATTTTGAGAACCAACATTATGGTCCCTTGGTTCATTTGAATATAACTGTTTTAAGCCTTAAGAAGGGGGGACAGAGCCAAGAGGTTAAAAAAAAAAAAGGCAGGAACTTGCCTGAGCTCTCTCCAATTGCCGTTCAAATAACTTTAAATAATGCCTCAAAACAAATTCTGGAGCAGCAGAACCCACAAAAGGACAGGGTGAAACAATTTTCCAGCCCAAGACAACTTAGAAAGTTGGCAGGAAAGGTCTCTCACACCAGGGTAATAGCAGAGCACAGGCTGTGCCAGTGCAGGCAGTGCCCCAGCAAACCTGGGGGTGACTGAATCAGTTAGTGCTGCTTCCAGAGCTCTCAGCCCACAGACAGTAAGGGAGTTGGACAACTGGTCATTAAGAAGATTACAGGGGTCCCTTTTCTGGCACTGGATGCAGGACTCTATTGAATTGTCCATACTCAGATCCAGTCTGTAGGTCCAGGGTGAAGAGGAGCACTAACACACCAGAGCTTGTGGCCACTGGGGTGTGGGGACCCTAGTCACACTTTCAGGGCAGAAAAAAGTTCTTGTGGTAGTTCACAGATCAGAGTACAGGCCAGTAGAGTAGTAAACACATCTCTCCTTAGATTGTACCATCTTGGAAGAAATGAATGCTTACATACACCTTGCACTATCTCTAAAAACAGCTGCACAAAAAATCTGAAGCTCGGGACAATGCCTCCTCCTCCACCTAGGGAGCACAGCCCAACTTTAATGTAAAGTTAAACATCAAAAATAGGTAAGGAAAATGAGAAAATATCAAAAAAATAATCTGACCATAGAAAGTTACTGATGGTGACTGGGAAGATCAAAACACAAACTCAGACAACAAAGTCAAAACCGCTACATCTAAAGTCTCAAGGAAAAATGTAAATTAGTCTCAGGCTATGGAAGAACTCAAAATGGATTTTGAAAATCAAATTAAAGAAGTAAAGGAAAAAATGAAAAAAGAAATAAAAGTGAAATTTGTGGGAAAAAGTCAACAGTTTGGTAAAGGATTCACAAAAAATAGTTAAGAAAATAACACCTTAAAAACAGAATAGGCCAAATGGTAAGAGAGGCACAAAAATACAATGAAGTGTGGTAAAAACCTGAAGTTTTAGCTGAATCATTTAAGAGCTGAGTACATGCTACTGAAGTGGCTTTTGAAGGATCGCCCTTTTGGGGAGGAGATCACGAACAGCCTTGCGCCTGCTGCTGCCCGGAGAGCTGGCCAAGCACACCGTGTCCAAGGGCACCAACTTCCAGGATGCCAGTTTAAAAACTGAGGGAGGAACGGAAGTTGGCTCTCTCTCTCTCTCTCTCTCTCTTTCTGTTTTTTTAAACTTAGCTGTGGCGGCGCACACATGTGTTGGTTCTTGGCCTGGCAGGCAGTTATGGAATTTGGTGAATTTTATAAAGGAAAATAGACTAAGCTTAGATCTAAGATTATTCATTTATATTTCTACTTCCCTATTTCCCTAATTGGTATCACCTTTTGTTGTCTAATTAATTCCCAAGCAATAAAAACTAATCCCTCGGGGCAGCTAGGTGGCACATTGGATAGAGCACCAGCCCTGGAGTTGGGGGGAACTGAGTTCAAATCCGGCCTCAGACACTTAACACTTACTAGCTGTGTGACCCTGGGCAAATCACTTAACCCTAATTGCCTCACTAAAAAACAAAAACAAAAACAAAAACAAAAAAACCCTAATCCCTCACAGATTTAAGCTAAGAGGCTTCTTTTTCTTAGTGGGAGATATATGAAGGAAAAGTTAAAAGGGGAAGTTTAATGCTCATACATCCAATTTTAATTCTCACAGAAGAGAAGAATGCCTTCAAAAAGCGGATTTGGCCAAATGGAAAAAGATGTACAAAAATCCACTGAAGAAAAGAACTCCTTAAAAATTAGAATTGGCTAAATGGAAAAGGAGATACAAAAGTTCAATAAAGAAAATAATTCTTTAAAAATTAGAATTGGGAAAGTGGAAGCTAATGGCTCCATGAGACATAAAGAAGAAATAAAACAAAATCAAAAGAATAAAAAATAGAAGAAAATGTGAAATATTTCAGTGGGAAAACAGCTGACCTAAAAAATAGATCCAGGAGAGATAATTTAATAATTATTGGACTACCTGAAAACCGTGATTAAAAAAAAAACAATCTAGACATCATCTTTCAAGAAATAATCAAGGAAAACTTCCCTGATATTCTAGAATCAGAGGAAGAAATAGGAATTTTAAAAAAAAAACAACCTATTGATTAACTTCTAAAAGAGATCTCCAAAAGAAAATTCTCAGGAATATTATAGCCAAATTCCAGAGTTCCCAGGTCAAGGAGAAGATATTACAAGCAGCCAGAAAGAAACAATTCAAATGTTATGGAGCCACCATCAAGGTCACACAAGATTTAGCAGCTTCTACATTAAAGGATCAGAGGGATTGGAATATGATATTGGCAAAGGCAAAAGTGCTAGGATTACAACCATGAATCAACTACCCAGCAAAACTGAGTATAATTCTTCAGGGTGGGGGGGTGGAATGGATATTCAATGAAATAGAAGACTTTCAAGTATTCCTAGTGAAAAGACCAGAGCTGAGTATAAAATTTGACTTTTAAATACAAGATTCAAGAGAAGCATAAAAAAGGTAAATAGGAAAGAGAAATCATAAAGGATTCAATAAGGTTAAACTATTTACATTGCTACATGGGAAAATGATACTTGTAACTCCTAAGAACTTTCTCATTATCCGGGCAGTTAGAAGGCGTGTACATAGACAGAGGGCTCAGGTATGAGTTAAATATATTGGTATGATATCTAAAAACATAAAACCTGGAGAAGGAGGAAGGGAGAAGTAGAATGGAGTAAACTGTCTTATAAAAGAGGCAAGATAGTGCTTTTATAGCATAGGAGAAAATGGGGGAGGTGTGGGGAGATGCTTGAACTTTACTCTCATTGGAATTGGCTCAAAGAGGGAATAACTTACATAATTAGTTGGGTATTGAAATCTATCTTACCCTAAAAGAAAGTAGGAAGCAAAAAAAAAGAAAAGAAAAGAAAAGAAAAGAAAGTAGGAAGAGAAGAGGATGGAGGGATAAGGCTGATAGAAGGAAGAGCAGATTGGGGGAGGTGGTAGTCAGAAGCAAAATACTTTTGAAAATGGACAGGGTAATATTGCTACTAGGTTTATATCCCAAAGAGATAAAAAAAAACACAAAAAGGAAAAGGACTTATATGTACAAAAATACTTATAACAGCTCTTTTTGTGGTGGCAAAGAATTGGAAATTGAGGAGATGCCCATCAATTGGGGAATGGCTGAACGAGTTGTGGTATGTGGTTGTGATAGAATATTATTGTGCTATAAGAAATGACTAGCATGATGATTTCAGAAAGCCCTGGAAACATGAACTGATTCAAAATGAAGTGAGTAGCACAGTACACAGTAACAGCAATACTGAATCGATGACCAACTATGAATGACTTAGCTATTCTCAGCAATACAATTCTCCAGGACAATTCTGAAGAATTTATAATGAAAAATATTATCCATTCCCAGAGAAAGAACAAATGGAGTCTGAATGCAAATTGAAGCATACTTTTTTTTTTTTAACTTTCTTTAGTCTTGGGGTTGGGTTTAGTTTAGGTTTTTTTTCTTTTTTTGGTCTGAGTTTTCTTTCACAACATAACTTAAATGGAAATATGTCTTGCATGATTGCACTTATATAACTTATATCAAAATGTCTTCTCAGTGAGGGGGGAGGGAGGGAAAGAGAGAATTTGGAACCCAAAACTTTTTTTAAATGTTTAAAATTGTTGTTACATATAATTGAGGAAAAACAAAATGCTAAATAAACAGTGGGAGACAAGACTTAAGAAGGTAAGTTTAACTTCTGATAGGGTGCAAGTTGTAAGAGATTCCCTTTAAAGAGACAGGAGGAAGTAGTAGTTTGCTTTTTTTTAGAAGCAAAACTATGTAAATAAATCTATGTTATTTTTCAAAAAGGAGAGAGAGAGAGAGAGAGAGAGAAATCAAATTTCTATTTGGAAAGGGAGGGGGTGATTAAGTAAAAGCCTGCAGCTCCCAATGGTGAGCTAGTTATCCTGAGCAAATGGGTTTTTCTATTCATGGGTTTCCCTGCCAGGTTTCTGTAAATGGGGACCCTCTCCCCAACAGGGACTGAATGCACTGATGGAAGTGTGACCTGGGTTTATGTGTGGATTCTGATGTATTTATTATTACTCCATTTGCTTTAATGTATGACAGTAGCTTCTGTCCTTAAAACGTCTACCCAAATGGAAGTCTTATAGCACCCTTGTTCCTAGCACTATAGATACTGGCTTTCTACAGCCTTCTTTTTAGAATCTTTGAGTAGACATTAAAGCACTATACAAATGTTAATTATTATCATTATGATTATGTCGATGGTATGGCACGATGAGATTGGAATGTTTGTCTTGTCTCTGCTACAAAAGACTTCCATTTGAGTCAAGATAATTACTATCTATAAAGTCATAGATTTGGGGCAACTGGGAAAGACAGTACATTAGGAATGTGAAGCAAAAATAGTTCAGAGAAATAAATTTGATAGGCAAACAGAAAAATAAACAGTTGGTATGAATTCAAGTATCCTAAAGGATTTCTTCTTATCCCTAAAATACTCCATCAATGGCTTTATAGTGTGAGTGAGACTTTTCCCACCCCTTAAATATAAGAGATTTAATTGTGAGAGTAATCAGTATAATAAATTACAAATGATGATTTACTCAGGATTAAGTGTTCTTTAGTCTCTTAAGTTAATAATACCGTAGCACAGAGCATAGATATTATGTAATTATTTTTATGTACTTGAATATATTCCTTAGTGGCTTAAGTCAATGCAGTAATGTATTTTCAGGTATCAATAAATTATGACCTTGCTCTTGGTCTGCATAACTCAGTCCCTTATACTGTATTCATTGTGGTACATTGTGGTTAAACAAGGCCCTAAAGATAGTATCTTCTAAACTGAAAGGACCAATCAGCATTAGAGATCATGACTGACCAGGATGCCTTGTCATATGCCTGGACATTTACTCCTTAAACTGATGTCCTAGATGGTCAACCAATCAACCGAAAGGACATGACCTTTGTGCTTAGAGTCGATGTTCTCCCTGTCCTTTAACAGCTGTAGGAACATCTGTAAGAGTCTCAGAAACATCTATTGAATTCATGAACTGTACCATTTGACTTTGTTATGTACATGCAACGGGAGGAGTTATTTATGTCTTAAAATAGTAAAGTATATAAGCATTTAAGCCTCATAGGGGTATAAAAGTCTGAGACAGGTACTGCTCTGGGTCTCTCATGTCCTACCCCTATCTGAAACTGGCTTTATTGTGAGCTAGGCCCTCTCTTAATAAACCTATTTTCTACAGCTTGGAAACTTTGCTGTTTCTTTCCTTTGTCAGACTTAGAAATTTTCACAGCAATAGCACTCCCTGGACATGCTTTCTAGTAAGTAATGTCAATTCCTATCCATTCATCAAGGTAGCATTTGCAGTTACAACTTTAATCTCAGGATCTGTAGTTCAAAGAGACAAACCTTTTCACTCCAAGTGATTTTGACTCTTGTGATGTTTAAGCCAGAAGACATACTTGAGTCATACATGGGAGTTCTTAAAGGCATAAGACAGGAGGAGGAGTGAAGATCTGAATAACTGAGCAGTGGCAGCAACAATGGGGTCAACTTCTCCAGCCCTACTCAGTGCTTAATGAGCTGAGTCACAAAGAATTGACTGCATTGGGGCAACAGGAGAAAGCAGAAACCAAAAGGAGTACTGAGCTTCAGCAGAGGAGGGAGAAATCAAGGAGCGGGGGCCACCAGCTCCTACAAGCACTTTGGAGCAGAAGTCTGAGACAGTAAGCTCAAATTGTGCCTAACTCTTTATACGGATTGAAGGAAGTTCCAAGAAGAGGTATACTCTTTTTCTTTTACTAATTTGTCCTCCCCATCCATTAACAGAAACTGACTGTAGCATACTCTAATTGTTTCTTTATCCCAATGTTTCAGGCAAATTGAATTTTTGCTTTAGCCATAAGGAGGCCATGGGTTAAATGTAAATAAATTTAAATTTAAATTAGGGCATAAAGGCAATCTTTTGGTTGTCCTCTTAATTTTGTTTTTAGTATTTTAAACTATAAACTGAATATTTTTAAATTTTTAGACTTTTAATATAGACTTATTCTTTTAATATAAACAGAATATGTAAAGTAAATAGAATATGTAAATCATAATTATATTATAATATGTAATTTATTAGATATAATATACAATCACATTATATTATAATTACATAAATTACAAAAATATAATCTTATAAATATAGTATTATATAAATATATCTAAATTATATGTAATATATAACATATATTTAAAACTAAATATTTACTTATATTAATACATAATAAATATATAGTTATAAATATTTTCTATAATATAAACTTTTACTATAAACAAAAAGGAGTTAAGGGGGTTATTATAGAGACCTGAAGGGTCTTATGTTGTCCGTAGGGTGGAAAATGAGCTAATTGTTTCAACAGGGTGTGGCTAATTAACACCCTAAGAAGAAGATGACCAGGTTCTGCCAGCCAACTGCACCTCTTACAATACCTTTCACAATCATTGGTTTTACACTCAGTTATCCTGGAAATTCAGTGAAGTGCTTTCCCCTTTCTCACCAACATTTCACATAGAATCTAGTTAACTGAGGTTAGCAATTATCAATTTCACAATATCTCAATAATGAGACTCTCCTCCCAGATAATTTCCAACTCTGAAAAACTGTATTCATTTGTGATGCCCAAGGTCAATCATTGAGCCAAAAAAAAGAAAAAGGAAAGAAAAATCTAAGTTTGATTTTCATTAAGAGTGATGTCAGGCTGAAAATCATGTATAGGAAGACAAACTGCCAACCCTATTTTAAAGTTGATATAGAGAAGAGAAAAGGAATTAAGAGTTTCATTATATGTGAATTCTTTGGGAACTAATCAAATTAGCAGAAACTAAGTTAATTTTGTTTAGCAAATTAAATCATGAAGCATTAAAAAAAAGTGTAAGGCACATAAGGAAACATACACCTACTGAAATCGAAACAGGTAAAATACCAGGTACATTGCAAATTCAACAAGATATGCTATTTATATCAAAAGAAAGAAAAAAAATTATTGGGCTGGTTGAGAATAAGTGTCTTGAAAGGTCAAATAAAGTTATGAGAAAAAGTAGGCCAGTTCCAGGAATAAATCTATCAAGTGGCAGAAGTTCACTATTTTCATTGTTCCCAAAAAGCTACCTTCTAGTTTTCACAGATAATTGACCTGAGGGATAAGAGGAGAACCTCCAAAGTTCAAACCTACAAGTCAAAAGTGATCATTCAAAAAAAACCCCCAAATCCCACACCCAACAAACACCCTCCCCCAAAAACAAACAAAAAACCCAACCCTTCAGCAACATGAACACTGGGAAAGAATGTTGGCAGGAGGAATACAGATTTGGTTGATAACTGGGGCTTTTTCTACACTTGAACCTATGGCTAAGACATTGGAAGGCTTTTTTTTTTTTTTTTGCCTCAAGCTTTTGTCATGTAAAAGAAATATATTAACATCTTTAATGAAAACTGATAGAGTTTCATTTGAAACAGTCTGAGCAGCAGCCGTTCTTTCACCAATTCTTCAGGAAATCTAAGTGTGTTAAGGCAGGCCAGAGGCAGGATTCCATGAATTCACATAAATGCTGCCCCAAAGATGATTTGGTTCCATTAGTGATGATGATACTTCACATAGAACAGAGAATGGAGTCATTATGCCATTGGGAATAAGTGCTTCCAGGTATGTCTGAATTAAACTCCTTTCCTTCTTGGTCATTGCCCAAAAGGCTGATTTTTCTATTTCCCAGTGCTCTGAGGAACCCATTCTTAGATTGCCAAAAAGCCTGACAAGACCAAGCTTTTACGGGCCAACTTGTATCTAGTCATGCTCAGAGAGGTGGATGATATACTGCCTCTGAGCCTGGCCTTGGCCCCAGATTCTTCTCCTCTTAATGGATTCAAAAAAATCAGTTGGCTTACCAAATTGTCTGAAGAATCTGTCTCCCAAGTTTGTCAGAATGTAATTAGCATAACCCAAATTTCCTCCAGGGAAGTTAGTGTGCCAAAAGCCAAGGGGGGTGGGAATGGAATGTCTAGAGAATGGGATCCCTAAGAAAAAAGATAAGCTCAGGCAATGCCAATCAGGAAAACTGTGGGACGAGTTTCATGTGAGCTGATTTCAGAATGAGAAAAATGAGTATTGCTGGGCTTTAATGATTCAGCCTAAGTCAACTAGCAATAACTGTCTATTATGTGTACTATAGGACTAGTTAGGTGGCTCAGTAGATAGAACCCTGGGCCCAGAGTCAAGAAGACTCATCTTCCTGAATTCAAATCTGGCCTGAGATACTTACTAACTCTGTGACCCAGAGCAAGTCACTTAACCCTCTTTGCCTCAGTTTCTTCATCTATAAAATGAGTTGGAGAAAGAAATGACAAACCACTCTAGTATCTTTGCCAAGAAAATTCCAAAATGGGGTAATGAAGAGTCAGGCACAACTGAACAACTGACTGTACACTATACTAACCGATGGAGGTACTGTGTGAAGTGGGGGAGGGGTCAGTATAGTAAGCCTTAAGCCTAAGGGAAGGAAACAACTGTCTTTTAAGCACCTACTATGTGCCCAGCAGTATATACAGCACTATTTGACAAATATTATCTCATTTGATTCTTACAAAATGCCTACAAATTATTATTCCCATTTTAAAGTTGAGGAAACTAAGGTGGACAGGGGTTAAGTGACTTGCCCAAGGTCACACAACTATGTCTGAAACTGTATTTGAACTCAGGTCTTTATGATTTCAGACACAACATTTTCCACTATAGCACCTCAATGCTTCTAAGGTACTTTGGGTGAATTGGGGGTCAGTAAAGTATAAAGATCATTGGAATTGGAGGCAGGAAATATGGTCTATCAGCTAGCTAGCTGGCTAGGTAGATAAAGTGGTGATCTTGGCATCTGGAAAACCTGAGTTCAAATCCAGTCTCAGACACTTACTAGCTGTATGAACCTGGGCAAATCCCTTAACCTTGTTTTCCTCAGTTTCCTCATCTGTAAAATGAGCTAGAGAAGGAAATGATAAACTCCAGTATCTTTGACAAGAAAACCCCAAATAAGGTCATGAAGAGTCAGGTATGATTGAAAAACAACTGAACAACCTTATAAGATCAGCAAACTTCTCCAGGTCTCAGTCTCTTCATCTGTAAATGGAAGGGATTAAACTAGATGTTCTGTAAATTCCTTTCAAATGCTCTCATTCTATGAATGAGTTTTTGCTACCAGATAGTCCTTGTGGAAATGGCAAATAGGTTTGTTTAGAAAAGTTAGCTTCATTGTCCCAACCCACAGACACCCCTGGAAAATAGGAAAAGGAATTCTAGCTCTGACTCTGGTTGGGTCCACTTAAGCTATCTGAGAATCCCTTTCATTCTTTTTTTTTTTTTTTGGTGAGGCAATTGGGGTTAAGTGACTTGCCCAGGGTCACACAGCTAGTAAGTGTCTGCAGTTACGTTTGAACTTTGGTCTTCCCAAATTCAGGGTCAGATGGCTTTTCATTCTTGAGATGTAGCAAAATGAATAACGGTTGGAGAGACACATACATCCTTTTCCTTAGACCACACAACAACTGTACTGAAGAGAAGATTGATGTTACCAAGAGGTAGCTTCTGTGCTGTTTTTTTTAAATCTCAGCTTGAAATCCAGAGATATCAATGAGTTGAAGATGATTGTACTTTGTCTAAATTAAGAGTACTGCATCTGCTCAGGGCTTTTAGGTCCCCAGAGAATTGTTTCTCCCTTTTTCTTCATAGTGATGATGCTTGTCTAGCAATCAAAATCCAGTGGTCATAATCTGTCTGTCTCTGTCTCTGTCACACACACACACACACACACACACACACACACACACACACACACACACACACACACGAGAATTAGATATCAGGGATAAAATGCTTATTCCAAGCTACTTAGGGTACAGCTGTGAGCCAAGATGCCCTCAGGAGCACCTTTTGCTCCTAAGATACCAAATAATTCAGTCACTAAAATTGAAAAGCATTTTAGAATGTATTCCTTCTTACCTTCTCTTGCCATTTTTCAGTCACAGTTCACAATCTTCAAATCAATTCAGCAGCATTTATTAAGTGTCTACTAGGTGCTAGGCACTGAACTTGTTCAAGGAATATAAAGACAAAAACCCTTAAGGAGTTGAGGTATGGGGCCTCAGGAACTGGGAGCCAGTGTGTACACAAAGAAGCAGAAACAAAATGTAATTTCCAGGAGACTGGTGTGGAGGTGGAGAGTACTAACAACTGGGAAAACAAGGAAAAGATTCATTGTAGGAGGTGGCACCTGAGGGAGCTAGAGGTAGAGGTAAGGAGAGAGAACATTTCTGGCATGGACACAGTCTGTGAAAAACCATGGAGGTGGTAGATGGAATGTTGTGAATGAGCAAAAAGCAAGTTCCAGATTGCCTAGAACAAAGAACAAAATTATGATAATCTGAATTCCATCTGGAAAGACAAGTAAGGATGAAATTTTGTAAAAAAAAAAAAAAAGCTTTAAAAGTCAAACAGGCAAGTTTATATTTTATCTCAGAAGCAACAGCGAGCCACAGAAGCTTCTCAAGCAGAGAAATGGCCTGGTCAGACCCACTCTTTAGCTGGGTGCTGGCATGTGGAAGAGAGCAGAGGCAGGCAAATAAATTGCGATTGAGGGCCTGAACTAGGATGGTAGCCATGTGAGTAGAGAGGATGGAACAGATGCCAAAGATGTTGTGGAGATAGAATTGGGAACACTTGGCAACTGAATGGATATGTTAGGGTGAGAGAGAAGGAAGAGACACACAAACACAGTGAATCAATTGGAGAAAAGACAAGTCCACACAAATGAAATACTTATCTAAAACGATAAATTAAAATACTTCTAAGTCAGGGTATTAGCTAGTGTTGTAAGAATGGTTAGAGAAGGGTGACCAGCAGACAGAATTCTGCAGATGGCCACGTTTGCTCTTCGGTCTTAGAAAATGCATAACTTGGACCGGGCCTATACAAATAGATGCCAAAAGCAGCTCAGTTTCTCCTTCTGGAATATTGGAATCTAAATGTTACCGAAAGGGTTATAGCTTAGTGTGAGAAAACCCAAATACTAAACTCTGCAGGAGAATCAATGAATCACAGGAACAATGAGTATTTGATGGGCATTTCTACAACACACCTGGCACAGCCCTCCTGGTCACTGAAGGAAACAAAAGGAAAGCATAAGACATGATTAAATGATATACCCCAATGGGTAAAGGAATGTCTTCTAGGGAAGTGCGGGGGTTTTCGGGGAAGTAGCCAACCTCTCAGAAACATTCCAACCCAGAAAAAACAAATCTGAAAATCATTTGTTTCTAACAACAGCAGCCAGGTTTGATGATTATATTCAAGATCTAGGAGGGGAGCCCTATGAGGACACAATAGGGAGAGGAGAAAAGGAGATTCCAAAGGTCAAATGAACCCCTCCCTCCCCAAGTAAGGGGGAAAAGGGCAGACTGGTGACTTGGCGTGAGGAAATGCACTGGCAAAAGAAGTGGCAGAGGCAGGGATCCTCCTAAATGTTAACCCCTGGGACAGAAAGTAAACAGCTCTTTGGGTTGTTTTGCTCCTCCCTTTAGAAAAGAGTGCCGAGTGAGTAGGTCCAACTCTGCAGATGAGTGGCAGTGAAGGCGTAGTACTTGGGGGGAAGCAGTAAGTTGGTGCTTTTGCTCTAGAGAGATGTGAGTGACTGCAGTACCAGCTGGTATTGTTAGCAACTTGAGGCATTAATGTAATACGGCGATGCCCTCTGAAAATAGAGCTGATAAAGAATTAGGGTGTTCAAAAATACATTTAATCATCTTCTGACTTTTTTTGCATCTCCTTTGTGCACAGTGTGTTTTCTCTAAGCTAGAAGGAAAGAATAAAGGGATGGAGGCAAGTAGATATGTGTTTCTATGTATATACGTACACAATATGTACATGCATGCATATATGTACACAACCTACACACATGTGTATATGTGTATAATAGAGACCTTTGGAAAGCATTGATGATTCTTCCCAACCTCAGGTGATAAGTAGATTCTTCTATACTTCAACAGATCCATCATTTCATTTATATGATTGGTTAGTTTCTCCACTGATGTAGATTGCAACCCTCTATGTAACAGTCAGTCTTCATGAGTTACTATGGCCATAATCATTCATTGCCTGGTGGTCAACTTTCTGGTGATAAGCCATATTGGTCCTTTGATATTTCTTTTTCTTTCTTTCTTTCTTTCTTTCTTTCTTTCTTTCTTTCTTTCTTTCTTTCTTTCTTTCTTTCTTTCTTTCTTTCTTTCTTTCCTTCCTTCCTTCCTTCCTTCCTTCCTTCCTTCCTTCCTTCCTTCCTTCCTTCCTTCCTTCCTTCCTTCCTTCCTTCTTTCTTTCTTTCCTTCCTTCTTTCTTTCCTTCTTTCCTTCTTTTTCTTTTTCTTTTTTTTTTTGTGGGGCAATGAGGGTTAAGTGACTTGCCCAGAGTCATACAGTTAGTAAGTGCCAAGTGTCTGAGGCCAAATTTGAACTCAGGTCCTCCTGAATCCAGGGCTGGTGCTTTATCCACTGAGCCACCCAGCTGTCCCCCAAATTAGTCCTTTAACACAGGTGCACTAACCTGGTGTCCATGAACTTGTTTTTAAAAATATTTTTTAATTACTCTTTTTCAATATAATTTGTTTCCTTTGTAATCCTATGTATTTTTTTTGTGCATTTTCTGAGAGGGGGTCCATAGACTTCACCAGACTTCTAAAGAGATCTATGAGACAAAAAACAAAGTTAAGAACCCCTAATCTAAAGAAAGATATCAGACAGACCATATGCAAAGCCTTTCTTGGGGCAGCTAGGTGGTGCAGTGGGTCTAAAGTCAGGAAGATCAGAGTTCAAATGTCAAATGACTTACTAGCAAGTCACTTGACCTTGGTTTGTCTCAGTTTCCTCATCTATAAAATGGAGATAACAATAACACCTACCTCCCAGGATTGTTGTGAAGATCCACTGAGAAATAATAATTGTAAACCACTTAGCACAGTGCCTGGCATATTATAAGTTCCATAAAAATGTTATTTGTTATTATTAATTATTCTTTTTCTAAATGGAGAAGGCCTAGTAGAGTTTATAATGTGCCAGAGTAGCCTTTAAGAACCAAGGGTCATTGCCATGCCAACAACTGCGATTTAATTGGAGGTATCAGAACATATCACAAATGAACTTCAAAGATAAAAGAGATTTTACTGTGACAAGAAACCTAATTCATTTTTTCCTCTGTTTTTTCAACCAAGCCTGTGGTTCCTTAAGACGCTTTCCCAGGCAATAAAGGCTTCATTCTACAATGAATGAGACCATACAAAGCAGGACACAAGGAAGACCCTGTTGCATTTTACAGGCTCGATCTCAAACCTCGACAATGGCATTGTTGTCCCAAGTAGGCAGGCAGAGAAGAGGAGCTTTGAGGCAGGAAGGCAGCAGCTGCTGCCGACATGTCTGACAAAAGGCAGTCGTCTCTCTCCCACTCAGAGGCTGCTGGTAGGCAGCTCAGAGAACTGAGATTCTAAACCTGAAGTCTGTGCACTTAAAAACTTTTTTTTTCGATAACGGTATTTCAGTAGAGTTGTTTTCCTTTGCAATCCTACATATTTTATTTTATGCATTCAAAAACATGACTCCGAGAAAGGGTCCATGGATTTCACCAGAATACCAAGGGAGTCCCTGACACAACAAAAGTTATGAACGTCATTTGTAGAAGCAGAGAAAGCCCAGCCTTCTGGATCAATGCTCCCTAACCTGTTCCTTCTACTTTGGTTGAGGCAGCAAGGCAGTGGGAAGAACACTGAATTTGGAGTCAGAGGATCTGAACCCACATCTCACTTCTGTCATTGAGATCTGTGTGACCTTGGGTAAGTCACTTTCTTTCTCTGCACTTTAGTCTCTTATAAAATGAGGGAGTTGAGTGAGATGACTTCTAAGGTCCCTTTCAGCTCTAAGAGAGAAGGGAAGTTAAGTGAAATTTTATTGGGAAAGCATCATAGTTCTGGAAAGTCTGGCTACATAGATGACTTTCCTTGCATATCTGTTTGTGTTTCCTTGTGTCATATGTCTCCCTGGGGAAAGTCCCATGAATAAGACTGTGCAGTAAACTACTTGAGATCTTACACGCAGAATTCACAAAAGGGCAATAGCGATAACACAAGGTCAGCAACAACTGTACCCTTGACAATAACTTTTGAGTCCCTCCTTAGCAATCCTTTCTCTGTCCCTGTTTCTGTCTCTCTTTCTCTGTCTCTCTCTGTGTGTTTCTCTTTCTGAGTCTCTGCATCTCTGTCTCTCTCTGTCTCTGTTTATCTCATAGCACTGGCTTGTATTCTATTTCCACATTCTCTATTGCATTCTGTCTACAGAGCTGACATCAGTAGCCTGGTGGATCTGCCTGGCTCAAGTCTCTCCTCACTCCAGTCTATTCTCCATTCAACCACCAAAATGATTCTTACACCCTGGTCTAACCACATCCCAGACCCCTTCTGTGTCCCAACTCCAAAAACTCTAGTGCCTCCCTATTGCCTCCAGGATCAAATACAAAATCCTTTGCTTGGATTCAAAGCCCTTTGTAACTTAGCCACTGCCTACCTTTCCAGTCTTCTAACATCTTATTCCCTGCCATGTACACTAGCCTCCTTGCTGTTCCACCACTGATGCTCCATATATTTTCTTTAAAAAAAAAAAATGTTTTATTTATTTATTTATTTTTAGTGAGGCAATTGGGGTTAAGTGACTTGCCCAGGGTCACACAGCTAGTAAGTGTCAAGTGTCTGAGGCTGGATTTGAACTCAGGTACTCCTGACTCCAGGGCCAGTGCTCTATCCACTGTGCCACCTAGCTGCCCCCATATATTTTCAATAACTGTATTTCAATAGAAGTGGTTTCCCTTGCAATCCTACATATTCTATCGAATGTATTTAAAGACATGACTCTAAGAACGGGTCCATGGATTTCACCAAAATGCCAAGGGAGGCCCTGACACAGCAAAAGTCATGAATCAGTTGTAAAAGCAGAGAAAGTCCCAGGGCCTGCAACATTCTCCCTCCTCATCTCTGCCTATGGGCTTCCCTGCCTTCCTTTAACTCTTAACTATAATCCCATATTCTAAAGAAAGCCTATCCTAATCCTTCTTAATTCTAGTGGCTTTCCTCTCTTAATTATTTCCTATTTATCCTGTATATAGTTTATTTATACATGTTAGCTTGCTTTTTGTCTCCCCCATTAGATTGTGGGCTCCTTGAGGGCAGGGACTATCTTTTGTCTCTCTAGCACTGAGCACAATCAGTGTCTGGCATATAATAAGCACTTTGTAAATGTTTATTGACTTGACTTAGTCTGATTTGCAGTGATTCCAAAGTGAATGAAATATCCAGCTCTTCTTTACTCCCATAATTAATTAAATAATTTATTAAGCATCAAATATGTGCACATAATTTACCCACCTGCTGCACTAAGAAAGAATTAGAAGACCTAAATCATTCTCTAAAAAGTAACATTAAATATATGAAATAATCATTTAGTCCAAAGTATTTATTGGTATGAAAATTCCCTCCACAAAAACAGGTCACAATCCATCCATGGATGGCCTCTTCTCCTCTGTCATTTTTGTCTGTGTCCCTGTAAGTCATAAATCATTTCATCCAACATGCTGGGCAATTTCTTTAAATACTTCCTGGATAGCACTGCAACACTCAAGCTGTCCGTCTGTTGTTATGCCTCATTCTCATTGCATGAGCTCTCACCTCCTTTTCTGATTATGTTCATCCTGGGTAATGTTTTTATGGCTCTTTTTTCTCTCTCACAAAGCATCATTGATAATATGCTGCAACCTACTAACATCTTCCATAAGTTTCTCCCTTACCTCATCTATGAGTTCCTAATCATTTGGGTTCATGATGTTTTGTACCTTGTCGCCAAAACTTATCACCTAGGAGAATGCTGGTAGTAAAAGGGAAGACTTTGGCAGTTGAATATCACTGAAAAGTACTGCATGATTTCCCAAATCCAATCCTGCCTTATTTTCTCCTGCTATGCACTTCCCAGTTAGAGTGTACAGATTGTGGTACTGATGGACCAAGACAAGCGCTTGCTCAATATGACTGCATGGAATAATCTGGGTAATATGCATTCTTCATCTACTTGTTTTTTCTTGCATGAATGAGTATAACATCCACTTTGGAGTGATGGTGAATCTCACTGAGAAGGCCCTAGTAGTGTTCTGGGGATCAATGCAATCACCAAAGTGTGATCTATGAACATCATTTCTGTTATAAAGGATCCCTTTTCTACTTGTACCTCCTATAGGACTTCCTCAATAACACTGAGCTTGCATCTCTTTGTTTGGTATGGTAATGGTTAGAGGAGCATTGGACAAACTTATCTCTGTGGCTATGTGATTGTAATATGAATGAGAAACTCCTTGTTGGAGGAGACCCTTTGGGAATGCAGATTGCTCTGCCAAATCAAATATGTTGGGAGCTTCAACAAAAAATAGACTCAGTGGGATCCTAAATTCTCTATACCTCTCCATCAGTTAGATGACTGTGAAGATGTAGTGTGCTATAGAAAAATCACCCACAAAAGGCCTGCTTGCTAATATTTTCAACAAGGGCACTTGCATTTATAAAGATGATGAGAGAGGAGACGGAAATGAAAAAGTAAGTAAACAGGTTAGTAACTGGTAACATAACTTCTTCTGGTTGCCTTTTTTTCAGTTGAAGCAAAGGAGGAGAAGGAATAAGCATTTATAGAATGCCTACTAGGAGCTATACTTTGTGCCAAGCACTTTACAAATATTATTTCATTTGGAAGGAAGGAAACATTTATATAGAACTTACTATGTGCTGGGCACTGTACTAAACACTTTACAAATAGTATCTCATTTGATCTTCACAACAACCCTGGGAGCTAGGTGCTGTTATTATCCCCTTTTTCATTTGAAGTAACTGAGGCATGCAAGTTAAGTGAATTGTCCAAGTTCACACAGCTAGTGAATGTCTGAGGTCAGTTCTGAACTCAGTTCTTCCTTACTCTAGGTCTGGGGCTCTATCCACTATAGTCCCTACCTACCTCATAATCAGTACTAAGTATACTCATGTTCTTTTGTAAAAATATTATAAGAAGATAAAAGGTTATTGGCTTCATTGCTTCATAAAAAATGTAAACTTGAATCAAGAAGAAAATAACCCATAGCTACAAGTGCAGAATGCTATCTGAGGGATCAGACTTGGTTAATAAGTTTGTTTTGCAAAAACATTTTTCTTTTTTTGACAAAAGAAAGTTCTACTACAAAGACTGGCTTTTTGAAGCAGCAGTACTATGTTTTTTAAAGCATCAATAAAACATTTAAAAGAAAATAAAATGGATTTCAGTGTGTAAACTAAGTTGGTCAAATTAACCCATGAACAGTTATAGATGGATACAAGAAGATAACAGACATGAAATGGAACAGAGCTCTCGTCATTTCTATAGTTCTCTGTTCTGATAAGCGATGATAATGCAAGGACCACCTTATACTCTACCAGAGGAAGACCCATAGTGCTATATGATCAAGTAGAAATGTCACTCAGGAAGATGAAATCAAGAAAAAAACCAGAGCTGTATCTAGCCAGGTACAAACAGGCATAATCTGTGCTAGAAGTTTCATCATTTTAAAGTCAATTGGAGGATTTTTGAAATATCTTAAAGAGGCTAAGATTCCAAAGGAAGGGAAGACTCTAAAAGATTATAAATGAATGGAGGAGTTCACATGCAATAGAGAAGTGAATACTAAAGTGTGTGTGTTCACGTGCACACACACACACGCGCGTGCACATGTGCATGCATATTGACTATTGATACAACAGAAGAGAGGACTGGATGGACCAGACAAGTAAGAAAATACCAGTCATAAAGGAAACAGAACCTGAAGTAATAAAAGATAGGATTTGTCTGGCTAGGGAGAAGGGAGAAAGGCATCTTAGTTAAGAAAGAAGAGCGTGAATAATGGAGTTTTAGAATTATAAGGTACCTCACAGATCATTTTGTAGAGTCCTTGGCTTTTACAAATAAAGGAAATTGAGGCAAAGAGGGTTTTTTTTCTTTTAAAAGGTACCAAGGTTGGAATTAGTTTTGCTCTCATTGCTAATAACAACCAGTCGCCATAGAAATGATGACAGATCTGTTCCATTTCATGTCGACTTGTTATCCTCCTGTTTTCATCTGTTAACTACTTGTGAGACTACATGCATTATTTAGTGTGTATTGGGCACCCTCTGCTAAAGCTCTACTGCAAGTGACCTTTAATTTTTGAAGACCTTGCCAGAGGAGTGCACTTTCTAGGAGGACCTACCAAGCTAGAAGGGCTTATAGCACATACTTGGGAATTATTGTTGTTCATCCTTCATTTTCAAAGAGGGCTAGTGACAACATGGTCTTGACTTGTCTGTGAATTGGATCTAAGAGAGGAAAAGATGAGCAAGGCTGTCAGCCTTACTTTTTCTTCCAGGATCATCAAAATCCAATGACAAAATAAAAATCAGGATGGCTTGGCAATAGGTTATGTCGGTTATCCAAGAATCAGCCTAGCAAAACTCAGAGTCTCAGTCAAGAACTTGTCCTGATGACTAAGGTTTTTGTTTGTTTGGGGGATTTGATTTGGTTTTGTCCATAGTGAGTCCTGAAAAATATTGTAGATGGGTTGTTTATTATAGGTGGGTTGTTATCTGCATTGACAGATAAAGCCACATCAATAAAGCCACAGATCTTTTGAGCCATTAATGAAGTTAGGAGGGCAGTGAGAGGTGAGTCTCATTAGAGTAAAAGTCCATGTGATTCAAAAGATAGAATAGAAAAAGATCAAGGTTAACTTTGAAAGCCTGACAGAAGAGTTTGTGATAGACAGTGGGGAGCCATTACAGATTCTTAAGTAGGATAATGTGATGATGAAAGGAATATTTTTAAAAGCCTAACTTGGCAAGATCAACTGAAGGGAGGAGAGCCTGGAGCCAGGAAGTACAGGTAGAAGATTTGAAGTAACCAGGGGGTAAGGAGATAAGGACCTAAACCAGGGTATTGGCAGGTGAAACAGAGAGCAAGTGGTGAATTTGATATTTTAAGGGGAGAAACAAGAATTGGTGACAGATTAGATTAAAGGGAAAAAGGAAAGGTCAGAGTCAAAACTGAGTCCATTTTGGAACTGAGAGACTAGAACAATAGAACCACGAATATGGACATAATCAAAATTATGTTTCCTCCCTTTTCTCCTTCCCCTCTACCTCTCCTCTCCCTCTCCTCAAAACTACCAGCCTCTTTCCCTCCCAGATAGCCACATACTGTCTACCTTCTTTCCTAAAAGAACAAACAAAAAATCTGTTCTAAGAAAGGAATCTGACAGTCAAATATTTTTTCTTCCTATGCTATTTGCATTTTCACATGGACAGTAATATTTAATAATAAAAACTAACATTTATGTCATACTTGAGCCTTGCTATAATCTTGTGAAGTATGTACAAGTATTATTAACCCCATTTTTGACAACACTGAACAAAACTGGAAAAAAAATCACAAAGCCACGCTGACTCGGCCAATCACAAATTTCTATTATACCTCAACTGGTCCCTCACTGCAGTAAGGCAACTTTTTTATACCTCCATAATGGATTAGCACTCCCACTCGCCATAATAATGCCAACATTTTTTGGCGTAATACCAGACATTTTCATTCCTCCTCAAACTTTCCATGGCACCCCTAACCATGGCACTCCCTTACCGAACCCTCATATTTCCTGAGAAATTTAGGCCATTTAACAAGATTTCCCTTTTCTCTCCTCATCTCACATTATTCAGATGCCATTCATCACTATGTCCTTCCCTCTTGTTTCTGATGAAGAAATAACAACTTTGTGTCAAGGAAACCCCTCAGCAAGTATCCTTGATCCCATTCCCTCCTGTCTTCACCTGCAGATTGTCCCTAACTCCATCCTCACTCTTTCTCTTTCTTACCTTCAATCTCTCCCTATGTACTAGCTCCTTCCATGCTTCCTACAAAAACACCCATAGTTTCCTCATCTTAATAAAACAACAATTGATCCTACTATCCCTCTGTCATCCTAGATCTCTCTTCCTCTTCTCTGCTAAACTCTTTAAGAAAACCATCTACACTTGCTGCCTTTGCTTCCTCTCCTCTCAGTTCTAAATTCTCTGTAGTTTGGCTTCCAACTTCATTAATCAACTGAAACTGATGTCAACAAAGTAACCAGTGATCTCTCTCTCTCTTTTTTTCTTTTTGCAGGGCAATGAGGGTTAAGTGACTTGCCCAGGGTCACACAGCTAGTAAATGTCAAGTGTCTAAGGTCAGATTTGAACTTAGGTCCTCCTGAATCCAGGGCCAGTGCTTTTTTATCCACGGTGCTACCTAGCTGCCCTGACCAGTGATCTCTAAATTGCCAAACAGAATCACCATTTCTCATTCCTCATCCTTTTTTGGGGGGGGGGGGAAACCATGGGGTTAAGTGACTTTCCCAGGGTCACAGAGCTAGTAAGTGTCAAGTGTCTGAGGCCGGATTTGAACTCAGGTACTCCTGAATCCAGGGCCAGTGCTTTATCCACTGCGCCACCTAGCCGTCCCTCCTCATCCTTTTTTACTTCTCTACAATCTTTGACACTGTTGCTCACCCTTTTCTCTTTACTCTTCACTAGGTTTTTAATGACACTATTCTATCCTGGTTTTCCTCCTACCAATCTGACTTCTCAGTCTCCTTCACTAGATCATCATCCAAGTCATTGTACTAACCTGGATCCTCTTCTCTTCTCCCTCTATACCATCTAACTTGGGGATCTCATCAGCTTTCCCAGGTTGATATCAGCCCTGTGCAGATAATCCTCAGATCAATATATCCAGTTTTTGTTAGTGAGGAAATCTTACCCCAGAAGAACAATTACATAGGCACGTTGCATACTTCTATTACTCATGATACTCACTAGCCCCGTTGGCAGAAATGGTCCATTTCAGAAGGGGAGGCATGCAGGGAAGAAAGGGAGGAAGGAAGAAGGAGGAGAGAGTAAGGAAACTATTGTATAGTTTTATTTTTAAATAGTTCTGTTGTACTTATATTTTTTAATGTTTGGGGGAATGGAAAAGCCCCTTAAATAAATAAATCTCTGTCAGATGTAAGTTATAAAATATAGAACTCCAGAGATTAGGGGTTATTTTTTTTTATTAGGGTTTTTCAAAAGAAGTTTTAATTAATATCTTCTGGTTTTTTTTATATCACCAAAATTTCCTCCTATCCCTTCCCCTTCCCCCTTTCAGAGAGCTATCCCACACAACAAATAAGATTTCTTTTTTTTTTCTTTTTTGCAGGACAATGAGGGTTAAGTGACTTGCCCAGGGTCACACAGCTAGTAAGTGTCAAGTGTCTGAGGCCAGATTTGAACTCAGGTTCTCCTGAATGCAGAGCTGGTGCTTTATCCACTGAGCCACCCAGCTGCCCCCCTACAAATAAGATTTCTAAAGAAAAGAAAAAATAAGCAAAACTGATCAATACATCAAACAGTTCTGAAAATATGTGCAGTATACCACACTCATGGACATCCCTCCTCTGCAAAAGAGTGGGGTGAGGATTTTTTTTTCATATAGAGATTAGCCTTTCTATAACTCTTTCTAAGATTAGACAGACATTGGTAAGGTAGAAAGGGTAGATAAGGGAGACAGTATCTTGGTTACTAAGGGAACTGACTTCAAATTGGAAAAAGAGAGTCATGGGATTTTCTCTCTCTCTCTCTCTCTCTCTCTCTCTCTCTCTCTCTCTCTCTTTCTCTCTCTCTCTCTCTCTCCCGCCCTCCTTCCCTCCTTCTCTCTCTCTCCTTCCTTCCCTTCTTCCTTTCTCTTTCCCCTTACCCTCTCTGTTTCTCCTTTTCTCCCTCCCTCTTCCTTTGTTTCCCCCCTTCTTTCTTTCTTCCTCTCCCTGTAACTCCCCCACCCCTTTCTCCCTCTTTTCCTTTTTCTCTTTTGTCAGGAAGGGAAGAGCAAGCCCAATCATGAAGCCGAGGAAGCAGCATACAGCAGGAGGGGGTAGATTAACAAGATGCAGGCGCAGATACATTCTCAGCTAGAGTAATTAGAAAAAGCCAGAATTAAAGGCTTGTGGTGTCTGAAGTCAGGCAACAAGTCAAGCCAACAACCTTGCATGCTGCCACTCAAAAGCCCCAAAGCAGAACTGTTAAAGCAGGTGTAATCAGAAAGTTTCTGATTCCAGGAAGGGAGTCAGCATGAATTCTACTTCAGGATTGGGTTGTCAACCCAGGATGACATTATTCAGTGGTTGATCTAATTAAGTTTAATTCAAAATGTATTAAGAACCTATTGTGTTCAGAGCTGTGCTCAGCACTGGGGGAAATAAAAAATTTAGCTGCCTTCAAGGAGCTTATCTCTTAGTAGGAGAACAATGCAAAAATTCATATGTCTATAATATTCACTATAACACAATCAGTACGTTAGAGAGCTGAAATGAAGTTCCAAGCAAAATGGGCAGGGAGGGGACTCATTACCAACTAGAGGAAGCAGCAACAGCTTCCTTGAGCAGATGGCACTGGAGTTGGGTCTTAAAGATGGTTAGAAATTCAATAGACAAAAAAGAAGAGGGATGACATTCTAGACCCAATGAGCAAAGTAAGTGGGTATTCAGGAAATAAAGGTTAGCCCAGTTTGGTGAAATATAGAATGGTTGGGAGTGAAAAATATATGACACAGCTCAAAACGTAGACAGGGCAACACAAAAATTGTTGAAGCCTTGAATACTACCCAACAGATTGAACTTTACTCAGTAGATTATAGGGAGCCAATGAATATTTTTTAGCAAAGGGATAACATGACCAGATCCTTAACTACTTAACTCACTGTCTAACATTGAAGACCTGTCTAGCATTGATCAATGCCTTGTACCTGTGTTGCATTTGGATCAGGCTCTGTAGGAAAAGTGAATGACTAAGTATTAGCAGACTCTGTGTTAATTGGTTGTACTGGGCTACAGGAACCCTCAGCATCCTTTGTTGTGAGGATTTATTTGGATATTAACCTCTAGAATCTGCCCCTCTCTACAGTCATCAGGAAGACTGAGGTTTTCATTTTTGTGGGAAGCAGGATCAAGGATGTTACTGGATGTTTACTTCTTCACTCTCCTATCTCAAAGAAGAATATTAGGCTATCTATCTATCTATCTATCTATCTATCTATCTATCTATCTATCTATCTATCTATCTATCTATCTATCCATCTATCTGTCTGTCCATCCATCCACCTGTCTGTCCATCCACCCATCTGTCTGTCCATCCATCTATCTGTCTGTCCATCCATCCACCTGTCTGTCCATCCATCCATCTGTCTATCCATCCATCTATCTATCTACCTGTCTGTCTGTTTGTCCATCCATCTATCTGTCTGTCCATCCATCCACCTGTCTGTCCATCCACCCATCTGTCTATCCATCCATCCATCCATCCATTCACCCATTTATCTATCTATCTATCTATCTATCTATCTATCTATCTATCTATCTATCTATCTATCTATCTATCTATCTATCTACCTGTCTGTCTGTCTGTCCATCCATCTATCTGTCTGTCCATCCATCCACCTGTCTGTCCATCCACCCATCTGTCTATCCATCCATCCATCCATTCATCCATCCATCCATTCATCCATCCATCTATCTATCTATCTATCTATCTATCTATCTATCTATCTATCTATCTATCTATCTATCTATCACACCTCAGATATTTGAGGACTAGGGGCATGATTCTCTTTTGGGGGTTCAATATAAAAGCCACTTTCCCTTATTACTCCAAAAAGAAAGGGATGGTTAGCTTACTCTCTGCTAGCTTAGCTCCCCCCTATCAGTGTATTATTACATAAAAGACAACTATTCATAACAAGAAAATATGTTAATCAAAACAAGTAGTAAAATAGTCATTGGGAGCAGCATAGATTATATGATAAAATACACATGAGTTAGCAGTATGTGTGAATGAGATTGCCAAGAGAAAGAGTACACAGAGAGAAAAGAAGCCAACTACATATGCATGGTGAAAACTAGTTAATATTAGGTGTTGAAAAGAGTTTGAAAAATTGATAAAGAATACAGATAAGGAGAAGTTAAATAAGTAGGACAACCAGGAATGTATAATGTCTTTGAAGTCAACAGAGAAGATAACATTCAGTAGAAGAGGGTGGTCCACGTTGTATAAAACTTCAGTCAAGTGAAGGAGAACAGGGATTGAAAAAAGGACATTGGGCTGGGTCATTAGGACTTGTTCACCTATTAGAGAATAGTTTCTGTAGAGTGGTAAGGGCAAAAGCCAGATTGCAAGAGTTTGAGAGGAGGGGCTATGAGAAAGAGAGAGGTCAGGTGTAGGCACTTTTAAAAATATTATTTTATTTTTTCATAATTACATGTAAAATAATTTTTAACATTCTTATTTTGTTTGTTTTTTGGGTTTTTTTTTTTTTGGCAGGGCAATGAGGGTTAAGTGACTTGCCTAGGGTCACACAGCTAGTAAGCGTCAAGTGTCTGAGGCCAAATTTGAACTCAGGTCCTCCTGAATCCAGGGCCAGTGCCTTATCCACTGAGCCACCTAGCTGCCCCCTTTAACATTCATTTTTAAAAATTTTGAATTCCAAATTCCTTCTCTCTGTCCTTCTCTCCTCTTCCTGAGAAGGCAAGCAATTTGATATAGATTATACTTGTGCAGTCATGCAAAACATATTTTCATATTATAGGTACTTTTTAAAAAAGAATAAAGGTATAAAGGGAAGGAGAGGGAATGGGAGATGCATGGAGTAGCAGAGTCAAGGGAATAATGTTTATGATTAAGGAAACCTGAGGATATTTGTAGTCAGATAGGAAGGAAGCAGGAGAGAGGGAAAAATTCAAGATGTATAAGAGAAGAAATAATTACTGAAGCAAGGCCTTAGAGGAGATGAGAGGAAATTGAAGAAAGAATATAAGAGAAGAGCTTAACATCCACTAAGTAAGAGAAGGTGGAGGGATATATTCAAAAATAAAGGTAATGTGAAAAGCAAAAGCTATCAATAAAAAAAATTTTTAATAAAATTTTAAAAGAGAGGAAGACAAAGTGGGTTTAGAGCTGGAAGAGACCTTGAAGTGCATTGAGTCCAACCCCATCATTTTAGGGATGAAGAAACTTAGATCCAAGAGATTAAATGATTTACTCTAGGTCACAAAACTACCAAGTGTCTAGGGCAGTATCCAAACTCAGGTCCTCCTAACTTCAAATCCAGTACTCTATCTATTATGCCATCCAGTTTCCCAGGTAGTATTATTGTTGTTTGTCCTTCATTCTCAAAGAGGACCATGACATCAGGATGATGTCATGACTTTCAGTGACTTGGATTTAAGTGAGGCAGGACTGTGCAGGGTCACCAACCTCACTCTCTCCTCCAAAGCCATCTGGATCCAGTGGCAAGATATATATCAGGATGACTGGAGATGTTCCTGGAAGTCTGAGGCAATAGGGGTTAAGTGACTAGCTCAGGGTCAAACAGCTAGTGAGTGTCTGAGGTGAGATTTGAACTCAGGTCTTCCCAATTTCAGGGCCAGTTCTCTATCCACTGCACCACCTAACTGCCATTTCCTAGGTAATGAATAATACTTAGAATGATTTTTGACAGTACTGAAGTTTTGATGAATGGCTTCAATCTTCTGTTATGAAAACAGCTGAAGCAGGTACTGTGGAATGCTTAGAGCTGGGTCAGATAAAGAAGATGCCAAGGTCATCCACTACATCCCAGGCCATCACCAGTAATGCTGACTTTTGTCTTGCCACTGGACTTAGTTGGTTCTGGAAGAGAGTGAGGCTGATGACTTCGTGCAACTCTGCCTCAATTAAATCCAATTCACAGACCAGTCAAGACATCACTCATTTGTGAGGTCATTGGTCTTTTTCAAAAACGAAGGATGAACAACAACAATCTTTTCAGTGGAGTAGGAGACTTGTTTTTCTGCACTGTGTGGGAAGTAGGAGTCTATTTATCTAGTGGAAGAAATTACTCATTACATACATAAGCATTTGTATGTTTCATTTTATTCCATATTATATTGCTTTCTGATACCTACTGCTTATTGAATAATCAATTTAACCTATTCTTTTAACAAGTAGTTATGTTAGTACCCAAAAGCAAATAGACAAGTGGATCACAAATTCTTGGTTTTACCCATTTATCCATGCTAGAAGTAAGTCTTATACAAATCATACCAGGTACCACAGCTATCATTATGACAGTATTTACAAAGTAAGCATTGTGCCTAAGAAGGATTAACCGGATTCTTGAAGAGGGGTCCTTGTATATCTAAGCTGACTTACTTGATGGTGAATCTCACAGGAGGGAAGATGATTTTAACAAGGGGAATGTTCTAGCCATTCTAATTGTGGGAAATTCCTCTAGTAAATCAAATAGTAGGTGATACAGATAGTTGGACCAGTATGAACTAGATGAACCATATAGATGAATTCATAGAATGTAAACTCCTTGAGGCAGGAATTGTTTCACTGTCTTGGTAGCCCTAGCACCTAGCATAGAACCTTGACATATTCCATGTTTGTTGAATGGAATGGAAGCCACTGTATTATGGGGAAGCTCCATCTCCAGGACATTTTCTTCTCATGCAGACAACTATCTGTTATGGAGAGTTTAAAAACAGCCCTACCTGAAAATGGCAATTCCTTGAGGTTTCTTCCACTTTTTATTCTGAATTTACAGATGTCTGATGAATACTTTGAATTTGAAATTATTCACATATAGGAGAGACTTTTAATCTGTAGTCTGTGAACTTAAAAAAAATATTTTGATAACTATTTCCATATAATTATTTTCCTTTATAACCTTATATATGTTATGCATTTTAAAACATTTGGAGGAGTCTATCAACCTCCAAAGGGGTCCATAGAACACACAAAAAAGTTAAGAGCCCTGCTATAAAGAAATATTTGTGTCATGCTTATGATGAATGAAATACATGCCTTCCAGCACATATATCCATTAAGCCAATCCATTTTTTTTTAAAGGAAGGCAACATTCATTAAGTTGATGATTCTTTGCAATAATGTACCAGATTCTCCAATGTACAGATGGCAGGCAGGGCATCGTGGCGTTTCTGCAGGAATTCTCAATTTGCTTATGTGAGTGATTGTGGAAGAATGGGACTCCCTTTACAAGTAAAGTGGCAAAAGGAGGATTCTCTTGGTGGTGTTCTTCTGCAGTGTGACTCTGTAGGAGGCATTGTTCTCAATGAGAACAAATCCAGTGATGCTCTTGTGAGGGCTTTAGAAATGCTGCCTTCAAAGTGGGAATGGAACAAGGTCTATAGGATTTTGAAATACCAGGTTCTCTGGTTTTACATAAACTAATTACTCCTAACTTTCATTTTGCTGCATTTTGAAGATGCTCTAAGATGTCTTCTCTTTTGGGGTGAAATGACTTATGATCCTTCATACACATCAGCAGAAGAGAGAGAGAAAGAATAATCACCTGTGATGGATCATTCCTAAGCACAAATAATAAACACAATTAAAAAGCAAATACTAAAGAAAGGCAGCTAGCTTTAGATCATTATCATTTGTATTGACCAAATTTTTGCTATGGGATTGTTCATTTTTTTTTTTAAAGCACTCATTCCCAGATAAAACCAGAGTATATTATTTGGAGAAAAATGGAAAGTAAAATTCCATCTAGGACATGAGCTACTAGTAGGCAGTGTTCTGTCATTTATGCCAACATCTGTTAAGCGTTTTCAACAGGAAAACAAATATTTCCCATCTCCAACAACTTACTCTGAGCACTGTTAGACATGTGACAGATTCTGCTTTGACCTGGACTGTGGTTAGATAATGCTTTGATTTGGCCTGTGGTTTGTGGGGCTCTTTTTCAGTGACCAAAATTAATTTACATAAATATTTAATTAAAATATTTCAAGAAACAGCACCCTTTTGGATGCATATGGGTTTGAAAATGGGTGCCAAACTCCTAACATTATATCCAAGCCAATGGGCATCTGCCATGCTATTTTATTCTACATCTGCTGCTGGTTAGCAAAAATTCCATTCACAGCTGTCCAGATGAACCAAGTATCCAATTACCATTTTTTTTTCTCAGTGACAGGACTCAGCTTAGGAGAAAAATTTTAAATGATAATAACACAAGCACGAGGGAAGCTTTATTCTTGTTCTAGCTTAAATCATTACCTTAGGAATACTTTAATGTTTCTGTCCAAATTAGAAGCATGTACATACTTCACAATATGCTTCTCCTGAAACACTTTAGTTCAAAGAATTCCAGTTAATTATGTACATTTATTTTCTTGATGAAAATGCTGGTCTTTTCTATTCTACTTTTCTTCAGTTCTTTTAGACCATAACTGCCATGAACTTACCGTTGATGGAAGCTGGAGAGATTCACATCCCTTCAACAAAGAAAGCTTCTATTTTTCAATTTGAAGTTCTGAGATTACAGGGTGGAAAAAAGCAGCACAGAACCTTAGGATCAAAAGAGTCCATAGAAGCTATTTAATCCAACCTTTCATGGAATAAGAAATCTATCTACACCATTCCCAGTAAGTGGTCATTCAGCCTTTGGCTGAAGACCTCAAGTCCCTGCTGCCTCACCCTGCCTTCCTGCTTAGATCTCTGCCATCTACCTGAACCTCCCTGTCTGGGAGGTCTGAAATAAACACACACAAATTTTCCAGTACAAACTAACTTCCCTAGGTATGGTCCTTTACTTTTTCTTCATTGATATCTATCAAGTCTCTTTGGCCTAACTAGACACTCTCTCCTCATCTCACCTTTCCTGTCCTATTCCCCAATCAATAAATGCCTGTATTTCTTGCTTTCCCAAATAATTCTTAAATACCTAGAAGGTAGGGACCATGTGATGTATTTATCCATAACCCCTGTAGCACCTACCACAGACCACAGGTTTAGAGTAAGTATTTAACAAATAACTGTTGAATGAAGACATTCAGAAAGCAGCTCCAAATTTCCCCTATTCTTACCTCTTCCAGCCAACTTTATATGCCTATGGGGGTAAGGTGATTCTGTCTAGAAACTCAAATCGATACCTCTAAACTCCAACTATATCATCAAATGAATCACCTGAAATAAACTAGTCGATTAACCTGATCTCTGCTCCATTTCTGTAGCTATAAAATAGAGTAAATATTGCCAAAATAACCTACTTCACAGAATTAATGGGAAGAAAAAAATAATTGAGTTGAATAGCTGTTATTTCTATAAATGCCATTTTCTTCATAGATATAAAGAGAAGCATCACCTTAAAACTTTTTTTTGTGAGATATTTTTAATTTTCCTCTTAAAGGGCTGGACTTGTAAAAGTGATGATCCGAGAGTTACAAACCTAAATGAACCACTAGGGTATTATGTTTGCTTCCTTCACTATGTTGTATACTGATTGACTTCTAATTTTTGAACAGTATCAAATAATTTTGATGATTACTGCTTTGTAGCATAATTTGAGATCTTGTACTGTTAGCCATACTTCCTTCTCCCCTTTTTTTTCTTTCATTATTTCCTTTGAAATTCTCAGTCTTTGGTTCTTTCATATGAGTTTTGTTATTATTTTTCTAGCTCTATAAAGTTATTCTTGGATAATTTGATTGGTATGGCATGAATTTATGGTTAGTATGGTAAGGTAGTACTGTCCTTTTTATTATATTGGCATAGCCCAACCATCAGCAAATGATATTATTCTAATTGTTTTCATCATCATTTCTGTAAAGAATATTTTGTAGTTGAATTCCTATAATTTTCATATATGCTTTTGTTAGTAGCCTCCCCCAAATTTTATATATTCCATAGTTATTGGAAATATAATTCTTCATCTCCTGATACTTTATTTTGTTAGGAATATGCAGAGAAGTTGATTATTTGTGTGGGGTTTTTTCCTGGTTATTATTTTTATTAATTTTTTAGTTGACTTTATAAATAGACCATCATATCATATGCAGAAAATAATGCTTTTGTTTCTTCTGCCTATTCTTATTCCATCAATGTATTTTTCTTATATTAGTACCATAGATAGCATTTCTATAGCTGTCAACTAGGAGTGGTGATAATACATACCCTAGCATTACCCCCAATCTGATTAGAAAGGTCTCTAGCACTTCTCCATTATACACAAGGCTGGATCTTGGATTTAGGTATATACCATTGACCATAGATACATTTATTCCTATACTTTCTAATGTTTTCAACAGGAGCAGTTATTATATTTTGTCAATAGCTATTTCCAAATGTATTGACATAATACATGATTGTTATTGTTTATTATGTTTATAGTTTTCCAAACATTATGGCAACCCTGAATGTTTGATATAAATCCAAGCTCATCATAGTGTAAAATCTTTTTGAAATGCCATGGTAGCCTCTTTCCTAATGTTTTATTTAAATTTTTTTGTGATTGATTTCAATAAGGATTTTAATCTCCAGTTTTCTATCTCTTTTTTGTAACTCCAGAAAGACTACATTTATATCATAGAAGGAATTTGGTAGGATCTCTTCTCTTCTAGATTTTGCAAACAGTTTATGTAATGTTAAAACAAATTGTCCTTTGAATATTTTCTAAAATTTACTTGCAAATTTATCTGGTCTTAAGTTGGGTTTTTTTAGTAGTTCATTTATGCCTTATTTAATTTCTTTTTCTGAGGCTGGTTTATCTAAATTCTTTATTTCTTGTTCTTTTAAGGAGAACTTTAAAAAATATTCATTCATTTCATTTAAGCTGTCAATTTTAATAGTATAGATTGGGCAAAATAGCTTCTAAAAATGTTTTAATTTCTTGATTTGTTGTGAATTATTTTTTCATTTTTTATCCTGGTTATTTGATTTTCCTCTCTTAAAAAATTACTAGTTAGTGGTTTATCTGTTTTATTAGTTGTATTCTTCCAAAATGCCACCTCCTAGTTTTATTTATTGATTCAAAAAAGTTTTGTTTTTTTTCTTTCAATTTTATTGCCTCTCCCCTGCTTTTATGATGTCATATTTTTGCATATATGGGGTCGGGTTGATTTGTTGCTTTTCTAATTTTCTTTTAGTTGCATGCCTCATTCACGGATCTGTTCTCTCTCTCTCTCTCTTTCTCATTGTTAAAAGAGTTTAAAGAAATTCTCCTCAGGACTGCTTTGATTACATCCCAAAAGTTTGAAGATTGTTGTCATTTTCTTGATGAAATAATCTATTCTTTGTTCTTTTTTGATTCATCAATTCTTTTGGATTATTGTTTAAGTTATTGACTATAATTCATATTGCATTATAATTATTAGAGGATAAATTTGACATTTTTGTTTTTCTTCATTTGTTTGTGAATTTTATGCTTGTTCAATTATTAGAAAAGTGCCATAGCAATTAAGAAGTACTCCTTTCCATTTCCTTTCAGTAATCAGAGAACAGTCATATATAACCTTTCTAAAATTCTATTGAAGTTCTTAATTTCTTTCTTGTTTATCTTTTTGTTAGTTTTATCTAGGTCTGAAATAGACACATTGAGATCCTTAATAGTCTGTCTCATGTTATATATTGATTAACCTTTTAAGTATTTAGATACTGTATCATTTGGTATATATTTATATATTATCTATGTACATAAATAATGTATATAAAACATGTCTAAATCATATAATCTATGAAGCCTTTATGCAAAATGTAGTTTCCCAGTTTATATCTTTTAAATCACACCTATTTTTTCTGTTGCTTTGTCTGAGACCATAATTGCTACTCCTGCTTTTTTGTGTGCTTAAAACAGGAGTTGAAACTTGTTGTTCACAGACCTTCTGTGGTCTGTGGATAGTTCTCAATGGATTAGTGAACTTGGATGGGGAAATGTTTTTTTTTTTTTCTCTAACTGGAATTTAGCATTTCCTTTTATAATTTAATAATATTATTTTGAGAAGGTTCTATAGGCTTCTCCAGACTGCCAAAGGGGTCCATGACACAAACAAGGTTAAGAATCCTTGACTTATAGTATAATACATTTTTTCTAGCTCCTTATTTTAATTTTGTATTAATCCTTGTGTATCAGGTGCATTTCTTTTTAATGACATGTTGATTCTGCTTTCTAATCCATTTTTGTCCCCTCCTGCATTTTTAATGAGTTCATTCTGTTCTTAGTCATTATTATGATTAATTCTATACTTTCTTCCATCCTATCATCTTATTTTCTTTTTTTCTTAAAGAGCAAACATTTTAATTTGAAGTTGTGAGTTCCAAATTCTATCCCTCCTTCCCCTTTCCCCTCTCCCTTACTGAGGTGGTAAGCAGTTAGGTATAGGTTAAATGGGCAATTATGTAAAATGTTACCATAGTAATTTTGTATAAGAGAACTTGAATAAAAGAAAAAATGAAAAAGTGAAAAATAGCCTGCTTCAGTCTGTGTTCAATCAATATCAGTTCTTTTTTTGGAGGTAGATAGTATGCTTCATCATTAATCCTTTGGGATTGTCTTGAATCATTGTATTGCTGAGAATAGTTAAGTCAATCACAGTTCTTCATCAAACATTATTGCTGTCACAGTGCACAACATTCTCCTGGTTCTGCTCACTTCACTATACATCAGTTCATTCATATAAGTCTTTCCAGGCCTTTCTGCTATCATCTTATTTTAATTCCTCTTTTTGTCTCCCCCACTTTTTTTTTTTTTTTGGTTTTCTCTCATTTTTATAAAGAGGAGAGTCAGGGAGGAGTATGTTCAACATTCACGATCTATAATTAATCCCCAATGCTCCTCTTCTCTTTGCATCCAGTACCTGATAACAACTTTTAATTCTTTCTTTTCCTTTTAAACTGCTCCCCCTTTACAATCTACCCTCAAAGGTTGAAATTAATTTTGCTTACAACTAATATTTTTCTTGTTCTACCCACCCTTCTGGCCTGCCCTTATTCCCCTTCTTGTTATCACTGGTTTTCCCATTGAGTTTGATGCATTTCTACACCAAACTAGAAGTAGTTAGTGGATAGAATGCCAGGCCTGCAGTTCAAATCTGGTCTCAGACATTCACTAGCTATGTGACCTTAGACAAGTCACTTAACCTTGTTTGCCTCAGTTTCATTATCTGAATGGCAAACCATTCTAGTATGTTTGCTAAGAAAACTCCAAATGCAGTCACAATGAATTGGACATAACTGAAAATGACTGAACAACAAAAACACAAAGCTCTGTATCTATTCAACCCTCCTTTGGCCAGTTCAACTGAAAGTAAGGTTCATGTGATACCCACTCTACCCCTTTCTCCAGGTTTGTATTGTTTTATTCTTTCTTCTTTATTCCTTGGTGTATTCCTTTTCTTTTCCCTTTTCTTTCTTCTCTCAAGGTCATCCAACCACAACAACACCAATCTCACATCCTCTATTTAAGTCTTTCTGTGAAGCTTGAAGACATTATGGGTTTTTTTGTTGTTTTGGTTTGTTTTGGTTTTTATTGGTGAGGCAATTGGGGTTAAGTGACTTGCCCAGGGTCACACAGCTAGTAAGTGTCATGTGTCTAAGGCTGGATTTGCACTCAGGTCCTCCTGACTCCAGGGCAGGTGATCTATTCATTGAGCCACCTAACTGCCCGTGACATTATGGTTTTGAGGGGACATTTGTTTCTTCTCCTTCTGTTAGAATATAACCAATTCATTATATAATACCTTATAATTATATTAGTGTATTTACTTTTCTATATTTCTTCAGACTCAAGTTTATATTTCAAAGATTCTACTCAGCTCTACTAATTTCATTAGGAATGCTTAGAAGTTCTTTATTTTATTTAAAATCCATTTTCCCCCTATAGAAAATAATAAATGGTTATGCTTGTTAAGTTTTTCTTGGTTGTAAGCCTTTATTTCTTGCCTTTTAGAATATCACATTCCAAGTTCTCATCTCTTTTTTTCTTTTTCCTTTTTTTTTTTTTTTGCAGGGAAATGAGGGTTAAGTGACTTGCCCAGGGTCACACAGATAGTAAGTGTCAAGTGTCTGAGGCCAGATTTGAAGTAAGGTCCTCCCGAATCCAAGGCCAGTGCTTTATCTACTGTGCCACCTAGCTGCCCCAAAGTTCTCATCTCTTAATGGTAGTAGCCAAGTCATGTGTGATACTGATCATGGTTCCTTGGTATTTGAACTCTTTCTTTCTTGCTAATTACAACATATATTTTTTTTTAAGCCAGAAGATCTGGATT
Organism: Dromiciops gliroides; assembly: GCF_019393635.1. Classification (NCBI taxonomy): domain Eukaryota; kingdom Metazoa; phylum Chordata; class Mammalia; order Microbiotheria; family Microbiotheriidae; genus Dromiciops; species Dromiciops gliroides. The sequence continues at coordinate 172,557,406 of NC_057864.1, read as the reverse complement.
TTGATTATAACATTCCTGGTAGTTTTCAATTTGGGGTTTCTTTTAGGAGACAATTGGTGAATTCTTTCTAGTTTTACTTTGTCCTATGTCTCTAACAGGTCTTGGCAGTTTTAAATAATGAATTTTAAAAATATGGTATTCAGGTCTTTTTCACCCTGGTTTTCAGGTAGTCCCATGATTTTTATGTTTATCTGTCCTTAAAATGCTTCCCAGGTCAGTTTTTTTTTTTAAATAGGAAGTAGCTTGTATTTTCTCCTACTTTTTCAGACTTTTAATTTTTTCTATTAATTCTTCATTATTTTATGGAGTTGTTGATGTCTATTTCACCCATTAAAAGTTTCAAAGAGACTATCAATTGGACCAGGTTTTGTACTTTCTATACTAAACTATATGTTCTCTTTTCAATTCTTTTCTCTAAAGCTCTAATTTCATTTATAGTTTTTTAACTCTTATTTTATTTTTCTCCCAGAAATTCTAGCAGTCTTTGTGACAGAGCTATATTTTTAAGGGAGTATTGCTTTTAGAAAGTGGCAGTATTTTCTTCTAACGGATTTGTATATTGAATGTCCTTGGATCCACAATAATTCTTTATCATATGTCTTGTTTTATTTATCGATTTTTCCCAACTCAATTAGGACTTCTGACAAGGCTTGGCTTTTCATGCTTCTGAAAGAATTAGTGAGCTAGCTCTTATTTGGTACAGATAGGTATATTCAGGGTCCTTCCATTGCTTCCTCTAGGTACCAAGCATTGTGTTCTTAAGAGGATGTTAGGGGCAGTTCAGGCCATCTACCAACCCTCAGATTCCTATTGTGTGGTATGATCTAGAGCTCTGTCTGACCCAGGGGAAAGTCTGATTGTTGCCTTTCTTGTCTGAGCTTTCCAGGCTCTCTCTACCTTGGTTTGGAGTTAAAGTAACACAGCTGCAGACTCCAAGTATCCTGGCTCCTCCCCACCCCTCAGTCCACAGCTCTAGGTGCCAGATTTCCCTGGCTTGTCCCTGGTCTACATGCTAAGAGATTTCCATGGGCTGCACTCCCAGCCCTGGACCCCTTCCCTAGAGCCCTCTGGCTTCTGGCTGTCTTTTTGTTGAATTTGGGCTGGGAAAATGCACTTTGTGTCTTTTCTCCTTGGATTTCTTAATCATTCCTTGGTCTGGTAGTCTTTTTTTTTTTTAATCCTTTCTGGGGGTAGTTGTGTGAGAGTTCAGCTGTTCTGCTGCCACTTATTCCCCATCCAGAACTCTTTAAATTAAATATATGGGAAAATGCACATCCCTCAATCTAGGGTTGTGAAATTTAGGAGCCAAATTCACGTTTCTGTTTTTAAGGAAAGAAAAACAAAAATGGAGCGGAGGGGGGGGGGAACCCATCATGTTCACATAAAGCACTAGATCCTAACCTCGGGTTTCAAAACTCAACATTACCTTGGATTGCCCTTTGTGGGATTGTTTGTAATGTATTTTAGGCATGTATAATCAAGAGCACAAATGTAACAGTGACCAGATAAATAGAATTTCACATTTCATGGTAGAATATCCAATGAAATGGAAGATCATTGAGGACAGGTGCCATTTTTATTCTAGTAACCCTGGTGCCTATGAGAGTATCTAGTGTATAAGCAACACTTGAATGATTGTTGATTGATTAAAAATCCCCAGAAATACACAACTCTTTCATATGGCAGTACTTCTAGTATTTGAAAGTGACATTCATGTTCTATTCCCTAATAAATCTTTTCTTTGCAACAATCTATGGGAACAAATATTCATTAAGCACCCATGATGCATACTGGCTACCCAAAGACAAAAAGTGGTCTCTGCTATTACAGAGCTTACCTTTTTGGAAAGCAGGAGGACAATATATGTGCATATATCATAGGAACAAACTGTGGGAAATGGTATTTGAAGTGAGCTTTGAAGGAAGCTTGCTATTATAAGAGGTAGAATTGAAGGTGAGTATATTCTAGGTATGGGGAATAGACTGGAAAAAGGCTTGTAAGTATCAACACATATATGGACTGCACCCCTCACACACACACACACTCACTCAAATGATGATGAAATAAATAGAAGCATCTCTTATGAGGATGTTTCAGTTTTCAATTTATGATGAAACCAATGAGTAAAGGATGTATATGTTCCTCTCTCATCCATCTCTCTGCCTTATCTCTAATTCTAAAGTCATTTTTCCCTATCCCCCCAACCCTCCCCCAGTACTTTTCTCACTGAAAATGCCTTAAGGTTGAAACAACATCCTACTCACTGGAATTTCTCATTGCCAAGGTTAATTTTTCTGACAATCTCCATTCCACACACACCTCAGATATCACATCATCACATTAGTTGTATCTCCAGGAACTAGTTTAAGCTTTGCCTTAGTAAGTCCCATTGGCTTTATGGCCAAAAAAAAAAAAAAATCTGTACTCTATGTTTTAGGCACAAGTCTGCCAGGAACAATTTTTATTCATTTAGATTATCCAAAATCTGAGCAATTTTTCTGTTTACAGGGAGAAACATCCAAACTGGAAGAGTCTACTCATGCCCCTGGCAAACTCTCTAGCACAAGCCATCTTAGAGTAACAATTTATAGCATTCTCAATAATAGACACAATTCCACAATAGGAGAGACCATAATTGCAGAGCCAAGGTGAAAGTTCAATTAAAATTTTGCTTGATCAAACATAATAGTCACTTTAATAAGAGATTCATTTTTCTAAAACTATTCAGTCCTCCTTCAACCATTCTTTCCAAGGATTCTCCTTTCCAACTGGTCAAAAGTGAACTCAAGTGATACTTCTATTTCTTTTCATTAATCAGACTTCTTCCTTCTCTTATGGGCAGCTTTGAATCAGGAAGAACTGAGTTCAAATATGCCTTCAGACACTTATCAGACACTGGACACGTCACTTGCCCCCACATGCCTCAGTTCCTTCATCTGTAAAATGAGCTAGAGATAGCAAATCACTCCACTATCTTTGCCAAGAAAACCCCAAATAGGGTCAAGAAGACTTGGACATGACTAAGCTAAAACAATAAAAATCTTCCTCCTCTTGGTGTGATCATTACCTTAACTTGATGTCAGAGAGGAGTCCTTCCTGAGCTGACCAGAAAAAAATGGGGTTAAGGGTGACTCAATCATTCAATTAATGTTTATTAAGCATCTACTCTGTGTTAGGCACAATGCTAAGTACTAGGAATCAAAAAGAGATAAAAGAAAGTCCTTTCCCTTGAGGAGCTTACAGACCAACAGAGGAGAAAGCATACAAACAAAAATATACAAAGCAAGTTATATACAGGATAAGTAGGAAATGATTAATGGATAGAAGGCATTAGAATTAAGAAGGGCTAGGGAAGACTTCCAGTAAAAGATGAGATTTTAGTTGGGACTAAAACAAAGCCAGGTAGGTTAATAGGCAGAGTGGAGGAGGAAAAGCATCCCAGGCATGGGAAACAGAGATAATGCCAGAAAGTGAGAGAGGAGTGACTTCTTCATGGAAGAGCCAGGAGGCCAGTGTCATTCGATCAAAAAGTACAGAAAAGTAGGAGGTACCTAGGTTATGAAGAATTTTTCATTCCAAACAGAGCATTTTGCATTTGACCCTGGAGACAAACAGAAGTCATCAGAGTTTAACCAGTTGGGGTGGAAACACATGATGGTACTTGTGCTTTAGTAAAATCACTTTAGTGGCTAAATGAAGGATGGATTGGAGCTATGTAGACCCACCAATGGATTATTGCAATAATAAAGATGTAAGGAGATGAAGGTTTTTACTAGAGCGTTGTCAGTGCCAGAAGAAGGTATATTGGAGAAATCTTTCAGAGGTGAAATCAGCAAGCCTTGGGAACAATTTGGATATGAGGGCTAAGAGATAGTGAGGAATCCAGAATGACCCTAAGGTTTTGAGCCTGAAGGATGGGGAGGGTGGTGTTGCCTTCTATAATAATAGGGGAGGTGGCAGGGAGAGAGTTTAGGGGGAAAAGTAATGAGTTCTGTTTTGTACATGTTGAGTTTAAGATGTCTACTGGATGTCCATTTTGAGATGTCAAGATGTGAAATTGGAGGTCCACAGAGAGTTTGGGGCAGCATAGATTTGAGAATCATTAGCACAGAGATGGTAATTAAATCTATGAGAGCTGATGATATTACCAAGTGAAGTAGTATTGAGGAAGAAGAGAAGAGGACTCAGGACAGAATCCTGAGAGACATCTAGGGTTAGAGGGTATGACCTGGATGAGGATCCAGCAAAGGAGATATAGAAGGAGCAGTCAGAGAGGTAGGAGGAGAACCAAGAGAGACAGTATCCCAAAAACCTAGAGAGAAGAAAGTATCAAAAAGGAGAGAGTGATCAACAGTGTCAAAGGCTACAGAGAGGTCAAAGAGAATGAGAGATTGTTAGAAAGCTTGGAGAGACCAGTTCTGGTGGAATAATAAAGTCTGAAGCCTGAATTATAAGGAGTTAAGAAGAGAGGGGAAGGAGAGAAAGTGGAGGCATCTACTGTAGACTGAGTTGCTTAGAAACTGATTAGAACCTTATGGGGGTGGGGCAGCTAGGTGGCTCAGTGGATAGAGCACCGGCCCTGGATTCAGGAGTACCTGAGTTCAAATCCGGCCTCAGACACTTAACACTTACTAGCTGTGTGACCTTGGGCAAGTCACTTAACCCCAATTGCCTCACTAGAAAAAAAAAAAGAACCTTATGGGGGGAGTGTAAGAATGATGTGTTGTTTCTATCTTCTCAACTTCTTTCATATACATTTCCTTCTCTCCTCTGACACAACTGCCATGATGGTGTAAGACTCCATCACCTCACTCCTAGACTATTAAAGCAGCCTTCTGGTCGGTATTCCTACCTCAAGTATCTCCCCAATCCAGTCTGTCCTCCACTCATCTGCCAAAGTCTTCATCAACCAATTAGCATCCTTTAAGTGCTTTGCTATGTGCCAGGCATTGTGCTAAGCACTAGGAATACAAAGAAAGGCAAAAGCATAGCCCCTGCTCTCATGTAACTCATATTCTAATGGGGAAGATAATGTGCCAAAAACTCCATACAGACAAGAAATATGTAAATTGGAGGCAATCTCAGGGATCTTCCTAAAACATAGATTTAATCATGTTATTTCCCCTACTCAATAAACTCGAGTGGCTCCCTATGATCTCCAGGATCAAATATAAAATCCTTTGTTCAATTTTTAAAGCCCTTCATAACCTGTCTCATTTCTCTTTTTCCAGGAGTCTTACACTTGACTTTTCTCCAGGGACCCTGTGATCCTGTGACACTTAAGATACATTTCCTTACTCCAAGCATTTGCACTGGAATACTCTCCCTCTTCACTTTCACCTTCTGGCTTCCCTGGATTCTTTCTTTTTTTTCTTTTTCTTTTTTTTTTTTTTTGGTGAGGCAATTGGGTTAAGTGACTTGCCCAGGGTCACACAGCTAGTAAGTGTCAAATGTCTGAGGCTGGATTTGAACTCAGGTCCTCCTGAATCCAGGGCCAGTGCTTTATCCACTGCACCACCTAGCAGCCCCCCAATATACTCTGTATGCTCACATATACATACACATATACATATATATTTTGCACATAATTGTTAGCATTCTGTTTCTCCCAATATGATGAATATGAGCTCCTTTAGGAAAGGGATTAAGTTTTTAATTTCTTTGTATCCTCAGTGTTTAGCAAAATGTCTGGCACCTAGTAGGCACTTAATAAATGATTATTGGCTAACTGATATAAACAGACTTTAGTACAGGACATTGTTTTAGAATTGGTAGTTAAAGAGACTGATAAGGTTTCTCATTTAGATTAGTCTAAAGGCTTTCTTAATATTTCTAAAAGAGGAATGAAAAGAAAGGGAATGGGCGGGTGTGTGCACCTTAGTGTGCTTCCATAGCTCTTAAAGGGACAGTTAAAAGAGCAAATAAAATTTTAAACCACTGTACTGGCTCCAAGAGTCTAAGAATATTAACTAAAGTAAATTTTAAGATCCAATTTCCTTTTCAATAATAGAGATGCTTTGTGATTACAGTAATTCGTATTTCTATAGCCCTGTAACCTTCTATTATTCTTAGCCATCCTTAGGGGGTTGGGAAGTATTCTAGAGAAGAGTAAGCTTAATCAACAAATAGTCTGCTAAAGACATAGGGAAGGTTAATTTTCAGAGGAGGGATTAAAAAAAAACAATGGGGTGCCAGTAGGTCCCCCTGTTCTCATTTTGATTCATTAACAATGTTTTTTTTAATTGTTTTATGTTGTTGGAAAGTACAACTATGCTACATAAACCATGGATTCTGAGGCTGGATTTATGAACGGCATCTATAACCAAATAAGTCTAACCACAAATTTTGTTTGAAATGAAAATATGCATTACTTTTATTATGCTGTATGGTCACATGAATAACTTCAATTAATTTAGTTTTACTTTTACACTGTTAACATGAAGTTTTAGATTTTCTCTGTCGTGTCTTACCTAATACTACTCTTCCAACTTAAAGTCTCATGTTGGGTCCCCCAGGAGAAGTCGGCTCCATATTCAAAGTACTCTGTGGATCTACACTTCCCAAAATGTAATGTAGTTCTTAGGCCCCCACCAGTGCATTTACCTTTAATAATCAGCCAGAGGCCACCATTAGTTTAAAGCAAAGACATTTACTAAGATGTCAAAGTAAAGACTAATAGTAACAAAACATTCTTCCCATGAACCTGGGGCATACAACTACACACGTCAGTGGGGAGAATGGGCACATACATACAGCATATTCAAAGAAAAGAAAACATGACAAACACACATGACCCAGGCAGCTTACACATCTAGCACTGTAGGACACCCATGTCTTTTGCCTTCTCAAGGGGAGCAGCATCTCAACTGGACTCCTGGGACCTATTTCTTACTGGCCAGTGTCTCCCACTGAACAAGTAATTCCTCTTCAAGATGCTATAGCTATGGGGATGGGGAATGATAAGAAAGAAGGAAATCCTCTCTTCTCCCTCTTGTCAAGAGATGAGGAGCAATTTTTTTTTAAGTGAGGCAATTGGGGTTAAGTGACTTGCCCAGGGTCACACAGCTAGTAAGTGTTAAGTGTCTGAGGCTGGATTTGAACCCATGTACTCCTGACTCCAGGGCCGGTGCTCTATCCACTGCGCCACCTAGCTGCCCCCTAGGAGCAATTATTAATAGTTGGATTCTTCTTCCATAGCTAGTTCTCTTCTCCACTGCCAAAGCTCACGTTCCTCAGGACTGTTTCTTGCTTCTTGACTCACTACCTAGACTGAAGCAGCTGGGCAGGCAGTGGATAGAGCACTGGACCTAAAGTCAGGCAGACCTAAATTCAAATGCCTAAGGTTTATGAGGAGGAGTGTTCTGTTATTATTAGTCTTTCCTTTGCCAACTTAGTAAATGCCTTTGCTTAGACATTTACTAGTTGGGTAAGTAAGTCACTCTGACTCTGTTTCCTCATTTGTAAAATGGGGATAATAATAACACCTACTTCCCAGGGTTATTGTGAGGCTCTAATGAGATAATAATCATAAAATGCTCAGCACAGTGCCTGGCACGCAGTAAGTGCCATAAAATTTATTAGCTATTATTATTAGAAAGAGTATGTGTTGTTTTTTTTCCTTTTTAAAGAGTCACCAGGGCCTTGGCTGCGTCTTAAGCCAGTCAATGGTTAGTCATCCTCTAATTCCATCAAATCTGATTGAAGAACAAAACAACTTGTGAAGGAGTAACAAAGAATAAACTGGTCTTTACACTCAGTTTAAGATCTTAAGATCTGCTTGTCTCTGTTACCTGCCCCTTTTATTTTACAATTTCATCAATTGTCTAGGGGAAATCAGTCGATCAGGGATCTCCTTATTGAGCCCCACACTCCCACTATATACATTCCTCTTTTTGTTAATTTTTCAATACAAAGGTCAAAAGTACAACAAAATGTCATCATATATAGCTAATTTTAGAATTCTAAAACTTAGAACTGAATGGGCCCATATAGATTACCCAGTTCCTCCTCCTACTTTGACTAATTCTGAGTCTCAGAGAAGGGAAGTGACTTGCCCAGTGTCACAGAGGTAATAAACAACCCAAATGGTTTTTTTAACCTTTTTTTTTTTTTTGGCGGGGCAATGAGGGTTAAGTGACTTGCCCAGGGTTACACAGCTAGTAAGTGTCAAGTGACTGAGGCTGGATGTGAACTTAGTCAGTTCCTCCTGAATCTAGGGCTGGTGCTTTATCCACTGCTCCACCTAGCTGCCCCATCATATTAACTTACTTCTAGTTCCCTTACCATGAATTTGTTCTGCTCAACTTTCTAGGATATTCTTCTCTCTTATTCTGTTATTAAATGCAGAGATTGGGGTTTGTTCCTATTAGCTCCCAGATTTATTATACGTGAGATTTTTCACTATTTGGGAAGTCATGAGTGAGAAAGTGCCAAATCTTTCTTCCTCCAAGATCCTCATGAAGAAAGATTTTATTCTACCTGGCTCCAAAGTTGACTCATACCCACCATAGGCTTTCAGTGTTGACTACCTTATTCCCCCTCTGGGAGTTTCTGTACTTGGTCCCCTTTAGAAACTTCTCTCTCATTCTACCATCTCTCTGTATCTCTGTCCCTGTCTCCTCCTCCTCCTCCTCCTCCTCCTCTTCTTCTTCTTCCTCCTCCTCCTCCTCCTCCTCCTCCTTCTCCTCCTCCTCCTCCTCCTCCTCCTCCTCCTCCTCCTCCTCCTCCTCCTCCTCCTCCTCCTCCTCCTTCTTCTTCTTCTTCTTCTTCTTCTTCTTCTTCTTCTTCTTCTTCTTCTTCTTCTTCTTCTTCTTCTTCTCTCTCTCTCTCTCTCTCTCTCTCTCTCTCTCTCTCTCTCTCTCTCTCTCTCTCATTCTCTCTCTCTCCTACCTACTGCTCTATACAGATTCTTTTCAGGTGGTTCAACCCCTAATGGTAAAATCTCTTCTACCTATACTATGTTGACCATGGACTGTCTCTGACCTGTCAGCTTCCTCTCTTCCCCAAGTATGGTTCTCCATGCCCTTACCACATGGCTTCCCCACCCAAACAAACTGGACCCTTGGCTCTGAACATGTGTTCCTAAGTGGACCTACCCTGTCTCCCCATTGCTGGTTGTATTAAACTAATAGATATATCCAATGGTCAATAAAGATTGAACACCTTTTCTCATCTTCAGAGAAAGAGCCAATTGTTTCTCTACTACTTAGTGGCAAGTCACTGGCCTTACTTGGGCTCCTCTTCTTACACTCTCAAGGGATGCTGGTACAACATACAAAGGAAAAAATAGGTGGGCAGTTGGTGCCCTCATTCCAATCTATATTCCTCTTTCCCTGGTAGCATCATGCTCTTCCTGTTTTTGTCCTGTGCCTGAGAATTTCCATTGCCTTGAGCTCTCTGGAACCCTAGACATCTGGGTAGGGTTGGAGGAGAGAGCTGAATGAGGGCACCAACTGGAGGTACAAGAAGGCACAGAGGGAGAACAGATTCTGGATCTTAGAACACATGGACTCCTGTGGCTGTGGTAAGGAAAGGTAGAAGTTAGTGTCAGGAGGTGATAGAGGTGAGTTACCAAAGGAGAGAATGATCTGGTTGTCTGGGAAGGCCTCAGGCAAGGTGGGGAACAATATTCTGGGCAACAGATGGAAGAAGTCAATGATACCAAGGCAAGAGCTTCTCTAAGAGAGGCAGTATGGTGCAGTGCTGAACTTGAAGACAGGAAGACCTGGGTTTGAAACCTGCCTCAGACCCTTACTAGCTGTCTGACTCTGGACAAGTCACAAAACTCTGTGAGCCTCCATTTCTTCATCTGTAAAATGAAGGGGTTGACTGCACTTGGTATGTCCCTTTCAGCTCTGAATCTGTAACCCTATAATCTACCTCAGTAACTCCAAAGAATATATCTCCAGTAACCCAAACAAGACCTGTTTGGCTTGGCCTTCCATGGAGGTCAGAAAGGCATCCAAGAATGAGGCTGAAGGTCATCCCTTTTTGACCTGACTGCCCCTTTCTGCTCTCTTGCTTCCCAAGAAGACCTTGTATATGGTAGGTACTTAGCAAGTGTTTGTTGGCATGGCATTTAGGGGCAGTTGGAAGGCCTGTTGCCTCTAGTTTCTTCTTTCTGTGCATTAGTAGAAGTAGTATTTAGATAAGTGGAGGTTTCCCAGCCTTCCATGTGGGGCAGACAACTAGAGTAGCCTTCAGTTCTGGGGGTCACATTTTAAGAATGACACAAACAAGAGTGTGTCCACTGGAGTTAGAGTGTCTGAGAGCCTTGTATGAAGAGTGGTTGAAGAAATCAAGGCTATTGAGCCTAGAGAAGAGAAGAGTTAGGGCAAATGTTATAGCCATATTCATATGTCAGAAGGGCTGTCATGACGAAGAAGGCTAAAATTTAGTCTATATAATCTCAGAAGCTAGAACTAGAAGCACTGGGAGAGTTGCAGAGGAAGATTTCTAATTAATTCAGGGGAGAAACTGTTTGACCATTAAATCTATTTCTGATTGATTAAAGACTTGAATAATAGAATGAATTCTCTCTTAAAGCATAGGTGCTCCAAAAGTCTTAGTGGAGTTTCAAGCTATTTAAGCAAGTTTAAATAGCTTGAAATTCCACTAAGACTTTTGGGATAACCTGTATTTCTCTTCCTCTCACTGTCACTTTCAGTGGTACCTTATCAGGGGAAGTATTCAGTCAATGAGTCAATAAATATTTATTAAACACCTACTATGTGCAGGCACAGTGTTAAGGTCTGAATGTGTGCTCCATTCTAATAGAAGCTGGATGGTTGTCAGGAATTTTGTAAAGAGGATTCCTGTATGGGGTGAGAGATTAGACTAGAGGCCCTCTAAGATTCCTTATAGCCTTTAGACTGTATGATTAACACTTTCTGAGCCTGAAATGAAAGGAGATCAAGTATTACATTCCATAAGTAAGGGACTTGAAGACAAAAGGCCTCATAGGCCTAGACACCCTGGGACACTGACTCATGGTAAAAAGACAGATTCTAAGACTTCATGAGGGATGGGCTATTGAGGATACAGCCAGAGGAGGGGGCCAGGATGGAGCTCACTTGGTATACGCTATCTAGGTGAAGGAAATTCACCATCTGGTAGTTTTCTGTTTTAGTTTATTAGTCTCATTAATGAGGTACCAAGCTCAAGTGTTTCTATCAGAAAAAGAAATATTGTACAGGAGTAGCTTGATTTCCTAGATTTCATTGTCCCTGGTCATCACCCAGGCAGAAGCATTGTGAAGTTGTCCCATGGTTAGGTTGGGGGATGCAGGTTGGGGTAGAGTGCAGTAGAGGGAAAGAAGCAAAAGTTCCCCACTATGGTTCAAGAAGGCTGGGGATCACTGCCTACCTTGCCTGGATGGTAAAGAGATGGCTTACCATGGCACAATGAACTTATTTCTACATCTCCTGTATTATTTCTACTCATATTGCAAAGTTTCTCAAAACAAAGTGTCATCTGGACAAATTGGCTTTGTGAGAAGAAATCTCATTATGTTACACGTTTTGAGAAGTTTATTCTCTAAGAGCCTCTTTTATTCAGCTCTGCTAGAGGGAAACTCCTTTTTATTTCTCAGGATGTCCTTGCCTTTTGAGCTGTGTGATTCTGTTTCATAAAAAAAAGCAAGAAAGCATCATAGAAGTCTTGTATTCTCAATTAAAGATGTTTTCTTTTTTTTAAGTCTTTTCTTAAATGTCTTTTTACATCAACCTAATTTCTCCCAGTATTCCTCCTCTTGTACATCCCAAAAAGCCATACCATATAACAAACAATATGCTTCTTAAGGCATAAAAAAAGAAAGAAGAAAGGAAAAATTCAGCATAACCAACCAATACTTTGAAATAGCCTGAAAATATTTATATACAATATGCAACATTTGTGTGCTTCCCAGTTCTTTAAAGAGGTTAGGATGGGAGTGTCTTCTCATATCTCTTCTTCCAAGACATATTTGTTCTTTATAATTTTGTCACAGTAACTTTTGACTTTTATTGTCTTTCCATTTACATTTCTGTAGTCATTGTTCATAACTTTTCATCAGTCCATCTAAGTCTTTCCATGCTTCTCTGTATTCATCTTTTTTAATCATTTCCTTACAGCCCAGTAATATTCCTTTACATTCAAGTACCACAATTTGTTTAGCCATTCCTCAGTTCATGGGTACCTACTTTGTTTCCAATTCTTCACTATCACAAAAAGTGCTGCTATAAATATTTTGGCATATCTGGGTATTTTCTTCTTATCGATGGTATAAGCCTAAGAATGGAATCTCTGGATCAAAAGATATAGACATTTTAGTCATTTTATTTGCATAATTCCAAATTGTTTTCCAAAATGGTTGTACCAATCCACAACTCCACTAGTAATACACTAGTAAGCTTATGTTCCCACAATCCCTCCAACATTGACTATTGTCACCTTTTTTCATCTTTACCAATTTGTGTGGTATGAGGTGAAACTTCAGTATTGTTTTGATTTTAATTTCTCTTATTCATAGTGATTTGGAGCATTCTATCTTATAGCTGTTAATACTTTAGGCTTCTTCTTTTGAGAACTGCTTATTTGTAACTTCTGTCCATTTCCCTATTGTGGTTTTTGGTCTCAATTTTTGCATATATATCTTGGATACAAAAACCTTATCAGAGAAAATTGATGCAATTTTTCCTCTATTCAATCTCTCATACCTTCTTATCCTAGGTGCATTAATTTTGTTTGTGCAGAAACCTTTCAGTTTCATATAATTAAAACTTTCTATTTTATCTTTTATAATTGCCTCCATCCCTTCTTTTGTTAAAAAGACATCTCCTACTCATCACTGTGAAAAGGATATGAGCTGCTTCTCTTCTAATATTTTTACAGTATGATTTTTAATGTTAAGATCTCATATCTATTTAGAACATATTTTGAAATATGATGTAAGCCTAATTTCTGCCAAACTGTTTTCCAGTTTTCCCAGCGGTTTTTATTAGAGTTCTTTCCTAAGTAATTTATATTTTCCATTTTATTGAATACTGAGTTATTGAATTTCATTGATTCTGATTTACCATTGTGTAGTCTATTCCATTCATTTACCTCTCTATTTTTAAACCAATACCAGGTGGTTTTAATGACTATTATTTCATAATATAATTTGAAGTCTGAAAGTGTTATCCCAACCTCTTTTCATTATTTCCCTTGATTTTCTAGATATTTTATTTTTCTAAGTGAATTTTGCTATTATTTTGTTGAGTTTCTAAAAGAGTCGCTTTGGTAATTTGATTGGTATAGCATTAAAATTATAAATTCATTTTGGTACTATTGTCATTTTTATTATATTGGTATGGCCTAGACATGAGCACTGAACATTCTTCCAGCTTTTAAAGTTACTCTTTATTTCACTAAGGAACAATTTGTAACAAATCTATATAATTATTTTGTGTGATTTGGTAAATTGAGTTCCAGACATTTTATACATTTTGAGCTTACTTGGAATAGGATTTTCCTTTCTGTTATTGACTCAGATTTTGTTATATAGAAATGCTGTTGATTTTTAAGGGCTTACTTAGTAGCTTGCAATTTTGCTGAAGATATTGTCTCAATTAGGATCTATGCTGATTCCCTAGGAATATTTAAGTAAAGCATTATACTATCAGCAAATGGGAATAGTTTAATGTTTTTATGTAACATTGCACCTTTAAGTTTTTTCTCTTGTCACTACTATTGTTAGCATTTCCACAACTATATCAAAATAACAGTGGACATACTTGATTTACTCCAGAATTTAATAGGAAAGCTTATAGTGTATCCCCATTGCATATGATATTTTCTTATGGTCTTAGATACATGCTTTTTATTACTTTGGAAAAAATCCTTTTATGTCAATACTTTTTACTCATTTTAATATAAATATATTGGATTTTTTCAAAGACTGTTTTCTCAGCTATTGAGATAGTTGTGTGATTTGAGATGTTTTTATTTTTAATATGACAAAATGTGTTGATTGCTTTCCTAATGTTGAACTATCCTTTCATCACTCATGTAAATACAATCTGGCTAAGATGAATGATTTCTTGGAGTAGTTGCTGTATTCTGACAGGATTTATTTAAAAATTTTTAATTGACATTAATTAATAACAGTATATAGTTCTCTTGTTCTTTATCCTTCCCTGGTTTAGACATTAGGTCCATATTTGCCTCATAAAGAAAATCCAGTAGTATTTTTTCCTTCTTGAGTTTTGAAAATGATATTGTATTATTGACACTAATTATTCTTTAAAAGTTTGATAGAATTCTCCTGTGAACCTATCAGGGCAAGGATTATTTTCTTTGTTATTTCCTTAGTGGCTAGTTCTATTATCCCTCCACACACCTAGCCCTGAGTTTGGGTTAAGGTTTCTATTCAGTCTTCTGGTAGTTTGGGTGTTTTATATTTTTGAAGGTACCCCTTCTATCCTATTTCTATATTTCCTTTGTGTTCATAATTTTGTTAGCATTTTACTGTCCATAGTAGGTTTTAATTGTTTAAAATTTTTTTCTGGTTTTGTTGTTGTTTGTTTTCTGTTTTGTTGATTTGATTTTTTCTCATCCTTTTTAATCAGATTAGCTAAAATCTTAAAGAACCAAATTCTAATTTATTTAACATTTCTAGAGTTTTTCTTTGGTTTTAGTTTTTCTATTTCTCCTTCAATTTTTAGAATCTCTCTTTTTGCTTTATTTTATATATGTTTATTTGTTGGCTGACTTTTAAAAATGCATATTCAGTTCAGAAATCATCTTCTTTTTCTGTTTTGTTATTGTATTTTCTTAAATATGTGTTTTTTTCCTCTGACAACTACTTTAGCTGCACCCTAGAAATTTTGGTATGTTGTCTCATAATTATCATTTTCCTTCCTTCCTTCCTTCCTTCCTTCCTTCCTTCCTTCCTTCCTTCCTTCCTTCCTTCCTTCCTTCCTTTCTTTCTTTTTTTTTGTGGGGCAATGAGGGTTAAGTGACTTGTCCAGGGTCACACAGCTAGTAAGTGTCAAGTGTCTGAGGTAAAATTTGAACTCAGGTCCTCGTAAATCCAGGACTAGTGCTTTATCCACTGCACCACCTAGCTGCCCCCTGTCATTTTCTTTCACATAATTATTGTTTCTACTTTTTGTTCTTTGACCCATTCATTATTTAAGATTTCATCTTTAGGTCTGCATTTGTGTTTTTTTGTTTGTGCCCTTTTTTGTGGTCCATGAACTAATGTAGTACCCTTTTTATTGTGTTATGATCTGTAAAGGATGTGTTTACTATTTTAGCCTTTTTACATTTGTTTGCAATGTCATTGTACTCTAATACACGGTCAGTTTCTGTAAAAGTTTCATATGGTGCTGAGAAATACATATTTAGTAGACCCATTTAGAAGATGCCATAAGTTTTTAAACTCTAGTTTCTCCAGCATTTTTTCAATTCTATTTTTCCTCTTTAATTTATCTTTCTGTTTGATTTACATAAAACTGAAAAAGCAACACTGAAATCTCATAACACTGCTGTCTCACTATTTATGTCTGCTTGTGATTAAGATAATCTTTATTTTATGAATTTAAAAGCTAAGGCACTTAGAGGCTGTAAGAGTGATACTGATTTTACTTTGTTATTTATTATTTCTTTTAATATTATATAGTTTAGCTCTTTTTATGTTTTCAGTGTTTGGTTTTGCTTTTTTTTAAGATTCACCTGATGCATAGTAAATTGTGTTCCAGAGCCACATTTTTATTCTGTATATGACTTTGTTTTTTAGATGTATTTCTCCTAAGCAACAGATTGTAGACTTTTGTTTCCTGATTCAATTTGTCATTCTTTTTCATTTTATTGGTTTAATCTAGTCACATAAAATTATAAGAGGTTTACATTTTCCTCCATTTGTCTCCAATACTTTTTTTTGTTCTAAATTAGAATTTTTCCTCTTTTCCTCTGTAAACACAGTACCTTGTCTCTTCAGTTATTTTTGCTTAGTCTACTTTAAGGCAATTCTATTCCCACCAACTCTCTTCCTTTTACCCATAATACCCCTTCTCAACCTTCTGTTTGTTATTCTTTCTCTAGTTTTTGAGTTTTTCTTATTATTTCCCATTTAAAAAAATTTTATCTAGTTATCTAAATCTACCTCCTTTCCACTCTCATTTAGGTAGTTAAATAAAATCCCCTTCTCTAGTCCTTTTCAATTTTTGTTTGTTTGTTAAAAAATTTCATTTGATTACTTTTTTAACTAAAAAGGATTTCTTTCCTTTGTAGTTTTAATTACTCATCTTCTCTGTCTGTCTATTCTAGACATTAATTCTTTGGTCTGTGGCCCTTATAAATATTTAGTCTTTCTTTAGTCTCTTTCCCCATAGGGGCAGCTAGATGGTACAGAGGATAGAGCATTAGCCCTTTTGTTACGAGGACCTGAGATCAAATCCCACTTCAGACACTTGACACTTACTAGTTGTCTGACCCTCGGCAAGTCACTTAACTCTGATTGCCTCAAACATCCAGGGCCATCTCCATTCATCCTGTTCTACATCTTGCCACTGGACCCAGATGGCTCTGGAGGAGAGTGTGAGGCTGGTGACTTTGCATGGCCCTCCCTCACGTAAATCCAATTCACTGCAAGTTATGACATCACCCTGATGTCATGGTCCTCTTTGAGAATGAAGGACAAAAACAACAACAGTTCCTTTTCCCATGGAATTAAAGCTTCTAAGGTACCTATTTTGGGTTTTCCCTTCTAAACTATTTCTATAGTAGATCTGGACTATGCTCCCTCTTTTTCTGTCATGCCTAACTCTTAGAAACACCAATTTCTTCAGGTGATAGAGAGAATATTGTCCCATGGAGAGTTGGATTTTTCCTACATCCCTGACTGTCTAGTCCATTATTAACTTTATTATTTATTATAAACTTTTCCCTCCCCATAGCCATTTCCCCCATTTGCCATTAAATCTCTCTGGGTCTATCTCTGATTCTTCTGAGTATGTGTTATTCTAGGAGGACTGATTCCCCTTCTCCTGCAGGAGAATGAATAATCTCTCTAAGCAGCAAATCCCTGTAGATTATACCCATTATAAGATCTTCATTTCCCTTTATAGCGTAACTCTCTTCCCCAGTGGGAGTGTTCATCAGTGGTACCACCTCTTACTACTGGAAAACAACAATAGCAACAACTCCTTTCCCTGCTGTTTAAAACCCTCCCTTTGCCTCCTCATACATCCTCCTGTATGCTCTCTTCTTCCTTTGACTTGTTTAGAGTATCTTCCTCTTTTTCTCTCCCCTTTCATGTGCTGTCCCATTCTGTAATTCAGTCCCACAAAAACACTGATTCATTTGTAGGCAGGGTGTTGTGAGGTTTAGTCTATGATGTTTCAGGTCAGTTTCTCTGTCGTTGCTTCTATTTGACTTTTACTTTCACCTTTGTTTCCATTTGTACTTTTGAAAGAAATCTAAATCTTTGTTGTTATCTTGTTGTTGTTGTTCTTGTCTTCAATATTTGTTTACCTTTCTTGAATTACTGTCATCTGGGATGCTGGCAAAGTGAATAATTTGCTTGTCTAGTTTTCTTTCTAGTAATGCTTAGCATACCCCTTTTTTATTGTTTGTCCATTTTTTATTTCTTTTGGTTAGGCTTGGGTTTACAAGGCATGTCCCTCTGGCTTATATCTCAAGCTCCTTTTCTTTTCTTTTCTTTTCTTTTCTTTTCTTTTCTTTTCTTTTCTTTTCTTTTCTTTTCTTTTCTTTTCTTTTCCTTCTCTCTCTCTCCCTTCCTTCCTTCCTTCCTTCCTTCCTTCCTTCCTTCCTTCCTTCCTTCCTTCCTTCCTTCCTTCCTTCCTTCCTTCCTTTCTTTTTGTTGAGGCATTTGGGGTTAAGTGACTTGCCCAGGGTCACACAGCTAGTAAGTGTCAAGTGTCTAAGGCTGGATTTGAACTCAGGTCCTCCTGACTCCAGGGCTGTGCTCTATCCACTTGCATGACCTAGCTGCCCCTTCCTTTGCTTTTCAAATACATTATTTCATTCCTGTGACTTAGGGTGTTGTGGAGGAGGCTATAGAATAGTTGTGTTATTTAAATTTCCTTTCCTTTATATTTGAAAGCCTTCCTTCCCCTTGTTGCTTGAAGAATTTGTTATCAGTAGAATTATTCAATTTAACCATTATGTATAGATTTTTTGTTTGTTTTCTAGAAGTGATCTGTGAGTTCTTTCAATTGGCCCATTGTTTTCTGTGTTCAAAATTTCTGGGCTATTTTCTTGTATTATTTCTTACATTATCATGTTCAGGTTTTTTTACTTGTTTTATTCTTCTGGGAGACCTATAATCCTTAAGTTGTATCTATACATCCTGCTTGCCTTCTAGATCATTATGTTTTGCTTGAAAGAAGATTGTTTTCATTTAAATTCATTGCTTTTTCTTTCTCTTCTTCCTGATTGTCCTTCTTTTCCCAATCAATTTGTTCTCTCTTTTGTTTCTTTGGTGAGACTTGCCACAATGCATTCAAGTTTATTCTGTCAATTATTTCTGCTATGCAGTCTATAAATACTTTTGCAATTCTTATACCTCTTTTAAACCATTCATTAACATCCTACTGTGTTCCTTGTTCTCTTGGGAATCCACAATGTCCTTACCTCACCAGGCATTGATTCACATTACTTTGTCTTGCAATATTTGTTTATATTCTAGCTGATCTGGAGGCCATATTCCTTTCTGTTATTAATATCTTTTCTGTTGGCTTATCTGTTTATGCTCAAAATATTTGAGTTTTCTTTCTTTTAAGATCTTTGGGAGAAATTAGTTGGGGGGGGTTGTTAGGTATTCCTCTTCATAGGATTACACCCTCTCACACACAAATCCAATTAGAATAAAATCATCTTTTATTTAGGTGCTAGAGAAAGGAGACCACGAGAGAAGTCTCTCGTGGGGAAATGGTTCAAAGACATGATTCTCTGAGATACCTATCTCTTTGAACAGAAGAAAGACAAAAGCTTTTATAAATGGTAGATGGAGTGGATGGAGGAAAGTTCCCTTTGGGGGTGGGGGAAAGCTTGAGTGAGAGGTGGTGGTCCAGACTTCTAGAGTTATCTCTGTCTCCTGCCAATCAGGAAGAAGCCACACCTAATGGGCTTATCTCCCTTACTTCTCAAGGTGTGTATGTACTTTAGTTTAGCTGGCCAGTTTAAACTTTAATAGTCTCAAATTCCTTGATATGTCCCAACTCTGTATTACCATGATGCTTACTTTCTGACTCCTTGCCCTTGGATTGCAGTTTTACTGGGGGCTGGAGCTCAATGTTGTCTCAGCTTCATCTTGTTGTTGTTTTTTCCATGACTTTCCTGCATCACTCTCATTTCTCTTTCCATTTTTTCTTCTACCTCTTTTACTTTATCTTCAAAGTCCTTTTTGAGTGCTTCTATGGCCTGAGACCAATTCATATTTTTCTTGGAAACTTTGGATGTAGGAGCTTTGACTTTGTTATCTTCTTTTTTTTTTTTTAGTGAGGCAATTGGGGTTAAGTGACTTGCCCAGGGTCACACAGCTAGTAAGTGTTAAGTGTCTGAGGCCAGATTTGAACTCAGGTACTCCTGACTCCAGAGCCAGTGCTCTATCTACTGTGCCACCTAGCTTCCCCGACTTTGTTATCTTCTAAGGCTGTATTTTGATCTTCCTTGTCACCAAAGAAACTTTCTAGGGTCCACATTTTTTTTTTCTGTCCGTTCATTTTCCTAGCCTATTTCTTGACTTTTAAGTCCTTCTTAAAGTGGGCACTGATTCCAGGATGTACTGTCCCAAGCTTCAAGGTGTCCAAGGTGGTACAATTTAAGGAGAGACACATTCTCCATTCACCTGGCCTGTACTCTGGTCTGCACGTAACCTCAGGCCTGCTTGCTCTTTAACCTGTAAACAGAAATCTGATTCACTGTGGTTGCAAGCTTGGGTGTGCCTGTGCCCCTCCCCAACCTGGGCCGCCCCTCAAGACTGCTTCCTAGTTCTGAGCACGGGCAACCTAACAGAGTTCTGCCTCAGCACCAGCAGAGACCCCTGCTATCTCCCCCTGGCCAACTGCTCAACCCCTGCACAGATCTATGAGCTAGGTTCCAGAAGTAGCCACTGCTGCCTCTAGCACAGACTGCCTAGGGCTGGATCTGTGCAGTGCTCCTGTTGTTGTTGAAATAGTTTTTAAGTTGTGTCTGACTCTTCATGACCCCATTTGGGGTTTTCTTGGTAGAGATACTAAAGTGGTTTGCTCTTTTCTTTTCCAGCTCATTTTACAATTGAGGAAACTGAGGCAAACAGTGACTTGTCCAGAATCACACAGCTAATAAGTGTCTGAGACCAGATTTGAAGATGAGTTTTCCTGACTTCA
This sequence comes from Dromiciops gliroides, assembly GCF_019393635.1. Lineage (NCBI taxonomy): Eukaryota > Metazoa > Chordata > Mammalia > Microbiotheria > Microbiotheriidae > Dromiciops > Dromiciops gliroides. Next base: position 172,537,052 of record NC_057864.1, on the reverse strand, counting down.
GGCTGGCACTTTGTCCACTGTGCTACCTAGCTGCCCCCAGCCTCCTCTAACACTCAGAAATTCACATTCTCCCAACCTTCATCTCTGTACCAAGTGCCTTCTTGGGAGACAGAACTGGCCCTGCCTGGTTGCTGGGCTTTTTGCTTCAGGCAGGCCTGATGGATCTTTGTATACTCTAGCATCCCACCCCCTGTCCCTCTATTTCTTAGTTCTCTAAGGGCTGCATTCCCAGCTAGACCAAGTGTTTGACTTTGGTTTTCTGTAGCATGTGGGGGAGGGCTGGAGAGAGGAGTAGAGTTGAGTTCTTTTATAAGCTGATGTGTTCGCTTGTACAGCCCTAAAAGAGCACAGTGGGGTGAGGGGATAAGTTATTAAGATAACCTTCTCTGCTCTTAGTTCTGTCAGGGCCAAATTTATTATGGGGAGAGTTAATTGGGTGGCTCACCATAATATTGGGGTTTAGAAAATAAATGAGAGACCTCTAGGTCCAAAATTTCCTCCATTCCAAACTGCCTTTTTTAGTTATTTCTCCCAGGCTAATAAGAAAGGAGATTAACAGCCTCTTTTCCACAAACAAACCAGGTTTTATTAATAGGAAAAATTTACAACAAAGGTGAAGTTAATAAAGCCAGGGACAAGGGAATAGGGGAAGAGAAAAATGGATAAGCTCCCTGGCTCTAGCAAAGACTGACTCAAACCCCAAACTTGCTTCCAGCTCAGCTAGCTCAAAGAGTTGGCCTTGCTTCCACAAACTCACCACTCAATGAGAGTCAACTGTGAAGTCCCTCTCTGGTATGCTCTGAAGCTCACCAAAAGGAAAGAGCACTTCCAAGAGCGAGCATTACCTTCTTACTTTCTCTCTCCCTCCCCCAAAGGGGAGGTCCTTCAAGCTGGTTGGCTGAGAGTCGTCCCCTGCTGATGTCAAAAGTACACCAACATGTCAATCAGGGTTGGCCAGGTGTGGCCTCTATCCAATTATCCCCAAGTAGGTACTTAGTCAATTTCTCATTCTCACCCAATTCAAATAATACTAAGTCAATCAGGTGGGGCCCCTGGGCGTCTGCCAAATTCTATTATTTTATTACAGATCATTGAGTATTTGTATCTCCTTATGGTTGTTGGCGTCCTAGACCACAGAGACATCCAAAATTACAAGATAAAACATGCATATAATTTCTGTTTTGGAGATGTTGGAGAAGTCATAAGGATTAGATATGGCTTCCACCTTATTGACTACATGATCCAGAAGACAACTTTCCCAAGTAAAGTATGGGGAAAGTGTATGTGTGTGTGTGTGTGTGTGTGTGTGTGTTTGTGTGAAGAGGTAGGATAATGATGGAATGAACAAGGTGAAAATGATCAATGTTCATTAGCTGAGGTCCAATGCACTTATCTTCTACAATAAAATATTCAGTGTGCTGTAGTGGATGGAATGCTGGACCTGGAATCAAGAAGATGTTCATGCCTGTATTGCCATGGACACCAATAGCTTTCTGACTCACAGAAAGTCATTTAGTCTCTCTGAGCCTCAACTTTATCATCTATAAAATGGGGATAATAACAATACCACTGCCAAAGGGTTGTTTTGAGGTTCAAATGAAATACTGTATTTAAAGTGCTTTGCAAACATTGAAAGGCTATATGAATGTGAATTGTTTTTCCTAAAATTTCAGGAGAAACTTAAATGCTGAAATACTATTTTTTTTCATCAAAATTTTCTAATAAGTCTTTATACTACTAAATTTTTATGGAGAAAAACTTGATTCTATGAGAAGAGTTGCTTATTAAATCTGTGTTTAGCTCTATTTTTCTTCTTATAAAGAGATTCAAATACAGCTCCTGCACAGTAAGAGAGAAACAGTGGGTTTTTTCCCATTATGACACATTTTTTCCTTTGTTTATTGTTAATTAGACCCAAATTAGGCCTCAAAAGGAGAAATCTTGTTAACATTCTGATGAGTGATATTGGAAAGTTGCCAGCTGAAAAGCTCCCTTTTCTTCCTTTGATAAAGACTGAAAGAGTAATAAAAAATGGAAAAAATAAAATTATGGCTTCCCTCCTTGTGCCAATCAAAATCATGTATTTCCTAGATTGCAAAATTATAACATTTGAAAGCTGGAGAAGAAAAGGACTGATTCTTATTGGGTTTAGGGAGATATTTTGGTTATCACTGTAATAAGCTTTCCATCCAAAATATCAAAAACATACTTAAAAGCTATATGAACACTAAATGTAGAAATAATTTCAAACTGCCAAAAACATTTTAACATGCTTGATTAATTAAGAAAAGGCAATTCAATATTTAAAAATACTTTTCTATATGAGAAGAGACTCCTCAGGGACTAAGGGAATTTGGAAAGTAGAGAGAGATGATAGAGCATTTAGTAAGCATGTATTATATGCCTTAGAATACACATAAAAGTAAAAACGATAGCCCTTACCTTCAAGGAGCTTACATTCTAATGAGGAAGATAACACATTTATTTTTATTTTTATTATTTTAATCATAAAAGTATTTTATGATTTTCCAGGTAAATGTAAAGATAGTTTTCAACATTTGTTTTTATAAGATTTTGAGATCCAAATTTTTCTCCCTCCCTCCCTGATCTCCCCCTTCTCCAAGACAGAAAGCAATCTGATATAGGTTATATATGTACAATCACATTAAACCTATTTCTGCATTTGTCATGTGAAAGAAGAATCAGAAAAAAGGAAAGCACTAAAAAAAAAAAACCAAATAAAATACACAAAAAAGTGGAAACCATATGGTTCAATCTGCATTCAGATTCCACAGATCTTTTTTCTGGATGTGGAGAGCATTTTCCATCATGAGTCCTTTGGAATTATCTTGGATCATTGTATTACTGAGAAGAGCTAAGTCTATCACAGTTGTTCATCACACAGTGTTGCTATTACTGTGTACAATGTTCTCCTGGTTCTGCTCACGGGAAGATAACACACTGAAGGAAGCTGGAAAGGGAGGGGAGAAGATGGTACAAGATAGAAAGTGCTGAGAGTCAGGAGTGGATTTCAGAAACAGAAAAATGAACAAGAATGTCCAGAACACTTCATGAAATGGTAGTCCTGGGCAGGAGCTCACCAATCAGTGGAGGAAGAGTAGGGTAGGATGGGGTGAAAGCATCTCCAAAGTAAGAAAGCTGCTGGTGAAGAGGTGGGAAAAGTTCTATAACAATTAAAAATATGAGAAAAATAATTTCTGGGTAATTTAACCATTTTATTAATAAGCCAGAAAATTATTAATAAAAGGATGGCCATTTCACTGTCTCTCTCAGATCAAACAACCCTAATGGTGGTAGGGTAACAGATCATATACCTTTCGAGGAAGAGGTATTCCTGAGGCATGACTAACCACCTCTGATTGGTGATTTGGTGATCAACTTAATTTGCAGTTAGGTAATATTAAAATAAAAGGCTGATAGCAGACTGCCCCCAAACTAGGGATAGTTATTAATCTTCACCCCAGACTAAATTTGTATTGCCCTAACAAGAATTTAGAAAGGTCATTCTTACCTTATTAAGATTCCTAAAAGCTAATAGCTGTGACCAGGACCAAGGAGAATATCTGGAGAGTATCTTATCTTATAGGTTTATAGCACTGACCTGATTTAATCAAAAAGGATTTTGGAATGTTGGGAAGTCAGGATTATATCTCCAAGATATTAATTACAAAAATCATCTTCCATAGTTCAGGGAGTCAGGAATGGAGCTGGGAGAGAAGAAGCTCAATTTCTTAATTTTGTTGACTTTATTCATACAGACCTGTCATCTTAGAGTTGGAATGAATATCAGTGGTTATTTCTAGATGATATAAGAATGTGTGTAATCCATATCATTCATTCAATCAATCAGTCAATATTTTAAAAGCACCTAATGTGTGCTAAGCACTGAGGATACAAAAAGAGGCAAAAGACAGTCCCTGTCCTCAAGGAACTTACAATCTAGTAGGGCCCTCCAAGTTCTAGGCTAATGTAGAAAAAGTTCTATCTTGGGGGCCCTGACCCATAAGGCCATGTAAATTAGTATGGAGCAAAAGGATAAATCCTTTGTTTTCCCAGAGGGTTCTAAACAGTTTCTCCCAAGACCCACCCTTTGGTTTGAACTTCCTCCCTCTCCTACCAGAAGACAAACACACTTTAATGCTGCTGGACAGCACCTCCTTCCCATTTAACCTGCACTGTTTGAATAATGTAGGGTAATAGGAAGGAACAAAGTACAGGTATTCTGCCCCCCTATATTATAGCTTTCAGACCCTTACCACTCTCCTTCATGTGGAGAGTCGCAGGGGGATTTCCTCTCTCCAAAAGCAACCCATTCAAGCACCTCCCTTTCTCTCTTTAGAAGAACAGATCCAAAGAAAGAAAGGAAGGAAGGAAGGAAGGAAGGAAGGAAGGAAGGAAGGAAGGAAGGAAGGAAGGAAGGAAGGAAGGAAGAAAGAAGAAAATGGGGCAGTTGGGTGGCACAGTGGATAAAGCACAGGTCCTGGATTCAGGAAGACCTGAGTTCAAACCTGGCCTCGGACACTTGACACTAGCTGTGTGACTCTGGGCAAGTCACTTAACCCTCATTGCCACCTTCCCCCCCCCCCAAAAAAAATAGAAGAGCAGATTGATGAATCTTCAAACTTAACAAAAGTCCAAGCATTTTTACTCTCCCACCAAAAGAGAGAGACAACCAAGTCCAGAAAGAAATGGTTCTGGAACATCCTGGAGTTTGGAGGGACCATTTAAGGTGGTTTGGAAATGAAGTGTGATGGGTCCTCAGGCATGTCCTACCTCAGTTCCAATCTCTGTCTAAATTGTCATGAAAGGGCCAATTGACTTGACAACTCCCTCAACTCATTTGACAACTTTCCACCTGCTCTCTCCCCTACTGTGGAGCTATTATTAAATCTGAAGAGATGACCTATTGTATGCCTAAACGAAGTGTGCGATTGGTGTGATCAGGGTTAGTTTCAGACATCTGGTGACATTTTTGGTTTCTAAGTAATTTGCACATAAACTTTATACAAGGACAGATGGATGATAAGGAAAGGCTTATTGATTTTATCCTGTGGACTTCTGCCTGTTGAACGGTGAAATTTAAATTCACAACAAAATAATACCCCAAAACTTTGAAATAGAAATGACTTAAGAACTGCCAGGAAAGAAAGCCAAAGAATTCAAGGTTCCATGCTAACTCATTAATCAATTGGGGATAGAAGTCTCCATTAAAATTCAGTAGTCTTCAAGAAAGGGGAGTGTGGAGCATTAATACCTTAAAAAAACACCAGAATTTCAGCAATGTAGTGTGCTTATATAGATCTATATCTGTATAGATATATCTATATATCTTTATATGTGTGAGTATTTCCATCCTATAGTTTTTGAAAGAATATCCTTTAATGTAATGAAATACTACTGTGCTATAAAAAATGAAGAGAGTTTCAGAGAAATAGTATAATAAAAACAAGTATTCTGAAAGACTGAAGAACTCTGATCAACACAATAATCAATCAAGATTCCAAAAGACCTATGGTAAGAAATACTACTCACCCTCTGAGCCAGAGATAATGGAATAATATGCAGAATGAGACACACATTTTTGGATATGGTCAACGTGGGAATTTGTTTTGCCTGACTACACACTTGTTTTCTTTGTCTTTTTTCCCCCAGTGAGAGGGGAGAGTAAATACTTAGTAACTGAGAAAAAAAAAACTTACATATAAAAAGAATGTTAACCTATAATATGAAGTGGTCAAGGATTTTATTGTTGATATTTGAAGTAGTCACCATGAAAATTTTCATATTAAGATTTTTAATAAGCACCAGCTAAATTAGGTCCACTTAATTAAGTACTTCAAAAGAGCTGTGATTTCCTAAATGTGGACACTCTTTCCCCTGGCACTGATCACCACTACCCCGTCCAGGCCTTGGTTAAATGTTGGCCATGAATGGTCAAAAGAATAATTTCATTATCTGGTAGTCAACCTTCTGTTCACAGGCACTTCACGAGGCTGATTCTTAGATGACAGGAACGCTGTCCATTGCTGATCCTATGCTCAGAGGCTGTGCCCCATTGGTATCACCACAAAGAATCCATGGTCATCTTGAATCTATAGAGAGTCAATGGAACTTCGATATACCACAGACAATAATTAAAGAGATATGCAGAGCACGATTTTCATCTTTAGAGTACAAAGTACATCTTTAGAATACATCTTTAGGGTACAAAGGAGGGGGGAAATATTACTTTTTTTGGTTTAGAGGTGTGGTGTCTTTTAAAAATTCACTTCCAACGTGTATTTGTAATGTCTTAGAAAATTGGGGGGGGGGACCCAACACCTCTAGAATTTCAGCTTATGTGGTAGGCCTCCTTCTGTAAAGCTCTTTTAAATGTGATAAAAAATCACTAGCATGTTGGAGGGAATGCTAGGCCATCCAAACAGCACAGACCGAGGCATATTTAAAGGGTAAGTTAATTTACATTTTTTCCCCAAAAAAATGCCACCTCAAACTGCTGGCAGATTTTTACAGTTCTGACTACTCTTGAAACATTTTGCATTTATCATTCTGAGGAACCAACCACCACTCCTCATACCATGTTATAGGATCATAAGTTTAGAGCTGGAAGGGATGTTAGAGGTTATCCAATCTTTCTTGAGCAGCTAGGTGGCGCTGCAGTGGAAGGAGCACTGGGCTGGAAGTCAGGAAGACTCATCTTCCTGAGTTCAAATCTGGCTTCAGACACTTACTAGCCATATGACTCCGGGCAAGTCACTTCACCCTGTTTGTCTCAGTTTCCTCATCTGTCAAATGAGCTGGAGAAGGATATGGCAAACCAGCCCAGTATCTCTGCCAAGAAAATCTCAAACAGGGTCATGAAGAGTCAGACATAACTGAAAAAAAGAGGGTCATGAATAGTTAGGGCTGAAACAACTCAACAACAACAACAGCAACAATAACAACAATAACAGCAGTAGCAACAGCATTTAATACTTAGTTTTACAGATGACAGAAACTGAAGGCCAGGGATATGAAGTAACTTGTCCTAGGTTGCATAGGTCATCCAGAAATGCCAAGATTCAAGCCCACGTTCTCTGACTGCAAAGCCAGTGCCCTTTCCATGACACCCCAGTGGTAAGATAATGGACTGGGAGTCAGAAGACCTGAGTCTTGACCTCAGATACCAATTAGGTCTTGGGGAGTCAATTCTTGTCCTGCTCTACCTCGTATTTATAAGGAAGGAAGTGATAACATAACCTCTCGAGACCCTCACAACTTTAGGATTTTCTAGTTTTTTTCCCTTCTTTATCTAAAGGAATGTAACATGTTGATGCAGGGGATAAACACCTAGATTTGGAGTCAGAGGGCCTATGTCTGCATAGACTCTGCTACTTAATACCTGTGTGACCTTGGCCAATTCATTTAACTTTTGGGGGCCCGAGTTTCCTGCTTTGTAATAATAGAAATTATATGTTTACATATGCAATACACAAGAATATAAATATATATACACATAGGCATGCATGCACACATACATCACATGTGTGTACATATACACATGCGCGTGTGTCTGTCCCACATTTATGCCTCGGTATCTCACACAACATACATAGAAATATTTGTACACATATTATATGTACATACATACATATAAAACTGAGTCTCCCTATTTCACCCTGACTAGAAGTACATGAGTTACTTGGAGCCCTGGTACCATTTTGATTGGTATAGGGGCTTTGACCTGTTCCATTTATGACTTGGGCCAGTCCATCCCTTTTAAACAAACTGGTGGTATGCTTGTCCTAGGGGCTCACCGTATTTTGTTAAATTTAGTGCAGACACCCAATCAGGTTAGTCTACTACAGTTCCAAAAAAGGCAAAGCTCAAGAGATCCACCAGACACAGTCTGTAGCTGGGACTTACAGGTATGTTTCTGGCATACTCAGTATCAAATACACAAATATGCACACACATGCACTCACACACAGTGCTTACAAAGGCTTGGGAAGCATCAAGTATACATTATATCATTGGAGCCTTCCAATAACCTTGTAAGCTAGTTATTGTTATACCCATTTTACAAATGAGAAGGCTGAGGGTATGAGAGATTATGCTTTTTGCCCAGGGTCTTAAGGGTAGTAAGATAAAATTTGATAGGATTGGAAACCAAGTCTCCCTGACTCCAAGACCAGTGGCTACTTGGCTATGAAATGAGGAGGAGTTGGGACAATTGACTTTGAAAGGCACTTCTAAATCCAAATCTATGCTTCTCTTTCTCAAATATCCTGCTACTTTGAAATATACCCCATTGATTTTGATGACCAGGAGAAGCACCATGAAAGTAAAAAGAACAATGGAATAGAATTCATTCAGAAATCCGGACCTTTGTATACCAGCAATTCAGTATAGACATACCTTGAGTCGTGTCAATGTTATATTTCAATTGATTTGGTACCAGAAAAGAGTAAAGTTTTCAAGATGCCTGGGAAAGCAAATGCTCACTTGTGATATAACTTACTTTACTAAGTCCAAGAAGGATTATTGGAAGACCCCCAAAGAGTTGTTTTTCATTTGCCAAGGAAAAACAGAATGGAAGACCTGGGTTTCAATTACATCGAGAAATGCTTAAGGTAGATGTTGAAAAGAATCTTTTTGACAATTGTAGGAGAATTTACCTTCTTGAACAGCTTAAATTAAATATAGGCAGGGTATCTCTTAGATGGTCCTTTCCTCTTTGGACATACAGTCTCAATTTAGTGACTTTTTTTTTTTTTGGTGAGGCAATTGGGGTTAAGTGACTTGCCCAGGGTCACACAGCTAGTAAGTGTTAAGTGTCTGAGGTCGGATTTGAACTCAGGTACTCCTCACTCCAGGGCTGGTGCTCTATCCACTGTGCCACCTAGCTGCCAATTCAGTGACTTCTTAAGGATCTCTCCAGATCTAAAACTCTAGAGCTGTAGGGCAAAAACTTCACCATCCTAAACAAAGCCAAGATTAGGAATATGTTCATGTGAGGCAAAGAATACTTTTGTGTGGCATTACACAGGACAGTCCCACGAAGGCTGTAATTGTGCTAGGGAAAGAAGCAGTCCAACCTTTACTCTGGAAGGAGCAGAAGAAAGTTGGGTGCCTTTGAAAGAGGCATCATCGAGACAGGACCTGATGGAATATAACCCAGGGGTGGTAGTTGGGACACATGGAAATGTAGTTATGAGAGGACTGAAAGACAAGGTGAAAAAACTGTAGTTACTCTAAGGATGTCACCACCTTGAGACCAAGTCCTGCTTGCCTAGTCCTAGTGAGAACTATGATCCTAACTGCCCTCCAAAGCCATAGGCAACCCCCAGTGCCTGGAACACCCTTTGTAGTTATCTCCATCTTTTTGAATCCTTCTCTTCTTTCAAAGTTTAGCTCAGGAACTATCTCCATGAAGTTTTTCTTGATCTGATCCCCCTCAATACCCCCGTCCCTACCCAAGATGAAAGTGTTCTCAGAGTACTATGTCTAAACCCTTTCTTTGTCTTGAATTATGCCCTATCCTAGAAGTATGTTGTTCTCCCCCTAGTATATTCTAAGTTCCTTAAGATCAAAGACCATGCCATTTTTCATTCTTGTGTCCTCAGGGCCTAGCACAGTACCTTTCACATAGTAGGTATTTAATAAATTGAATCAAATGTTCTCTGCTTCCTCCCCCACCATTGCCTATACCTTTTTGACTTGGCCCAGCATGACAATTAACCTCTCTGGGTCTCAGTTTCCTGATCCATAAAATGAGATGGCTTCGAGTCATTGTCCTTTAAGCTGTTTTGTTCATTTGTTTTGTTTATATATGGATCATAGCATGCCAGGCCCTTCTATTCCTTACTATCTCCCTAAGTCTGTCCAAGCTTATGTTCATTGCTTCCATGACACTATCCAACTCATCCTCTGCCACCCCCTTCTCCTTTTGCCTTCAATCTTTCCCAATAGCTGGTCTTTTCCAATTAGTTCCATCTTCTCATTATGTAGCCCGAGTCTGTAAGCTTCACCTTCAGTATTTGTCCTTCCAAAGAATAGTCTGATTTAATTTCCTTAAGTATTTCTTTAATTTTTTTTTTTTTGGTGAGGCAATTGGGGTTAAGTGACTTGCCCAGGGTCACACAGCTAGTAAGCGTCAAATGTCTGAGGCCGGATTTGAACTCAGGTACTCCTGACTCCAGGGCTGGTGCTCTATCTGGCTGCCCCCAATTTCTTTAAGTATTGACTGATTTGATCTCCTCACTGTACCCTCAAGAGTCACCTCGAGTACCACAATTCAAAAGCACTGATTCTGTGGCATCAGTTTTCCTTATAGTCCAACTCTTACAGCCATCCATTGCTACTGGAAAAACCATAGCTTTAGCTATATGGACCTTTGCCGGCAAGGTGATACTTCTGCTTTTTAGTATGTTGTCCAGATTTGCTATAGCTTTCCTTCCAAGGAACAAGTGTCTTTTAATTTCATGGCTGCAGTGATCTTTGAGCCCAAGAATATAAAATCTGACACTGCTTCCATTTCTGAGTGATGGGACCATTTGCCAAGATCTTAGGGGTTTTTTTGATGTTAAGCTTAGAGACAGCTTTTACACTTTCCTCTTTCACCCTCATCAGGAGGCTTCTTAATTCCTCTTCATTTTCTGCCATCAGAGTGGTATTGCCTAAAATTGTGAATATTTCTCCTGGCAATCTTAATTCCAGTTTTTTGAGTCATCCAGCCTGTCATTTAACATGATGTACTCTGTATATAAGCTATGTAAATAAGGTGACAATATACACTGTTGTTGTACTCCTTTTCCAATCTTAAACCAATCAGTTGTTCCATGTTCAGTTCTAACTTTTGCTTCTTCACCCATTGTTTGCTTTACATCAGTCTTCACATCCCTTGCTTCTGCAGATTATAATGAATTTATGGGGAAGTTGGGATCGAGAACTGGAAGAGACCTGAAGGACCCTGGAGGAAAACTAAAGTAGCAAGAGCAGAGCTGGGGCTCAAACTTGGATTTTTTTACTCTGCATCCAGTGATCTTTCCACTATGCTATAAAATCTACCATTATTGCATAACTGTGCCTCACTTACCATTATGGCCTAAGTTGAAGGCTACTGTTCACATGGATGCTGTGTGTAATTGTGGGAAGGAGTGAACCAGGTTCTCGGAAGAAGATTTTGTATTAACTTTTTATCATAATGTTATCATCATCTTCTTCTTACTCCTCTTCTTTTTTTCTTCTTCTCATCTTCCTCTTCCTTCTCCTCCTCTTATTCCTCAAAAAAGTTGAGACAGTTTACTTTTGTCCATTCAGTTTTCATTTTTGATTTCTCGAAATCTAGCTCTGAATAGCAGGCTTTCCAAAAAAGCCCACTGCGTTTTAAATGGAGCTACTTACTTGACTATGCCTTCAAACCCAAAGCATTCCAGCTTTCATCAAATGGACAATAATAGGTACAGTCCAAGCCTCTATAGCACATTGTTTAGGTATTAATAGCTTAGAATGAGTGTGAATAGCAGTGGTTTTCTATTCTGGTCAGAAGCTTTGAGGGTCTTCCCTGCCAGGATTGATATCTTTGGGATGATAAATTGGGCCATCTTTTGTCTCATTTGGATGCAGGCATGACCTCAGACAAACTGAGACGTGGGAAAGACCTTAATTTTAAAAGTTCAAGGTTACCCATTGCATCCTGGATCATTGCTGCTCATCTTGACCTTTGTCTCGTCACTGGATTCTGATGAGCCTGGAGAAGAGAGCTAGGCTGACACTGTGCAGTTCTGCTTCACTCAAATCCAACTCACAAGGAAATCAAGACATCACTCTCATGATGTCAAGACATCATGCTCGAGATGTCATTGGTCCTCTTTGAGAACAAGGATGAACAACAACAAATTACTTATCATTAGAGAATTGCAAATTAAAGCAACTGTGAGGTTCCAATTCACGTAGATCAGATTGACAAAGAAAACAAAAGAGGAAAATGACAAATTTTGGAGGGACTGTGGGAAAAAAGGTACCCTGGTATCCTGAGGGTGGAGCTGTGATTGGTCTAGGCCTTCTGGAAAGTAGTGCAGAGCTATTCCCAGAAAGTTACCAAACTGTACATACCCTTTGGCCCAGCTTTGCCACTACTAGGTCTATACCCCAAATAAGAGAAAGAGGGAAAGAATCTATATGTCAAAAATATTTATAGCAGCTCTTTCCATAGTAGCTCAAAATTGGAAACTAAGGAGCTATCCTCCTATGGGGGAATACCTAAACAAATTATATGATATGAATATACTAAAATATAAGAAATGATGAAATGGACAATTTCAAAGGAAACTGGGAAGACCTTTGTGAATTAATGCAAGGTGAAGTGAGCAGAACTAGGAGAACAATTTTTACACTGATAACATTATGGAGAAAAACAACTTTGAAGACTCCAGAATCAATGCAAAAATCAACTCTACTAAAGAAAGTGAATCTCACCACTCAGCTCCTAATACACAGGTGATAAACATGAAATGCAAAAAGAAACAGACATCTTTGGATATGTGGATATTTTATTTGTTGGACTGTATAGTTATGAATTGACAGATTGTATTTTGTTTTGTTTTAAATTTGCTTAATGAGGGAAGGTAATGGGAGGAAAAGATTTTTTAAAATTGCTATTTGAAAAATATTTTTTAAAAAAAAGAATGGATGGCAAAGAGAATTTATATATTGCTTCATTTGAAAGTCTTCTTCTCCATTCAGCCCAAGGCATCTTTTCAGTTAGCAACAGGCTCTTTACCAGTTTTGCCATATAATACACTTGCTTCTCTATAGGAGTCATCTCTAAAGGGGATGCATATTTATTTTATTTTTATTTTTTTGTGAGGCAATTGGGGTTAAGTGACTTGCCTAGGGTCACACAGCTAATAAGTGTTCAGTGTCTAAAGCCAGATTTGAACTCAGGCCCTCCTGACTCCAGGGCTGGTGCTCTATCCAAGGGGAAGCATATTTAACAAATAAAGGAATGGGAAGATGGGTCACATCCCATCCTCCTCCCTATGACTAATCCAATACAACCACACCTACCCTTCATCCACTATCTCCCAACTCTCCTCTTCTATAGAGGGCATTAGCTACTCCCTCAGGCTAGTTATACCACACCTTAGGCTCTCACAGGAGCAGCTGCACTCATTCCAGTGGGAAAATCCCCTTCCCCCTCCCATCTCAGTTTTCCCTCCAATCACTTTAAGACCAAGGCAAAAATTGCCTTAGAGGGCATGCTTTGAACTTCAGAGAAGTGACCAGGGAGTAGGACTCCCCACCTCTGTTTTCATTTTGGGTAAAACAGAGTGAGGTTATCCAGGATGAACAAGGATGAGTGGGTTATGAGATCTCACTGCTTTATTTTTTTCCTAAAAACCTATCCCACTTGAAAATTTCTCTATTTCTACTGAAGGAACTTACATCCTTCCAGTAATCCAGATCTACAACCTCACTGGCATCCTTGATGACTCACTTTGACTCAAAGACTTGTCAAATCTTGTCATTTATATCTTTCACATTTGTCTCTTTTCTATACTCACAAAGCCACCACCCTAGTTCAGGTCATAATCACCCCTGTACATGTACAATTACAATTGCCTTCTAATTGGTCCTCCTCAGATTTCACCAATCTGCTTCAATCCACACTTCTACATATGTCTTCCAAAGTGATTTTCCTAAAACATAGGAATGACCATATGATTCTCTCACTCAATTAAATAAGTATCAGCAGTTTTCTATTACCTCTATTGAATATAAACTCCTCTGTTTGGCATTTAAAGCTCTTCTTGTTCGGTCACTCAGTTGTGTCTGATTTAAATGACCCCAAGGACCATAGCACACCAGGCCCTTTTATCCTTTGCTATCTCTTAAAGTCTGCCCAAGTTCACATTAGTTGTTTTCATGCCACTACCTATCCATCTTATCCTCTGCCATCCCCTCTTCCTTTTGCCTTCAGTCTTTCCCAACATCAGGGTCATTTCCAGTGAGTTCCATCTTCTCATTATATAGTCACAGTGTTTAAGCTTCAACTTCAGTCTTTGACCTGTCAATGAATAGCCTTAATTAACTTCTTTTAAGTATTGAGTGATTTGGCTTCTTTGTTGTCCAAGGGATTCACAAAAGTCTTCTCTAGCACCATAATTCAAAAGCATGGATTCTGCAGTGCTCAGCTTTCCTTATAGTTCAATTATCACAGCCATATATTACTACTGGAAAAACCATAGCTTTGACTATACGGACCTTTGTTAGCAAGGTGATGTCTCTTCTTTTTGTATGCTGTCCAGATTTGCCATACCTTTCCTTCTAAGGAGCAAGTTTCTTTTGATTTCATAGCTGAAGTCACTGTCTGCAGTGATCTTTGAGCCCAAGAATATAAAATCTGACACTGCTTCTGTTTCTTCTCTTTCTATTTGCCAGGAAGTGATGAGACCAGTTGCCAAGATCTTAGGTTTTTGATGTTAATCTTCAAGCCAACTGTTAGACTTCCCTCTTTTACCCCCAACAAGAGGCTTCTTAATTTCTCTTTACTTTCTGCCATCAGAGTGGTACTGTCTGAATATCTGAGATTCTTGATATTTTTCCTAGCAACTTTAATTCCAGCTTTTGATTCACCCAGCCTGGCATTTTCCATGTTGTACTTTGCATATAAGTTAAATAAATAAGGTGACAATATATAGCCTTGTACTCCTTTTCCAAACTTAAACCAATCAGTTATTCCATATTTGGTTCTAACTGTTGCTTCTTGGCTCACACACAGGTTCCTCAGGAGACAACATGATCCAGTATTCCCACATTTTGAGGACATGCCACATTTTGGTGTGATCCACACAAAGGCCTGAAGCTAAAGTAGATTTTTTTTTTTCTGGAACTCCCTTACTTTCTCCATAATCCAGTGAATGTTGGCAATTTGGTCTCTAGTTCCTCTGTCTCTTTGAGAACCAGCCTGCTTTTCTGGTCATTCTTGGTTCACATATTGCTTAAACCTAGCTTACAGAATCTTAAGCATAACCTTGCTTATGTTCACAATTTGGACATTCTTTGGCATTGCCCTTCCTTAGGATTGGGACATAAACTGATCTTTTCCAATCCAGTCGCCACTGTTGTGTTTTCCAAATTTGCTGGTATATTGAATGCATCACTTTAACTGCATCATCTTTTAGGGTTTTAAATAGCTCAGCTATAATTCCATCCCCTCCACTAGCCTTATTGTTAGCAATATTTCCTAAGACCTACTTGACTTCATTCTCTAGGATGTCTGGCTTTAGATCAGCAACCACACTATTAGATTATTACTGATGTTAAGCTCTTTCTTGGATAGTTCTTTTGTATATTCTTGCCACCTCTTCTTAATCTCTTCTGTTTCTGTTAAATGCCTACCATTTTTGTCTTTTATCCTTGTCCATTTTTGCATGCAACTTTCCTTTGATATCTCTAATTTTCTTGATGAGATCTCATCTTTCCCATCCTATTGTTTTCTTCTATTTTTTCACATCTTGGTCCCAATCTATTGTATCTTTCTAGCCTTGTTATACATGACTTCCTTTTCTACTCCACAGGAAAGAAGGAAATAAGTATTTTAAAGTGCCTATTATGTAGCAGGCAGTATGCTGGGTGCTTTACAAATATTATCACATTCAATCCTCATGATTACCCTGAGAGATAGGTGCTATTATTAGCCTCATTTTATAGTTGAAGAGACTGAATTAGACAGAAGTTAAGAGACTTGATCAGTGTCACATACTAATGTCTGATGCAGGATTTGAACTCAGGTCTTGCTGATTCCAGATCTAGTGCTCTTATCTACTGTATCACCTAGCAGACCTATCAAGCCAAACTGGACTTCTTACTGTTTTTCACACTCATATAAAAACACAATTAAAATATCCAAATGTGAATAGGAAATTAAATTATGCTACCAATGATTAAACAGAACTATATCAAAAACAAAGAATGGATGTATGTTGGAAATTTTCTGTTCAATTAAAATAAGACATAATTTATTTTTATCCATTGTTTTTACATTGAGTTTGATGAATATCTACATACAGAGAAACATGACTCCTGCTGAGAAGCTGTTATATTATGACCTAATATCTGGTTATTGTATTGCGTATCTTTGAATAAAAATGCTTGTACCTGTAATGTAATAAAAATACAATGCCTGTAAAGGAGGAACTGGCTTGTGGAGGTTATTCCTTGAAGCATGCTCAGATACTTTCCCTTCTGGTCTCAGTTCAAGAGGCTATGTGGAAACTTTAGGGAGTCATTTCAGCCATGATGACTCAGGGGTTGGTGCTGTGGTGATGAAAAGTCTTATAACTGGCTGTGGAGCCAGAAAAATGAATGATTCAGGAGGAGCTGAATCAGAACTGAGTGAGCATACAGAAGGTATAACTCATCCATCCCTCTTCTTTATTGACCAGTGAGTCAAGGACTGCTTTGAGAGACTGCTGGGTGAGAGAGTGCTAGTTGACCATGCTCCCCTGTCTGACCATCATAGGTCTATCAGTACATGGTAACTGTTTCTTTTATATTTATTCTTTCTCTGATTTGGGGCAAATGTGTATTCCAAAAGAGGAGTACCTAGGTGACCTTCTAAGTATACTAAATCCAGAGGTGTCCATGATAACTACATAAATACATATTAAAGGATTTGTTTTGTTTTTAATAAGAGTCTGCCAGAGGCAGTAGCAGTGACTGCTAGATAGGGACAATAACAGAGGAAATGTCTGAAGGTACAGGTAGAAAGGTAACTATTTACCTCAAGAACAGCAGCAGCTTCAGGGAATATGACCCTTAAAGGAAGAAGAGCCATTTATGGACTCTTGAAAGGCATCAATCCTCAGGGCTCAGTGGGATGCTACACAAAGAGAAAAAACATGTCCAATTTCTGTCCAATCTCCCCCAGAGAACTTGTGTTTTTAAGAGGAGAGTGTTTGGAGGGATTGTTTTGGACTAACTATTCCTGTTATACTTTCTCAATAAATCCTGTTTCTAAAAGAGAACAGTCATAGCATTAACTGATAATGAGGAACACATCAGTAAGGGCTCAGAAGTTCTTCACATTCATATAAAAACTAGAAATTCCAATTTCTCAGGGTTATCTTCAGAATGCTAAGGGAAGTAATAGTCTACTGGCTTCTGGGGATGAGGTCTGCCAATGTGATTGGGAATGGGGCGAAGTGAGCTTCTAGGGGATGGTAGGCAACAAGAAAGAATGTACCCACTTGGTCAACTACATTGATCAAAATAACTGTATAATTATTTACTAACAATTATTATTTCAAATCACTTAAACCCCAAGACAGTGAATCCTCTAAAATAACAAAGCATATTCAATTCCACTTTGCTCAAAAGTTTTTTAAAAAGTATGTGTGTGTGTGTAAAATATGTGGAGTGCATGGTAAAATAAATATTACTCATAGCTGTCCACGATCAAAAGAGTTTGGAGACTATTGCTTTAGAAAATGAGTAGCAGTTGAATCCATTTCTGGGTACCAGAAAGTTAATGATCCATTCTGAATTAAGACTACTTAGGGTCATAGCCCTATCACCAGAGGTGGCCAAACTCCTAGCCAAAGTAAAAGCTACTGATTTGTGTTTCATCCTCAATTTTAATCATGTGCTGAGGCAGCATGGTGTAGTGGGAGAAGCACTAGACTTTGTATCAGAAGTCTTGGGTTGAAGTCCCAGCTCTTTAATGAATATAAGGCAAGTCCCTTAAACTATATGTATGTGTGCATGTATGTATGTATATGTATGTATATGTATGTGTGCATGTATGTGTGTGTGTATATATATATAGTGCTTTGGAACCATAAATACCATATAAAAGCCAGTTGTGATTTTTAGCATTTCACAAGCATCAAGAATGCATCTATGGGGGCATCTGGGTGGCATGGTGGGTAAAGCACCAGCCCTGGATTCAGGAGGACCTGAGTTCAAATCTGACCACAGACACTTGAAACTTACTAGCTGTGTGACCCTCGGCAAGTCACTTAACCCTCATTGCCCTGCAAAAAAAAAAAAAAAAAAAGAATGCACCTACATTTCAACATCTCTTTTACTTCCAGTATTTCCTAGTTGGGTTGCTTCTCTGAGGAATGCTCTACTATGGAAATATCTTTTGTGCATTTCCCCAGAACATACTGACGACGGCCTCTGTTTGAGTCTCAATCCAATTTCTCTTGGTGGAAGATAGCGGTACTGAACAAACATTAAAAAAACACTAGCTCTTCCAAATCTTTTTTACACTTGTCCAGTTCCCAAATTCTTCCTCATCCCCTCCTTAACAATACATATTGAATAGATGACCTTGCCATATCTGACCATGTCAGCTCCCCAACACTCCCCCTCCACCAAATAAACTCCAGTGGCTCTTACCTCTCTTAGATTTTTAAAGTCCTTTATAACCTGGCCCCTTCCTATATTTCTAGTCTTCTTACATTTTACTCCCCTCTATGTACCCCTATAATCCAATGTCACTGGCCTTGTTATTCCTTGAATAAGACACTCCTTAATACATGGCAAAACAAATCCCCACATTGGCCACGCTTGAAAATGTCTCTGCATTTTAAATTCATTATCTCTCTATCAGGAGGTGAGTGCCATTTCATTCTTTTGGCACTGTGGCCTATCATGGCATTGATCAGCATTCTCAAGTCATTCAAAACTTTTTCTCTATAAAGTTATCATTGTGTAGAGTGTTGTCCTACTTCTCACTTCACTGCATCAATTCATAAAGGTCTTCTCAGTTTTCTCTTGAAACTATCCATTTCATGATTTTTTGAGGAATAGTAACATTCCATTACCTCCATGTATCACAATCATTGGCCAATGAGAAAATCTTTCCTTAGTTTACAGTTTGGGGCTACCATGAAAATAACTGCTATAAATATGTATGTATATGTTATTTTCCTCTTTGATTTCTACTAATGTAATATAGCTGGGTCAAAGAGTTGTAGGGTTTGGTAACTTTCTTTGCATAAGTTCAAATTATTTTATAGAATGAGTGAATCAACTTACAGGTCCACTAACAACCACCAACTAGTGTACCTGTTTTCCCATAGCCCTGCCAACATTTATCATTTTCCTTGATTTTTTTTGAGTTTGTTATAATATTTCTTGTTTGGTGGAATTGTTGAGTTCTGTTTGCTCTATTCCATTTTTCAGGAAGCCCTCAACTGAGGTATAGTTTTCTAACTTTTGTTCTAGATTATTTTTCTCCTTCAATTTTTTTGGGGGGCAGGGCAATGAAGATTAAGTGATTTGCCCAGGGTCACACAACTAGTAAGTGTCAAGTGTCTGAGGCCGAATTTGAACTAGGTCCTCCTGAATCCAAGGCTGGTGCTTTATCCACTGCGCCACCTAGCTGCCCCCTCTTCAATTTTTTTCTCAAAAGTTCAAGTATCAATTCTAATTTTCATTTTTTATCCCTTACTTCATTTCGTCCAGTCACTCTTGTTATCCTTACAATCAGACTTGTCTTTTCTCTGAGGTTCTACTTGCATGTGTTGTAGAATTGCTTCTTTCTTCTGAATTCACTTCTTGGGCTTCTCTTACCATAACATTTCCTCCTTGTGTTAGGTATTTTTGTTTCCAACTTCTGTTTCTAGGTTGGGATTTTGTGTAAAGGCTTCAGACAATCTTATCAGAGATAGTCAGATCCTGTTTGGTCCTGTTGGGATGTAACACTGCTGTTGCAATTCTGAATGGAGTAGGTAGGACAAACCAGGCCCCACCCTCTACTACAATCCCAGGTTTCTCCTTCTGGGTTGATGGCCCATTGAGGGTGTTGGCCTCATCATACCTTTTAACTCTGTTCCCTTGCATAATCCCTAACTGAGAGTTGGTTCCGTGACCTAGAGTGGTTTCAATAAACCCCATTTGTCTATTGAAGATTATTCTGGATTTAGTTCTCCAAGTTCCTCCCAACTGACCTTGACTCCTGCTATGGTCATTAGTACCCTCAAGTGTGCTCTGTCCTGCTCTTTCTACCTGAAGTAGTGACCTTTGGAGGATGGCTCTGTCCTTCATTACTGCTCACAGATCAGAGCTGAGATCTTGCAAGCTTCAATTCCCAAGAAGTTCACTCTGGTTTCTGCATCTCCTAAAACATCTCTGCTCAGAGCACTTACATGTTTGAAGTTCTATGAAAGCAGTTTAAGGACAGGCCTCAGGCTGTTTATTGGAGCTTGTGTTGGCTTCTTCCTCCCCAGCCCAACCCCTCTGCTACAGCTTGTAAGCTTCTGGCCATATTCCTGTACAGTTCTGGGCTGGATGGAAGAGCTTACTGAAGTTTTCTCTTTGGTATTTCTTGATCATCTGATGTCTTTTTAGATCTTTGCTATAGCACAAGCAAATTAAATGAGATCTTCTATGACTAGCTATCTTACCGTCTTAATTGCAGATCGTGATAAATCCTTTTTTTGGATTTAATTGAATTAAAATCCAATGATGGCCAGACACCAGGCTGAGTTTCTTGGAATTTTGATTCTCCTCTTCCCTTTCTTCCAGAAAAGCATTTTTAAAAAATGCAAGTTACTCAATAGCCTTCATGGAAAATGACAGATTTACCTCTGGGGGAATCACATCTTGAGCATGAATGAGTATAAAAGTAAATAAAAAGAGATCCTTTGACCTCCCTCTGAGCATTCTGAAGTCAAATTATTCCATTTTATTTTCCATTTGTATCAGGACCATATTTCTTTTCCTCTATAACTGTCGTTTTTTCCTTAAAAAACAAAAACAAAAAAATACCAACCAACCCACCAATCCTGCCATCCCATACTTACAGGCCCAGTGGGTTTCTTTCCCTTCTCCAGGGTGGTTGCCTAGCAACAAGGATTCCATGCTGGGTGGCAAGTTGGTCCTCTGAGGCTCTGCCTCCTCAGAAGTCCTTGTGGCAGTTGGCCAATGAACCAGTCTCTTGCGGTGTTTCAGGATGAAGAGTCCAAATAACCCCCAAGTGACTCTGGGCCTATATAATAGCTCTCAAAGATTTCAGATATTTTTAAGAGATTATCTGAGATATCCTTTGAGGTCTTCACAATTTTTTTTTTCACTAGATATCATGGCCCTGTAGGATTGGTAGTGGTCAGATAAATAAAAGTTATCATTTCTATGAATAGTGCTTTACATATATTATCACAAGGTAGCCTCATAACAACTCTGTGAAGTAGGCATTAGTATTATTAGCATTACTTGAGGCTTAGAGATGTTTTTAGCAGTTTCTTCATGACCATACAGCTAATGTATCAGAGAGTTTGAATGCCAGTCTTTCTGACAAGAAGCCCAGCCACAACGACAATAACAATAAGCATTTATTAAACACCTACTATATTCTGGGCATCGTGCCAAGTGATAGGGACACAAATAAAGGTAAAAAGAGTCCATGGCGGGGGCAAGTAGGTGGCACAGTAGATAAAGCACCAGTCTTGGATTCAGGAGGACCTGAATTCAAATCTGACCTTGGACACTTGACACTTACTAGCTGTGTGACCCTGGGCAAGTCACTTAACTGTCACTGCCCTGCAAAAAAAAAACAAAAAGAGTCCATGACCGTAGAGTGCTCACATTTTGATAGGGGAGACAACAGGAAAATAACTTAGAAGATACATGCAAAGTAAATGGAAGGTCAACTCAGAGAGGAAGCATTATCATGGTGGGGGGGGGGTGGTGAGAAGGGAAAGGAAAGAATAAACATTTATATAGTACCTACTGTGTGCCAGTCACTGTGCTAAACTTTTTACAGAAGGCAAGATTTGAGCCAACTTGAAGGGAAACCAGGTTTAGATAAGAAAGGAGAACATTCCAGGTCCAGGGAACAGTCATTTGAGAGGCCATGGAGTAGAGTGTGCAAAGAAAAACAAAAAGACCTGCATCACCATGTCATAGAGTCCATGGAGGGGAATCAAGTATAAGAAAACTGGCAAGCTAGGAAGGAGCCAGGATATGAAGGGCTTTAAAAGCCCTGGAGGTAGTAGGGGGCCACTGCAGTTTATTGAGTAGGAGAATAACATGGTCAGACTTGCACTTTAGAAAAATTATCTACTACATCAAAACTGCTTCTAGACCAAGAGTTCTACCACGAGTTTTTAACTTCTCTGTATGTGTCATGAACCGCATTGGAAGTCTGAGGAAGGCTGCGGGCCCCTTCTCAGAGGAATATTTTTTATTGTAATTGAAGGAAAAGCTACATTTTAGTTGAAGGTCAGTGAAAATAAAGATCTATTATGTGTATATATATGTATACATGTATGTGTATGTGTATATGTGTGTGTATATTTTCCCTCCCATGTAGGTTCATAGACACCCTGAAGTCTACTCATAGTCTGTGGACTTCTGGCTAAGAACCCTTGGCCTTGAATAAGAGGAACACTTAGTGATCACTTAGTCCAACATTCTGGGGCCTAAAGTCAGGAAGATCTGAGATCAAATCCAACTTCAGACATTTACAAGTGGTTTGACCCTGGGCAAGTCACTTCACTCCTGTTTGTTCCAGTTTCCTCATCTGTAAAATGGGGATAATAATAGCATCTACCTCCCAGAGTTGTTTGATCCTCACAAATGAGAGTTAAATGAAATAATAATTGTAAAGTTCTTAGCATAGTGCTTGGCACATAGAAAGTTCTATATAAATATTAGCTATTTTTAATAGAGAAAGAAACTAAGATGCAATAAGAAAATGTCACTTACCCAAAGTTGTTCATCTTGTTAGTGACAGAATTGGGACTAGAATTCAGACTTCCTGATTTCTAGTCCCATCCTTTTTCTACCACACCATGATTACTGTTATTTTACAGATGGGCAAATCAAGGAATAAAGAGGTTCAAAGACAAAGCAAAAGTCTAAAAAAACAGAATTGCCAACAGTATCCTGCTCTGCATGTCACCTTTGGTTGACAAATTTAAAAACTCTTTCTCTATGTGTGTGTAGTGTGGAAAGCATGTGTTTCACACACCATCAGCCACATTGTATGTCATACACCTGTTCTCGCCAATAGTGATTATTCTCTTTGGAATTACTTTCCAAAATGAAGCAAAACAAAATACAATGTCAGTTGTCTGCATGGGGCTAGACTTGTCTTTCTCTTGATACCCAGGATGCTGCTGGGCTGCTTCTCTTATTAGCCATTGTATACTAAAGGAATAAAATTTATTTTAATATCATCTGAAGGAAAAAACAAGTAGGAAGGTACAGTAAATACATTGGGGAGTGGGGTAGGAGTGAAAGAATAGAATGAATTCCACAGTCAAATATGCCATCACTTGAGAATCTCTCTCCCACTAGCATAAATAATCAAGAATAATTTTATATTCATTGTAATCCCCTTTTAACATCTGGTTTGAAGGATGGGAATAATATCCTGTCTATGTTATATTAGGCTAATTGAGTATAGAATCACAAATGGCAGAGTTAGAAGAGACTTCTAAGGTCATCTAGTTCAAATCTTACCCAAAACATGAATCCCATCTTTGATGAACTCAACAATTGGCTATCCAGACTTCACTTTTAAAATTACTATTTGCAAGAAACTCACTATCCTCCATGGCCCTTTAATTTTCTATTAGTCCAAGAGGGTTGTTTTTGTATTATGTTGAGAAGTCAGTTAGTCAAGAAATAGCACTGTACTAAGCCCTGGGGATACAAAGAAAGACAAAAGATAATCACCTCCCTCAAGGAGCTCACAGTTTAACGGGGGAAGCAACATACAAACAACTATGTACAAATAAGCTACATACATGGTAAACAGGAAATAACAGAGGGAAAGCACTAGAATTAAGAAGCATTGAGAAAGGCTTCCTGTAGAGGGTTTGTCTGCCTTTCTATAGTAGTTTCAACAAGTTGATTTAAATTCTGTCATCCAGTTCCAACCAAAGCAAGTATAACCCTCTCTTCCACAATAACCCTGAATGTTTTCTTTTGTTTACTCTAAACCAATCAACTCTATCTGACAGTATATGCAATATTCCATAGGATCCTAGACCCATGACTCAATATTAGTACCTACTTAATGTATGGTAAGACTAACACCTCAGGAGTGAGGGATTCCCACTTTTCTCAGGGCTGCTCATCCACTTTTGGTGTCTACTTGGCAATCAACCCTTATATCTAACCTCAAGCTCCGAGAAGCTATAGCACATGCAACAGTCACATCCTGATAGACCATGTTGGCAGACAGGCTAAACCAGGCTGAGGGTAACAGATGGACCTCAAACCCATTGGTGATTTAGGGGGTGTCTACCCCAAGCATGTGAAGTTTTCTCCTGGGGGAATGGGTGGATGAGAACAATTTGTTTCTATCACCATGAAGGCAGCTGAAGCAGGTACCGTGGAGTACTCATATGGTTGGTTGGTTGGTTGGTTGTTGTCCTTCATTCTCTAAGGGGACCAAAATGACATCACTATGTTGGAATTAAGGTACAATGTGTCCAATTATGGCTGATCAGACCAATATGAGCTCGGAAGGCTCTACCACAAGTGGGGCACAAATAGTTCACATGAACATTTGAGGCAGAAATATCTCTAAATTTGTATATCTAACATTTCTTTTGAGCTACTGCAATTCCGTTTCACTCATAGAACACAGTGTCTTCTTTGATGTAGGCATGCCATGCTGGGTACTCCTTTGCCAATGTTTCCCATGTCACAAATCAATTCCAAAGTTCTTCAGAAATATGTGGAGTACTTAGGTCTTGGTCAGGCATCAAAGATTCCAGGGTCATCCATTGCATCCCAGTCATTGCCAGTAGTATTGACTTTTGTCTTGCCATTGGACTTCTACAATTCTGGGATGATTCTGGCATCCAGTTCACACAGGAGTCAAGATATCACTGTATGATGTCATTAGTCCCATTCAAAAATGAAGGACAAACAACAACAAAAAACCTACTACGTGCCAGGCACTGTGATAAAGGTCATTCAGGAAAACCTACTCATTTTACCAATGAGGAAAGCAAGGCCCAGAAGGGTTAAGTGCCCTGCCCAAAGTCATACACAGGTAATAAGCAACAGAACTGAGATTTTAATTTTGTCTTCTCCAAGCTAAGTATAACCAATGGAGCCTTCAACTGATCTTCATTAACTTGACTTCCTTCCCCAACCTGGATGTTTCTAACATGGAGGCAAGAAATAAAAAGAGAAAATAAGGTTTGGATTCCTTTTTTCCCATAGGAATAGACAGCTCTATTTTCCCAATAATTAACTTTTTTTTCTTTTTGGCAGGGCAATGAGGGTTAAATGACTTGCCCAGAGTCACACAGCTAGTGCCAAGTGTCTGAGGTCAAATTTGAATTCAGGTCCTCCTGAATCTAGGGCCAGTGCTTTATCCATAGTACCACCTAGTTTTCCTCCCCCAATAATTAACTTTTGTTGTTATTCAATTCTGTTCGAACTTTAGGTCTCGTTGATCATAATATGATATTCTACCTCCTATCACTTTTTCAGAACTAAGGATATGTAGGAATCATATTAATTTTTCCATTCTCTCTGTACCCCATCCACATGACAATATATCAAAGGTAAGAAGCTATCCTCTAATGATGAAGCAAAGAATGGGCAAGGAGAACTCTAACTTATTAAATTTCTTATGTTGCTAATAAACTCAGTAATGGAAATGATTGACAGAGGATTGCCCATGAGGATCAGCATTTCCCTTAGCTGCCTGAAATGGTCATTGGGAGGTTAGTCCCCAGAAATACTCTAAGGGGAGAACCCAATAGACACCTAGTGAATAATGGCAAAAATAATATATAGTCTTTCTCCCTCCTTTGCAGAGGTGAAAGATTAATGGTGTGGACTATTATATATACTGTCATGGAGATTTAATTGGTTTTGCCAAACTTGTTTTTTTCCTCTTTCTTTTTCAAACTTTTGTTGTAAGGGATGACTTGTTGGGTAAAGGAGGGGGAAGGATATATTTGGAAATGAAGGTGATATTAAAAACAAAAGATATCTATAAAAACAAGATTTTTAAAGTGACATGACCTCTCTATGAAACTTCATCATAGACACACTACCTCAAATACTTACTAGCTGTATGACTCTGAGCAAGTCATTTAACTAGTTCTCTGCCTCAGTTTTCCCATTTGTAAAATGGGGATAATATTAGTTCTTACCTCATAGAATTGTTGTGAAGATCAAATGAGTAATGTATAAAGTACTTTGAAAGCCTTAAAGCCATGTGTTGGCTATGATTTTGATGATGGTGATACGACAGATGAGTGATTATGTATATAATATGGTATGAGGTCTTGACTCTACATTGCCTATAGGATGAATGAACAAATGAATGAGTGAGTAAGTGGATGAATGAATGAATGAATGAAAAAGTATTTATTAAGGTAGGGAGGTATAGGATGAAAGTATTTTTGGAGTGTTTATTGTTCAAAAACAAACTCTCCAGGGGCAGCTAGGTGGCACAGTGGATAGAGCACCTGCCCTGGATTCAGGAGTACCTGAGTTCAAATCCAGCCTCAGACACTTGACACTTACTAGTTGTGTGACCCTGGGCAAGTCACTTAACCCCAATTGCCTCACCAAAAAAACCCAAACAAACAAAAAACAAAAAACAAACTCTCCCAATTGGCATTCAAGGTCTTCAATAATCTAGCCCAGATTTACCTATTCAACTTTATCTTTCTCTGATTCCCTAACATTGACACTCCATAAGTAGTCTTATGGTCTCCAGAATGCACTATGATTATTCCTGGCTTCATGTCTTTGCTCATTCAGTTGCCTCCTCCTCCTATCAGTCTCTCCTTTCTTCTCTATATAAATTCTGCATACTCTTTACCATCCTGGCTATCCTTTTTTGGGTGGTCTCCAGTTTATTAGCATCCTTGCTGTGTTGACTAGAACTCAATACTATATTTCGGATGTGTTTCGACTAGGGCAGCTTACAGGGGAATTATCACCTTCTTATTCCTGGAGCTTCTGCTATTTGTAATTCATTCCAAAATCAGACTAGTCTTGGGCTGCCACATTGTACTGCTAACTCACAATGAACTTGTATCGAGCAACAAAAAACCCCACAATCTTTTTCAGATACACAGCTGTCTAACCACTCTGTTCTTGTGAAACAGAACCCAAGCTTGGGTTGTCTATCCCAGTTACATTTCATCTTTAATTGATTCAGCCCAACAACAATGGCCTGTCAAGGTCTTTTGGGATCTTGACTATTTTCCACTTCTCCCAAATCAAGCAAACAAGCATTTATTAAGCTCCAATTATGTTCTGGTCATTGAGATGAAGATTCAAAGAAAGGCCAAATACAGTTCCTGCTCCCAAGGGTCTTGAAGTCTAATGGGGGTGACATGATGCAAACAGCATGTAAAAACAAGATGCATATAGCATGAATTGGAAAAGAAAAGGCTTCTTACTGAAGGTGAGACTTGAAGGAAGCGTGGGACACCAGGAAGCAGAGATTTTGTGTCATCTGAAAATCTGATAAGCAAACATTGTAGTATTTATCCAAGCCATTGATAAAATGGTAAACAATCAAGATCCTAGGACTCTAAACCCAAATAAATAACACATCCATAGCATTAAGAGTATGTTAATAGTTAGAAACATAGTGAATAACACATGCAGCACTAGAAGTATTAGTCGGCCAGCATTTTTAGTATGTGTTGTTTTTTTCAGGGGCAGTTAGGTGGCAACAGAGTGCACGGAGTACCTGACCAGGAAGATTCATTTTCCTGAGTTCAAATCTGATCACAGATACTTACTAGCTATGTGACCTTCAGCAAGTTACATAACCCTGCTTGCCTCAGTTTCCTCATCTGTAAAAATGAGCTAGAGAAGGAACTGTCAAACTATTCCAATATCTTTGCTAAGAAAATCCCAAATTGGGTCATGAAGAGTTGAATATAACTGAAATGACTGAACAACAAATAAGTTTTTGAAATGGATTTGCTCTGACATATTCATACTCTTATTGACCTAGGGCATGGAGAGAAACTGCTCCTTGTTTTGAATATCTTTGTGTAAGAAGCAGAACCTTTGCTGATCAGCAGGTCATTGCTGATGGGGAGGCAGGGGTCAAAAGCTCCCTCCTGTGGGGGAGATCACAATCTGTTCAAGTCTTCTCAGGCCATGGGAGTTTTGTCCTAAATAGTGGTCCAAATGCCATGGCTACAAGTCTTTCTCTAGATCTTTTAACATTACGTGAAACATTAGAGGTGGCAGCTAGGTGGTACAGTGGATAGAGCACAGGAATTGAGTTATGGAAGACCTGAGTTTAAATCCTGCCTTAGAACCATTAGCTGTGTAAATTCTCTATAGTTCAGTTTCCTTATCTGTAAAGTGAGGAGACTGGATTTAGCGGCCTCTAAGGTCCCTTAAAACACTAAATCCTTGATTATTCCTTCCTTGTTCCTGCATCCGCCACCTTTTCCGCTTGTACATCTCTTTTGTGGAGTCAAGAGAGGATTAGAGCTTTAGAGTCAAGTCCAGTCTCTATCTCTATTTTTTTTTTCTTGGATAGGCTTTGTGTAGGGACTTCCCTGGGAGGAATTTCTATACCAATGTGGACCAGCATCTTCCCAACAATTTAGCCATAGAGAACTGCTTAAAACACTGAGAGATTACGTGACTTGCCCAGGGTCCCACAGCGAATGTGTCAGAGGCAGTACTAGAAGCCAGGAATGCCTGACTTAGAAACAGCTCTCAATCCATGGCCCAGGCTGACTAAGCATGTGTTTGTCTGGGCAAGTCCCAACCTCTCAGTGAGCTAGAGAACTATCTAAGATCATAAATTGCAGAGGTGCCAACCTCATAGTGGTAGAGGGAGTTTCCTCACCAAAAGTTACCTATGCCAATGAAATCACAGGTTCAGTCTCTAGGTACTATGTATATATGTACATAAATGAGACCATATTATATACTTAAGGGTTTATATGTTAATTCCCTTAATAAGCTCCTTGAAGGCAGGGACGATTTCATTTTGGTCTCTGTAATCTCAGCTCATAGCATAGTGTCCAGAACACAGATGTACTTAGTAATTGCTTGTTGGCTAATTGAGCTTCCTTATCTTACAGCTGAGGAAACTCGGGCCCAGGTTGGGGAAGAGACTTGGCTGAAACCACACAGATAATAAGTAGAAGCTAATTCAGTTACCAGTCTAACACAGAGATTAACAACTGTGCTGAAAAGCGAAGTGATGATGTATTTTTACTCCTTGGGGTAAAAATACATCATTGGAGAGAATTCATCAGGAAGCTTGAGAAGCAAGGGCAGAACCGGGAAAAATGTGGCAGAAATTGTAACAAGTCCCGCACCCCTTCAGCGAAGTAAGATTTGCAAAGCAATGAGTGGTGCAGCGAAATGCTTGCAAAAGCTTGCAAGTTAGGAAGTGTTGTTGCACAGACTGCTTTTGCTAGCGGGGCTAGCTTAGAAGGTAGCGGACAAACTGTCCCCTCCAGCTGCGCCCAATGCCTTCTAGTGCAAGCCTACCCCGGCCCCAGGAAAGAAGGGGGTGGGGAGGAGGGCACATGTATTTCCATGTGAATCTCCCGGGCAAGGGGCGGAGAGAACATCAGAGGTGGCCCTCTGCGCATGCGCCAGATGCTGGGGGGGGGGGGGAAAAGTAGGTCAGACTCCTACTCTCACGTGACCCCTCTCCCCTCAGCTACCCCCGTCTCCTCCCTCTGGAAGGCCCCCGCAGCCGGGATGCGCTCTGCAGCCAACGTGACCGGGGAAGGGAGGAGGCGGGGCCGGCACGGGGAGCGCGCCTTTGCTGCTGGAGTGGATTCTCTGGTTCTTGGCCCACTCGAGCAGGGCGGGAAGAGGCTCGGGCGGGCGAAAGAGAGCGCGAGGGAGCCCAATTCCCCAGATTCGAGCGTGGGTGAGGATTGGGAAGAGACAGAAGAGAGACCTAAAGTATCCACAGCCACGTCAGGAAGGAGTTAGGTCGTGGGCAGCCCAGCCTGGGTTTGTGCTCAGAGAACCTGGAACCTGGAAGAAAGTAGCCGACCTCATGGCAGGCGCACGTGCTGAGTCCCGCAGGGTGCGTGCGTGCTGTGCGTCCCAGCTGTGGGTGTGACATTAGTGCAGATGGTTTTCCGAGGTCTGTACTTAAAGCAACACTTACTGGCTTCTGTATTCCTGAATCTTAGACTTCCATCAGAGGGGGGAGTTACAGCCACCCCAAACCCTGCCCTTCACCTAATAATAAATAACTCACGTTCCTATAGTGCTTCGGGATTTACAAAACATGTAATGGGAGGGTGGCATTTTTACAGATGCGGAAACTGAGCTACAAAAAGTCACTTAACTGCTGCCTGCCTCAGTTTCCGCATCTGTAAAACGGGGATAATCATGACACCTACTTTCTAAGGTGATTGTGAGGGTAAAAAAAATAAGATATTCGAAAAGCACTTTGTTTTGCAAACAGGGACCCCCATATAGAGTTTTATAACTGAATGTGGGGATCCCGAAAAAGTTGGCAACAATAAAAGGTTATGTCTACCTGTTTTGTATACCTATATACCCTGGTCGCATAAAAATTTTTCGGGCAAAAAGGGTCACCAGTGGACAAAATTTAAAAAGCTCTGCTCTAAAGAATCTGGGATTTCATTGATGGGGTGTTTCCCTCTAATGGTGCGGATCACAGCTCATCCGCACCTGCCCATTATGCACAACTTTTGTTTGTTTTTCCTACACATCTACCACAGAAGAGTCTTCAATATTTTTAGGAAGCTTTCTTCTATTCTCTTGACATTCTGTCGATGAATGCCAATGGGGAACATTGGGTTTCCATTGCTTAGTCTCTACTTGTGGTATGTGACCATTCCATCGTTGTCATAGTTGGTGCTGTTGTTCGTGCATTTATTCTTCTCTCTCTCTCTCTTTTTCAGGGCAATGAGGGTTAAGTGACTTGCCCAGGGTCACATAGCTGGTAAGTGTCAAGTGTCTGAGGTTGGATTTGAATTCAGGTCCTCCTGAATCCAGGGTTGGTGCTTTATCCACTGCGGCACCTAGCTGCCCCGTGCATTTATTCTTTACACAACCTCCACATGATCCCGTTTGTAACATGTTACAGCCTGCCTGAACTCAGCTCAAGCATCCCCATTGCCTCTGGGGTGATCCCCCACAGTTCTTCCCTTAGTAATATTCCATGACTTCCTGGAAACATCACCTGGAAGAACCATCGAGATGAGATGAACCTTTGTTTCAAAAAGAAACTTGGGGTCATTAAATGGGTAGTTTCCTGGGCAAATCCATGAAACTTAACCACGAGTTTCAAATCACACAAAGGGCTTTTAAAAATCAAGATACTGATTCTTGGCATCCCCACCCAGAGAATGTTGTCTCTTTAAAAGTGGTACTTTCTTTGTGTAGTATCATAAACCGTAAACACACACTTCTGGTTTTCTTTTCCTGATGTTAAAATTCTGTTTGCATCTGACTTTGCCAAATAAAGGACATTAAGTCTGTTATGTTCATCCCTAATGGGGAATCACCCAGAATATGTATTTGGTGGGGGGTGGGGGAGCAGTACTTCCAGCCTGTTTTCAGATTCCAGCAGCTCAGCTCTTAGAATAACAGAGAAAGAGGTAAGAGGCAAGTTCTGCATAAACTGGAAAAAAAGCAGAGTAGTTTTTTACAACAAAAGACAAATGAGGAGAAAAACAGCCACAGCCCCTTTTCTCAAAGGTTCATCTGACTTGGAAGGCTTAAGGCTTATCACCATTTAGAAACAAATTTAAGGGAATGCTCCTTCTGATTCAGCTTTAACCTGGTTGGCATCAGCAACTGCAGTTAGAAGAAAATTAGTACCAGTTTCCAAAGGATCATATTAGGTCTGTGAATACTTGAATCTTAAGCATTAAGTCCTAGGGGTGTCCCAAACATCTTAGTGCAGTTTTCAGCTTTTCATTGTAACTTGCTCAAGGCCACATGGGTAGTAAATAGCAAGCAGAATTCAAACCTGTCTCCTGCCTCCAAATCTAATGTTCCCTTTTCCCAAGAGAAAAAAAAAGTTAGCTTGTGGTTTTTTGTTTTGTTCTGGTTTGGTTTTGTTTTTGACTGATATATCAGGAAAAGACTATGGAAAACACACTAGATTTGGTGTCAGTGGGTTTGAATCCTGCCTACTACCTATCTTGTGATGTTAGACAAATGCCTTCACATCTCTAGGACTCACTTTTCTATAAGATGAGTTCATATTCCTTGGCCTATAATGTCTGTTCCAACTCTAAATCTTGGATCCTCTGCAGTTAAAGTTTTGAGGAGAATTATAGTTATCTAGCAACTAGTTATACTTGTTTAGATACTTAACCAATTATCTTTTTTCTTTCAAAATGATCATAGAATCATAGATTTAGAGATGAAAAACTATTTAGTGATATCTAGTTGGCACAGTGAAAGACTCATCTTCCTGAGTTCAAATCTGGCCTCAGACATTTACTAGCTGTGTGACCCTGGGCAGGTCACTTAACCCTGTTTGCCTCAGTTTCTTTATCTATAAAATGAGCTAGAGAAGGAAATGGCAAACCACTCTAGATTCTTTGCCAAGAGAACACCAAATCAGGTCACAAAGAGTCAGCAATAAATGAACAATAGAACAAACCTTCCCTCCCCCATTTTACCTATGAGGAAACTGGGGCCTAGAAGGTGAGTACATTCCTCCTGATCATTTAGGCAGTAAGAAGTGGCAGATCCAGGATTTGGACCTAAATCCTTTGACTGCTTTCGTTGTTGGCCATGATTGATGGCCACCATGCTTTGTTAAAACTTTGGAGTCATTGCTTATTCTGATTAACGCTAAGATAAGGTATAAGATCAGTTCCCTTGTGCTCATCATTCCCTTCTCCCCCCCAGGTTTTTGTTTGGAGATGTGTGTTGGTATGTGTGTGTGTGTGTGTGTGTGTTTGTGTGGGAGAGGTGGCACACATCTCAGAGTTGAGATCCCACCTTACTGAAGTGCTAGCTAAGTGTGCCTTATAAATAACCACTCATCCAGGACAAGCAGTGTTTTTGCCAAGCAAGTAGAAAAAAAAAAAGTCTGTTTCATCTATTTTTTTTTGTGAGCTTCCAAGAAAGAAAGCAAATTGGTTGGAAAAAAAATTTCTAGGTTGCTCAGATTTTTGAGCAAAGCTGTCTCAGCCAGGTTATTTTATGCCTTTGTCTGGTGTGGGTATGTACTCTTCTTAGTGGTGCAGATCGCAACCCCTCTAAGCAGTTCCTAGTTCATGCACTTCCATAAAGGACCCGTCTTTATGTTGGAGGTTTCCTTCTGTTTTCTTTCTCTTTTTTTTTTTTTTTTGGATGTATCAAGTAGTATTTACTATGTCTGAAGTAGTACTTGGATGTCTGCTTATGTCTAGTCCAGACAACAGTAGGACGGATGTGTTTTTTTGTTTTTTTTTTGTTTTTTGTGTGGGGCAATGGGGGTTAAGTGACTTTCCCAGGGTCACACAGCTAGTAAGTGTCAAGTGTCTGAGGCCACATTTGAACTCAGGTCCTCCTGAATCCAGAGCCGGTGCTTTATCCACTGCGCCACCTAGTTGCCCCAGGACAGATGTGTTTTGATGATGATGATGAGGCTAAAGTCTGGCTGGGGAAGAGCCCTCCTCAATTAGAGGAGCAAGGGTCTAAGTTGGGAAGGATATAGTTTAAAGAATATTGGATTTGGAGATAGAAAGCTTGGATTCCAATCCAGACTGTGCTGCTGTGTGGCATTGGGCAAGTTGCTATCTCTCTCTGGGCCAGTTTCACCATCTATAAAATTGTAGTAGGGTTGGACTAGATACCTTTAAGGTCCCTTCCAGGTCTGTAATTCTGTAGATCACATATAAACTGAGAAGTCAGTCTAGGTTGATAACAGCCTTCAGGGCACTGAAATATAAGAGACAGTGATGATTGCCTATAAATTATCAAGCCCACTGAAAAAGGATACATTCCAGAAATTGGAACAAGCATGGATTTCTAGCCCAGTTCCCATTTGGCAGGAGGAAGACTTCAGGAGCTTTGGAAGACTCCAAGGATTTTGGACTTCCCATCTTCTCGTTGGCATCCTCCAAATGTCCTTAGAGCAGTTGATGGGAGTCAAGGATGAGGAGCCAATTCCCTGCTCCACAAGGTGCCCAGCACTAAAACCACTCCATGCTGAAGGGCAACTTCTTGAGCATCCTACAAATGGGCAAAAGGGAGTCCAGCAACTGGGAGCCCCTTTGCCAGATATGCCCTCCAAGCTCGATCCCACTTTCCCCCCTAACTGTTCAGGTAGTCATGGGGGAGGGTGTCAAAGATGTTTGAGGGGACTCTTATACCATCTTTTCTTCTTCTTCTTTTTTTTTTAAATGAGGCAATCGGGGTTAAGTGACTTGCCCAGGGTCACACAGCTAGTAAGTGTTAAGTGTCTGAGGCTGGATTTGAACTCAGGTACTCCTGAATCCAGGGCCGGTGCTCTATCCACTGCCACCTAGCTGCCCCTGTCCCATCTTTTCTAACTGTACCACCTTAGTGAATATACCTTTCTAGAAGCTACTCTAGGCTGACTAATGAAATTGACTTTTGACTGCTCATCTTGGTCTAAAGAACCCCCAGTGAGGGCTTAAGCCAATGGCAGTAGAGAGAATCATCTTCCACCTCTGTCCATGGTACCCATAGAACTCTGAGGGGGAGGTGGCCAGGTTCTGGTACCTGGGAGTTGGGATAAGGATCCTTAGAACATATTCAGGCTGCCTTGGGGCAACTATTAAAGGGCAGAGATCCAGGTCAGAAAGAAGCAACCTTATGGGGAGTATACTATTTGTCTAGTTCAATCTGACTTCCTGAAGTCTTGGTCTTTTTATGGCTACTGCTGCTATTTTCCTAGGCAAGCTAGTTGGTGTGGTGGATAAAGTGCTTCCTGACTCTGAGTCAGGAAGACCTGAGTTTGAATAGTGTTTAATTACTTACTATCTGTGTGACCTTTGGCAAATCCCTTAGCTCCTCTGGATCTCAGTCTCCTCATCCATAAAATAAGGGAACTTACTTCAATGGCCCCTAAAGTGCTTTCCGGTTCCAAATCTATTCCTTCTATACCAATGAGTGTGACTGTGGTGGAGGGTGGGGAAGGAATGGGGAGAAGGGTCAAAAGTTACAGGATCATATATCTAGAAGGGAACTCAGACACCATCTAATCCAGCCCCCTCATTTTACAGTTGAAGACACTGAGGCCCAGGGAGGATAAGTAGTTTTTTAAAAATTTAAACATTTAAAAATATTTATTTTATTTTTATTACATGTGAATTTTGAACTGTTTCCCTCCCTCCCTTCCATTCCTGTGCTAGAGAATGCCACCATTTGACACACATAGACATATTATATATCTCTATATAGATATAGACATACACACATATTATATGTAAAGCCTTGCTATGCATATTTCTATTTATCACTTCTTTCTCTGGAAGTAGATAGCATCTTCCTTCATAGGTCCTTTATAGTGGATCTGAATATTCATATAACTCAGAATAGCTTAGTCATTCACGTTTACTCTTCAAAGAATATTGCTGTTACTGTATAGGATGTTCTCTTGGTTCTGCTCATTTCACTCTTCATTATTTCATGTAAGTCCATGTTTTCCTAAAATCAGCCAGCTCATCATTTCTTATAGCATAGTAGTATTTCATTACAATCATATACCACAACTTGTTTAGCCCTTTCCCCCATTAACAGGCATCCCCTCAATTTCCAGTTTTTTACCACTACAAAGAATGCTGCTATGACTATTTTAAAACATATAAGGGGGACAGTTAGGTGGCACAGTGGGTAAAGCACTGGCCCTGGATTCAGGAGAACCTGAGTTCAAATCTGGCCTCAGACACTAGACACTTACTAGCTCTGTGACCCTGGGCAAGTCACTTAACCTTAATTGCCCCACAAAAACAAAACAAAAGAAAAACAAACCAAAAAACCCATATAGATTCTTTTCTTTTTTTCCCTGATCACCTTGGGAGACAGACCTAATTGTGGTATTTCTGGGTCAAAGGGTATATTCAGTTTTATAACTCTTTGGGCATAGGGTTAAGCAAGTTTCCCCAGATCATGCAGATAATGTGAAAATTTGATCCTAAGGGTAGAAGAACATAAACAACTTTTCCTTGTTAATGGTTTGATTGGCTCTAAATCTGATGGTGCAGATCTTCTGTTCCTCAATCCCAGTTCAGTTCACTCTTCATCTTCAGCACCTGCCCAAAAGATGCTCATGGATCACGGCTTCTTTACCTGGTAGCTGTGACCTTGTTTTTAAAAATATTTTGTCAACTTATATTGAATTGCTTGAGTTCTTTTTTTTTTTTTTAGTGAGGCAATTGGGGTTAAGTGACTTGCCCAGCGTCACATAAGTAAGTGTGTGTTAAGTGTCTGAGGTCGGATTTGAACTCAGGTCCTCCGGAATCCAAGGCCGGTGCTTTAACCACTGCGCCATCTAGCTGCCCCCAAATTGCTTGAGTTCTTAAGGGGGGGATAGGGAGGAAGGAAGAAAATCTGGAACACAAAGGTTTTTTTGTTGTTGTTGTTTATTTTTGCAGGGCAATGAGGATTAAGTGACTTGTCTAGGGTCACACAGCTAGTAAGTGTCAAGTGTCTGAGGCCGGATTTGAACTCAGGTCTTCCTGAATGCAGGGCTGGTGCTTTATCCACTGAGCCACCTAGCTGCCCCTGGAATGCAAAGTTTTAAAAATAGATGTTATAATTTGTTTTTACATGTAAGGTAGGGAAAATTCTAAATAAATAAATAAGAATATTTTGTCAATTGTATTTTGTTATTGTCAGCTTCTTTTGTAATCCTGAGTATCATTATCTTATGCATTTAAGTATCATTCTGAGAAGTTGTACATAGGCTTCATAGACTGCTAAAGGGGTCTAGGATACAAGACAAGCTGAGGAATGCACAGGGCTTTCTGTCCCACTGCATGTCAGTATCCACAGTGTCTGTTTTTTATCCCCTTTTTTGTTCCTCTATGAAAAGTTAGACTGATATCATTTACGTTGTCGAGGAGCAGTACTGGAAAGCAAAAGTTATAGACTCTGGACACAATTATGTAGCTGTCCCAACACTGCTTATATTCTTAATAGGGACATAACAGGGTTCTATGATCTGTAAATGTTCTCATCTAAAAAGGGGAAATTCTGTTTACATTCACAGGAGCATTAGAAATCTGATTGCCCCAAATGGAGGGAGCATGTGAGACTATACCCAGTTTTCCGTTCCTGGCACAGAACCAACATTCTCATCATTTTCACCCAAGGAACCATTTCCTTCCTGGAATCAGATCCAATACAGAATTTCCTCTTGATTAATTACCTTGGGAAGGATTAAGTTATCATTAAGGCAAGTCAGGAATTTATTAGCTGCTCCACTTTGGCACAGAGTGCCAGCAGATGCTTGGGTAACTGAAATCTCTCATCACTACTGCCTATGCCAGGTTTGTGATCTCAGACAAGGATCTACTAAGTCATAGGTGATTTGCAGTCTCCATAGGTAGAGAACATTCTCCCACCAGGAGCTCCCCCCTCCCCAGTCCCCACCCAAACAATCACAGATCTGTATTTATTTTGAACTTTGATGATATATACTGTGTACATTGCTCCCAAAGACTTTTCCCCCAGGAACCAACTGAACACAGACCCAAGACTTCATCAGCATTCACTCTAGACAACTAGTCTTACATTTACCTGAAACTCAGATGATCCCAGTATCCTGAATTTGAAAATGTTTGATGGGTATGTCTGTGGTTTCTTCAATGTTTAATTAATTGCTCATTTGGTGATAAAATGATAGGCATAAACTTTTTCTATGTATTGAAAACCAGAATTATGAAAAGACCATGGTATTAGTAGTTGCTCAGTATTAGTAGCCTGTAAGGAAACCTAAAAAGCTGGTACAGTCGATCAAGTGCTGAGCCTGGAATAAGAAAAAATTGAGTTAATATTTGACCTCAGACATTTCCTCCTAGCTTTGTGACCCTGGGCAAGTCACTTAACCTTTGCCTGAGTAAGCTTCCTCAACTGTAAAATGGAGATAAAATACCACCTTCTTCCTAGGGTGATTGAGGATCAAATGAGATAATATTTGAAAAGCACTTTGCACAGTATCTAGAAAATAATATGTCCTAAGAAAATGCTTCTTTCCTTCTTTCCTTCTTTTTTCCTCCCTCCCTCCCTCCCTCCCTTCTTTCATTCTTAAAGCAATTTTGGACTGAAAGGGAGCTCAGTAATTACTTAATCTAATCCTCTCAATTTACAGATGAGGAAACTGAGGCTCAGAAAGTATGTGGCTTGTCAACGTCATGCTATAAAACCAACACCAGCACCAGTACTAGCACTCAGGCTTTCTAATTCAAGCCCAACTCTCTTTGAGATCCTTCACATTGCTAATGATGTCTTCTGCAGGATGACACACTTTGGCAAATTGGTTCACAGACACCTACCATCATGAAATATTTATGTTCTTCCCTTAGGTACATGTCTAAACTAAAAGAAAGACCTTACCTAGCTTTACCACAATGAGTGTTGTTAGCCTTTTCCAGAATTTGGTTTAGTGTTTGTTGCTCAAGAGGGCCAGTGAGGCTTAAAATGGCATGTGCTCTGTAACCATTGATATCGCTTTTTTCTGTCCAACCATTGAAGCATATTCTGGAATTACAAGACAAAACTCACAAGAGGCTTAATTCCCTACATCCTTGGGGATGGTTTATTTAACAAAATTGAATTTGTTTGCTGAACTGGAAGTTAAGCAGCGTCTGTCCTACAGTCTTTTCAGATCTGGCCTTCCATTGTCGTTCATGTTCATGGAATTGATTTTCCCTCTTACAGTGGACTGAAGATAGCAAGGGCACCCAGAGAAAGGACAGGAAAATGAGACAAGGTGGGGAAACCAAATATTAATAAGTTTTCTCTTTCTTTCCCTCCTCAAAAACATCATTTTAAAGATTTACAAATATACTTAGCCCTAAATCCCCCATAATGGTGCAACCAGGAAGGATCTGTTTAGAAACACTGACTTTAAAAGATGAGGCCTTTGTTTGTGGTCTTTGCCACTAGATTTGTGTGTGTGTGTGTGTGTGTGTGAGGCAATTGGGGTAAAGTGACTTGCTCAGGGTCACACAGCTAGTAAGTGTTAAGTGTCTGAGGCTGGATTTGAACTCAGGTCCTCCTGACTTCGGGGCCAGTGCTGTATCCACTGCGCCACCTAGCTGCCCCCTTTGCCACTAGATATTAAGGGAATTTAACACTTACCAGCTCCCTCCCCCCACCTTTTGCAATTTTACATTAACAGGAAGAAGGTAAAAGTCACATCCACATCCATATCCATATCCATGCACACACCAGGTGAAATGACAGAATTAGACTGTATTTGGGCAAGGCTAATGTGTCTATTTGCAAATAGGCACACTAGTGCACAAATACTTATTCTTGATTAACAGGCTAGAAAATGTGTCTTCTAAGAGAATTGTGAAAGTTCTTAAAAAAATGAAAACAATCCCTCAATATGATGTTAGACTTCATATTTGTTATCCGTTGACACTTTTATCGTGAGGTTCAAGTGACATGATATGTGGGTTACATCCTATTTGAGCTCTTAAAACTGCAGTAAATTATTATTATCTCTCCAAAGCAAAAAGGCACCTGAGGGAATGTCAGACCACCCCCATGACCAACCTCAGTCCTCAGACTCTGATAGAGTCAGCCCAGGAACCTAAACCCAAGAGCCTCGGGAATAACAATACCCTTCAACCCCCAGACCTGCTTCTAGCTCAGTCCCTGTTGCCATTGCTGAATGGAGAAATCCTTGTGGAGATGGGACCCACCTTGCTCATCACCACTAGCAATAACTGTTGACTAAATGCTACTAAGAGACAGACAACACAGTAGCCTTGGAAGTGGCTGCACCCATTATACCCTTAGTCTAGCTTCCAGCCCAGCCCTCAAAACCATCATCTAGGAAAACAACTCCTGTGCAGAGGGAACCAGACATCTCTACCCAGCACCTCACACAGGCTAGAGAAGCCAGCCTTGCTGAAGCAGCAGAAGGCAGCATGTGCCAGGCAAGTCAGACTACCACAATCTCCTTGACCATCATCTCCCTACAGACCCTGATGAAGACACACTAGAACCCTGAGCCCAAGAACCTTGGGAAAAGTGTTGCTTCTAGCCCAGTGCCCTCAGCCATCATCCATAGAAACTGCCCCTGTAGGGATGTAGCCTGGTAACTGCTCCTGGAGGGGCCATAGCCACAGCTACCCAAGACCCTAAAAGAAAGGTCTGGCCACCAAAGTCCTTGGCACTGTCACGTGGTTCAACATTAGAAACGGGTATGATTTTATCAGTAAAAATAACATTAAAGATGAGGCATTATAAGATTTTTCCATCTGACTTGCAGTCAAAATTTTTTATATATGTTGTCTCTCCATTAAAATATGAGCAACCTTGAGAACAGGGACTGTCTTACTTTTCTGTTTGTGTCTTCAGCACTTAGTACAATGTTTTGTGCATAGTAAGTACTTAATGCTTTATTCATTCATTCATTCATTCATTCAATCTGTGAGATAACCAACAGAAACAGGTTACATATGGAAAATACTTTGTAGACTTCAAAACCCTACATAAATGTCAGCTATTATTACTATATGTAATGTCTTTATTTAGTGAGATACCAAATTCCCTTGGATTTGGAAGCAATTTTCAGAAACCATGAGAGAGGATAGGACCCAGGTGGAATCTTTCTGGGTCTAATAGGACCTCAGATTCAATATCCATCCTTGATAAGTTCAGGGAAAAAGA
The DNA here is from genome assembly GCF_019393635.1 of Dromiciops gliroides. NCBI lineage: Eukaryota > Metazoa > Chordata > Mammalia > Microbiotheria > Microbiotheriidae > Dromiciops > Dromiciops gliroides. Next base: position 172,496,246 of record NC_057864.1, on the reverse strand, counting down.
ACCCCCACACTCGTTATCAGGAGGGTATTTTTGTAAATGTTAATATCTTTTGCTTGGCTATTTCTCATGTGACAGCCATCTTCCAGTCCTGGGAATTCTCACTTGGCTGTCCCTTATCCCTAGAATTCTCTTCTTCCTCTTCTGCACCCTCTGGCTTCCTCCAAGTCACAGCCAAAATCTTACCTTTTGCAATAAGCCTTTCCCAATTCCCCTTAATTCGAATACCTTCCTTTTGTTGATTATATCCATCTTATCCTCTATCTTGTTTGTACACAGTTGTTTGCATGTTGTTTTCCCCATTAGACTGTGAGCTCCATGAGAGCAGATACTGCCTCTTGGCTTTTCTTTGTATCTCTAGCACTTAGCATAGTGAACCACATCGTAGATTCTTTTTTTTCAGGGCAACAAGGGTTAAGTGACTTGCCCAGGGTCACACAGTTAGTAAGTGTTAAATGTCTGAGCTCAGATCTGAACTCAGGTCCTCCTGAATCCAGGGCTGGTGCTTTATCCACTGCACCACCTAGCTGCCCCACATAGTAGATTTTTTTTTGGTGAGGCAATTGGGGTTAAGTGACTTGCCCAGGGTCACACAGCTAGTAAGTGTCAAGTGTCTGAGGCCGGATTTGAACTCAGGTCCTCCTGACTCCAGGGCCAGTGCTCTATCCCCTGTACCACCTAGCTGCCCCACATAGTAGATTCTTAAGAAATGGTCATTGACTGACTGACATGTTTTCCTCATATCTCTTCCTTTTCCTACCCTCACTCCCAGAGAGACAATCTTTGTAGCATTTTTTTTTAAGAAGAGGAAAAAAAAAAACAAATACAGAAAAACTAATCAACTCATTGAAAAAATGTTCTCTGCAATGTTCCACACTTATAGACCCCTTCCTTGGAAAGAAGCAGGGAAAAGTGTCCTCTCTTATCTAGAAGAAGATAATTAGAAAACAGAAGCAACAATTTAAAGGCCATGAGAAGTAAGCAGCATCATAAGTAACTCGAGTGTCGAGATTTCCTGGATGTCCTTAGGAACATCAATGCCTTTCCTTCAGATCTGTGCAGAAAAGCTCTTTCAATCTGTCCCTCAATTCCTGAAAAGGAAGCAAGCAGCCCTAGGAGTGGTAACAATATAGACAGGTTCAAGAGTGAACATCAACTCTGTTCCAACTTCCTTCTGTGACCCAGGGCAATTTCCTCAGATGGGATGGGTCACATTGGTAGAACAATTGAATCTCTTTGTCACCCAACACATAATTCTGATACAGCCTAGAGCACCCCTAACCCCTACTAGTACTAAATTAGGGTTTTGACTTTTTCTTCTTCCCTAACCTTAACTTCTCATACCATTGCTACTGGAGCCAGTTCTAGAATGAATTAGAGGGTGTTTGAACTCAAGCTGGAAGCCCACCAGCAGCAAATGAAATAGTATCTGTAAAGTGCTTTGCATAGTGTCTGCACATAGTAGGTACTTAATAGATAGATGCCTGTTCCCTTCTCTCCTCCTGAAAGACCTAAATAGTGACTTCTGGATCTGTATAAGGACCTGGAATCTTTATTTCCCTTCTTGAATTCTTGTTCAATGATATTACCATCTGGTTAACATCTTAGCGAATTGATTTAGGATTTCAGTTAACCTCAAGGACTAAAACCCAGACTGTTAGAAATGGCTGTCAGAGAAGACTCTAATAAGCTTGACCCCTTAGCACCAAATTCCAACTGTAGAAGATTTCTACACTTGAATTAATCCATCCTATCTACATTGAGGCAGCTAGGTGGCACAGTGGACCTGAGTTGAAATCCTGCCTCAGATACCTATTAGCTCTAGGACCCTGGGCAAGACACTTAAAGTGTTTGCCTCCATTTCCTCAACTGTAAAATGGTGTAATAATAGCAGGATCAAATGAGTTAATATTTGTAAAGATTTTAGCACAGTGCCTGGCTCATAGTAGGTATTTAATAAATGCTTATTTCAAGAATAGGCAATGAGGAAACAAAACTATCACTGTAGATGTTATGATGGATTACTTAGAGAACCTCATAGAATCAACTAAAATACTAGTTGAAAAAATTAATAACTTTAGCAAAAGTTGCAGAATATGAAATACACTCACACAAATCATCAGCATTTCTATATACCATCAACAACCCATCGGAAAGAAAAAGAAAGAGAAATTCCATTTAAAATAATTGTAGATATTATATAATACTTGGGTGTCTACCTGCCAGGACAAACCCAGGGACTATATGAACACCATAACAAAACACTTTTCACATAAAGAAAGACAGATATATAAACAATTGGAGAAATATTAATTGCTCATGGGTAGACTGAACCAATATAATAAAAATGACAATTCTGGGGGCAGCTAGGTGGTGCAGTGGATAAAGCACTGGCCCTAGATTCAGGAAGACCTGAGTTCAAATCCAGCCTCAGACACTTGACATTTACTAGCTATGTGGCCCTGGGCAAGTCACTTAACCCTCATTGCCCTGCCAAAAAAAATTACAATTCTATCTAAATTAATTTACCTATTCAGTGCCATGCCACACTACCAAAGAGTTATTTTGTAGATTTAGAAAAAAATAATTGAGTTCATCTGGAAGAACAAAAGGACAAGAAGATCAAGGGAATTAGTGAAAAGAAATGTGAAGGAAGGCAGCCTAGCAGTACTCATACTATATTACAAAGTGGTAATCATCAAAACAATTTGGTACTGGCTAAGAAATAGAGTGGTGGATAAGTGGAATAGATTCGGTGCACAGTACACAGTAGGAAATGACCATAGTAATCTAGTATTTGATAAATCCAAAGATCCAAGCTTTGGGGGCAAGAACTCACTATTTGACAAAAAATATTGTTGGGAAAACTAGAAAGCAGTTTGGTGGAAACTATGTATATACCAGCATTTCATGTTGTATACCCTGATAAAGTCAAAATGGGTACATCATTTATTTATTTTTTAATTTTAAAATTAATTAATTAATTAATTTGGAATTTCCCCCCCACCTTGCATGTAAAAACAAATTGTAACATCGATTTTTAAAAATTTTGCATTCCAAATTCTCTTCCTTCCTTCCTTCCTATCCCCTCTTGAGAACTCAAGCAATTCAATATGTTATACATGTGCAGTCATGCAAAACATAGAAGACAAAAAAAACTTTAGAAAAAGGAACTAACAACAACAACAAAATATACTTCCATCTGTATTCAGATACCATCAGTTCTTTCTCTGTAGATGGATTGCATTTTTCATAAGTCCTTCAGAGTTGTCTTGGATCATTGCATTGCTGAAAATAACTAAGTCATTTGTAGCAGATCATCTTACAGTATTGCTGTTATTTTGTATACAGTACATTTCACTTTGAATCAGCTTATGTAGGTCTTTTCAGGTTTCTCTGATAGCATTGTGCTCATCTTTTTTAAAATAGTAAACTACATTTATATAGTACTTTAAAGGGAGATTTCCTTGCAAAATACCCATGAGGTTGATTATTTCAACAACAATAATAGCTAATATTTATATAGTACATTATACCTGACAAAAAATTTTCTTTACACTAGCCCAGCAAAGTAAGTACCACCACCACCACCATCATCTTCATCTTACATTGTTCTTGCCTTTGCTTTAAATTCCCCCCCCCCCAGTTACTATGGCTAAATGTGTTTCCCTCCATCCTATTTGCTCCCCATGATATTTACTCTATTTTCTATCTTCTTTTACCCTTTCCCTCCTCAAAAGTGTTTTACTTCTGACTGCCCCTCCCCCAATCTGCCCTCCCTTCCTTCACTCCTCCCACCTTATCCCCTTCCCCTCCCACTTCTCCGAAGGGCAAGATATATTACTATATCCACTTGAGTGTGTATGTTATTCCCTCTTTAAGCCAATTCTGATGAGAGTAAGGCCGATTAACTCCCTGCTCCTCCCCCATCTTTCCCTCCACTCCATAAGCTTTTTCTTGCTTCTTTTATGTGAGATACTTTACTCTATTCCACCTCTCCCTTTCCCTTTCTCCCAATGCAACTCTTGCACCCCTTAATTTTATTTTAAAGATGTCATCATGGGGCAACTAGGTGACACAGTGGACAAAGCACCCGCTCTGGACCCAGGAGAACCAGAGCTCAAATTCGGCCTCAGACACAAGACACTCACCGGCTGCTGTATGGTACATCATACAGCATACAGAAGAGTTTATGACCAACCAAGAGGTAGGATAATGATGAAGAATGGATAATTTTGATTACATGAAATTAAAAAGGTTTTATAGAAGGAAAATCAATGTAGCCAGAGTTAGAAGGAAAGAAGAACAGCAAATGTCTATGGTGGAAGTCTCATTTCTCAAATATATAAGGAATGGAGCCAACTTTATAAAAGAGAGAGCCATTCGCCAATTGATAAATGGTCAAAGGGTATGAACAGGAAAATTTCAGAAGTAATCAAAGTTATCTATAGTTATATGAAAAAATACTCTAAATCACTATTGATTAGAGAAATGCAGATTAAAATAACCCTGAGGTACCACCTCACACTTATCAGATTGGCTAACATGAGAGAAAAGGAAAATGATAAATGCTGAAGGGGATGTAGAAAAATAGGTATACTACTATACTATTGGTAGGATTGTGAACTGGTCCAACCATTCTGGAGAACAATTTGGAACTAAGCCCAAAGGGCTATAAAACTATGCATATATTTTGACCCAGCAATACTACTATTAGGTCTATATCCCAAAGAAATCAAAGAAAAAGGAAAAGGATCTATTGGTACAAAAATTTAGAGCAGCTTTTTTTTGTGTGGTGGCAAAGAGTTGGAATTTGAGGAGATGCTCATCAACTGAGGAATGGCTGAACAAGTTGGGGCATATGATTTTGGTGGAATACTACTGTGCTATAAGACATGACAATCAGGATAATTTCAGAAAAACCTGGGAAGACCTATATGAATTGATGCAGAGTGAAGTGAGCAGAACCAGTTCATTGCTCCCAGTAACAGCAATATTGTAACAATGATCAACTGTGAGACTTTGCTACTCTGATGAAGACAGAGATCCAAGACAATTCCCAAAGACTCATGATGAAAAATGCGATCTACCTCTAAAAAGAAAAATAATGAACTCAGAGTGCAAATTGAAGTATGTTTTTTTAGTTTTTCACTTTATTTTTCCTGCTTTTTTGCAACCTGAATAATATTTGCATGATTTCACATATATAATTTATATCATATTGTTTGCCTTCTCAATGGATGAGGGAAGGACTGGGAGGAGGAAGAGAATTTGGAACTGAACATTTTTTAATTAAATAATTTAGTAGAAAAAATGCTTTTCCTTCTTTCCTTCTTTCCTTCCTTCTTTCCATCCTTTCTTCTTTCCTTCCTTTCTTCCTTTCCTACCTCAACCTGTATACTCAATTTTCTTCATTATCTCAGTCTTTTAAAATCCCACCTCATTTTCAAACCCCACTGTGAGTATCATCTTCTCTGTGAAATTTTTTTGATGGCTCCAGATAGAAATAATCTCTTCTTCCTATCACAGGATGTGGTTTGCAGATCTCCAGTATACTTAACATGTTCCATTATATATAATGGTTATTGGTCTTATCTCCTGAATGAGCTCCCATTCTTGGGAGAATGCACAGGTGACCCACATGGATGTTGAGTGAGCCTAATTCTGGAAGTGTGTGATAATGAATGAATGGAGGGACCAAGCTTTCCATTTCCAAACATGTAGAGGTATTATATGATTCTTACCTGTCTGGTGAAAAAACACATTTTAAATGGCTGATCTGGGACTTATTATGCATACTCATATAATAGTAACTGGTCATATCACAAGCTTGTTCTTTCCTTCTGATATCAACTCTCCACATGTACCCTGTGTGCTCAGAAGTCACATGTAGCCTCAGGGGGTGTCTTTCAGTGAACCACCCAGACCCTTCTAGAAGGGAGGAGTATTATGTGAGGAGAGGTATTCTGGCTTCTTCTCTGTTGTATCTTCTAGTCTATGATAGGTATGTAATAAGTGTTGGATGAAATGATTCAGTCTTTTTTTTTTTTTTAGTGAGGCAATTGGGGTTAAGTGACTTGCCCAGGGTCACACAGCTAGTAAATGTTAAGTGTCTGAGGCCGGATTTGAACTCAGGTACTCCTGACTCCAGGGCCGGTGCTCTATCCACTGTGCCACCTAGCTGCCCCCGAAATGATTCAGTCTTAAAGATTTTTAGGAAAGAAATCATCACTCTCCCTCTATGAGCCATTTACCTGCCTGATGACCTTATTGTGATTATTACATAACATAAATCTTGAATAGGAAACTGAATACCTTGTAATTTGAAGAGTTTGATCTTATATCATCATCTGATTCAAAGGTGCTTCTAGCTATGTTTTTCACATTAAAAGTGTCATCATTCTCTTGGGAAATTGAATGCTTCATACCAAGGATTAATTATTTATTTGTTTGTTTTTGGTGAGGCAATTGGGGTTAAGTGACTTTCCTAGGGTCACACAACTAGTAAGTGTTAAGTGTCTGAAGCTGGATTTGAACTCAGATCCTCCTGAATCCAGGGCCGGTGCTCTATCCACTGTGCCACCTAGCTGCCCCGGAATGTTATTAATTTAAAGAAAAACCTGCCTCTTTTCACAGTCATAAGAAAGCTAATACTTGTCTCCATTTGCTCACTCTTGCCAAAGATGTCCCTTTCAATGTGCATAGGAGGTGACCAACGCCTAGAGTTTTCTTAGTGCAGCATTTCGAAACTTTTTATCGTACAGTTTTTATCAAAAAATAAAAATAAAAATGCTCTGGCTAGCTGAGCATTCAATAAATGGTACCATGATGATCGTTTTCTCAAGTATGGTAAATATAAGGTGATTTCTTCCCTTTTCCAACAGCTAGAATGACTCAGATGGCAAAAAGTTGGGGAGAAGGAGGTGGAGCCTGTTAGCTTGCATTAGAACTCAGAGTAACAACTAGTAATTCTGCCATCTAGGGCAGGTACCACCAAAAATGCCTAGGGTGAATAGCATGAAAGTCACACTTAAATCAACTTAAAAAAAAAAACAAGTTCATTTGGGGGTGGGGGTGTAACTAACTAGGGTGGCCCAAACCTTCAGCTTGAAAGGCTAAGTCAAGGAGTGAGGGAGTGGGAAACATGCCATCTGGTAGCTTCCTATTCTAATTAATCCTTCTTGCAAATAGGTACTAAGCTTACTTTTTTCCTACTTACTGAAGGAACATAAGTACTGTTGGTCTCTCTAAATTGTTGTGTCCTGGGACCAATCCTGCATCCCCCTCCCATAGTTACAGCTTTGTTACGAATGACCTATGTATGTGGCATTCATTCACAAACAATCAGCAAGCTGAGGTTTGCTTCCCTCTACATACCTCAGACTACTCTGATGTCTTTTGGGGATAGCTGCCATTCTCTTCTCTTTTTTTTTCTTTTTAGTGAGGCAATTGGGATTAAGTGACTTGCCCAAGTTCACACAGCTAGTAAGTGTTAAGTGTCTGAGGCCGGATTTCAACTCAGGTACTCCTGATTCCAGGGCCGGTGCTCTATCCACTGCGCCATCTAGCTGCCCCTTGGAAATTAGTTTTATTCCAATTTCACTTTGCATAAAAAAAATCTTGGACTTATCCTGGGTTCCCAATCCCTTAAGGGGTGGTCCTTATCAGTGGATTCCAAAGTTTTATCTTGGCCATGGTAGGGTTTTGAGGGATGTATGTAGGGCGAAAAGATGTGGCTGAAGAGAAGGCAGTGAGATTGAGAATGCAAGAGGGAGAGAAAGGAATTATTTCAAATGTTGCCCTTCCCTTTCCTAGGGTGGTGGCAGGAGTTGTAATTGATAACTAAGGGATTAAGGGCCCAGGAAATGGATCTACAGTACAGTACTATAAGGCTCTTGGGGACAAGGTAGATTTGTCTCCATGCAACTAAGAAGACTGTATTTTAGAAAAGAGGTGTGAAACAGGATGGGGAAGGTGGCTTACCCACAGGAACAAAAAGAAGACTCTTATTTCAGCAATGGAATTGTATTGATAAGATATATAGTTAAGACAAGAAGGGGATAGGGATTAAGAGGTGAATGAATGGGATCACTTTTCAAAGTTTTATGTAGAAAAAAATGAATGGATTCAAAATAGAAGAAAAGATATAAAATCAAATCACTAGGACTTGATTTTTCAGAGGCTACCATCTCTTTTGGGTGGGCCCAAGGAGAAGGGGCAAAAATACATAATTGAGTCGGTAGATAAATACAAGGTAAATTAGGGAGAAATAGACTGGTTGGAAGTGGTATTATTCTTTCTACCCACTACCCACTGCCAGGGAAACATACTCATGCCACAGACCAATAATTCAGCCCACAAGCATCAATTAAGTGGTTACTCTGCATCAGTTACTTTACTAACGGCTGTGATTACAAAGAAGAAGCAAAAACTGGCCTTCTGTTCAAGGATCTTACATTCTGATGAGGGAGGCAACAACAACTATATATATGTACATATACATACATATATATGTATATATATGTATGTGTGTGTATACAAATACACATATGCATGTACACAAATATATCTATACATATACATATATTCAGTTCATATACATATGGCCCAATTGCCTTTACAGCTGCTCCAACAAAGATATACAAAGAAAACTATAATAAGTAGTGACTGTGAAATCAAAGGGGAAACTACAGTGGTTCCTCTATATAAGCTACAATCACAAATTCAACCCATGGACAAATGACCAGAGTAGAGACTATGTAACAAGTTAGTCTGGGATCATGGACTCAATGCCCAGCTCTGAGCTAGGCCAGCAGTACTAGGATGCTGAGAAGTGATAAAGGACTTAGTCCCTAGTCAACATCAAAAGCAAGACAGCTGTTAGAGGAGGGTCTTCCAGAAGGGTCAGTGTGTGGAACTGGCACACAGAACTCCCAGAACCCAGAACTCTAAAGCTGAAGTCACCAAGATTATATTGTAGACATAGTCCCCAACACAGAACAGTAGCTCGAGGATCTCCCAGAGGAGGTAGGCTTGCAGACCAGCCCCTAGAGCTCCCAGCTAAGGCAATAATGCTGCTTTGTCCAGAATAAATCTCTGGAAAAATTACTCAAGAACAACAACTAACTATTTTGAATTTAAGTATGCTCAAGACACAAACCCAAAAGAAGAGAATGATTCCAAAAAAATCTACAAAGATTCAAAGAAAAACATAATCTGGGCACAAATCCAAATAGAATTCCTAAAAGAAATGATGCAAGAGTTTTAAAATGTTTAAAATGTTAAAGTTTAACCAAACTAACTTTAATAAATTAGTATTTGTAAATAAATTTAATAAATTATTTTTTGTAAATGAATTTAATATATTAATATTTATGAATAAACTGAATAAAATCAAAAGTTTGGAATATATTTGAAATGAGAATGGCAAGGAAAAGAATTGGAAAATAAATGAGAGCTATGGAAAAGAGCCTTGGAAAGAGAATTAGCAACTCAGCACAAGAGGTATAAAACCATACCCAAGTAACAGACCTCCTGAAAATTAGAGTGGATTTTATAAAAGTTGGGGACTCCATGAGACAACAAGAAGTACTGAAGCAAAGCAAAAATATTGGGGGAAAATATAGAAAAAAGATGTCTCATATAAAAAACAACTGACCTGGAAAATGGAATATAAAGAGAGATGATTTTAAAATCATTGGACTACCCAAAACCATTTAAAAAAAAAAAAGACCCTAGAAATCATGTTTCAAGAAATAATGAAAGAAAACTTCCTGGACCTCTTAGAAGTAGAGGACAAAGTAGAAACAGAAGAATACACAGATTACATCCTGAAAGAAACCCCAAAATTAAAACTCCCAGAAACATCATAGCCAAAATCCAGAACTTCTAGATTAGAGAAAAAAAAATGCTGCAAGGAGTTAGGAAAAAAGAGTTCAGGTTCCAAGGAGCCACAATCAAGATCACACAATATTTAGAAGCCACCACTTTCAAGGAGAAGGGAGCATGGAATATAAGGCAAAAGGTAAAGGCTTACAACTAAGAATAACATACCTCAAAAATCTCAGTGTAGTCTTACAGGGAAAAAACAAATGGAATTTTAGTGGAACAGAAGTCTTCCAGGCATTTGTGATGAATAAACTAGAGTTGAATAGAAATTTTGAAATATAAACATGACTGAAGACAAACACAAAAATGCAAACATGCATTAACAATCAGAAAACCTTTTTAAGGGTGAAGTATTTGCATTCTAGTGGGGGGAGCAGTGATATTAGCATCCCATGAGAACTATAATGTCAGTAGAGGTCAAAATAACATGAAAGGTCTGGGATTTTGTTTTGTTGTCTTGTGACATTATTAACAAAAGAAAGGAATGGAATGGCAGGGGGAGAGAATTATCACTAGGGAAGAAAAGTGGAGGAATGAGAAGGACTTATTAATTCACATAATCTTAGGGCACATGTTGAAGTTTATAAAAACAATAAGGTGTGGGGAGGAGTGGGCATCATTCAAACTTTATTTTGAACTGATACAGGGTGAAATGAGCAGAGCCATGAGAACAATTTATACCATAACAACAATATTATAAAAACAAACAATTTTGAAAGACTTAAGAGTTCTGATTAATGCAGTGACCAATCACTGTTCCAGAGGACCAGTGATGAAGAATTTTATCTGCCTCCTGACAGAGAGGTGATAAACTAGATTTACAGAGTGAGACATATTTTTGGTCATGGCCAATGTGAATTTTATTTTTCTTGACTATGCATATTTGTTGCAGGAGTTTTTTCTTTTCTTTTTTTTTTTCCAGTGGGAGAGAAAGGTTGGAGGGAGGGAGGGGACATGCTTGTTAATTGAAAACAACTTAATTTAAAAAAAGATAAATACAGAGTAAATACAGCACTCAAGGGGAAGGCACTAGATTTTAGGAGGAACAGGGCTCCCTTGATGAAGTAGTGAGTCTACTTTAGTACTTTCCTGGGTCCATCCCTGGGAGGCGTAGGAGAAGGGGAGGTCAGATCAACTTGTATGAAATGTTTCAGAGTGCTGTCAGTAACTCAACACCTTAACAGAACTGGAGCTTCTGAAAAAGCACATCCAAGAGAAGGTGAGAATACTGCAGTCTTTAAGGATTGAGGTGGCCAATATTTCAAGCTTCTAAAAACAATGGAAACACTGTATGTTCTCTGCTATCTACCCTGAAAAGAGCACTGGGCTATTAGGCAATTGTACACATACCTTAGTGTATAAGATAACCAAATTGCTAGTTACAGGAGATTTTCAATTACGGAAGTACTGACTGGACAGCCATAGCTGGAGGGATAAGGTTGGCAACATGGTGGCAGAACATGTGGGAATTCTTTCCAATTCAGTAGGTGCAGAAGCTAATAAGGAAGAGAATGTCCCTAGTGAGGGTTTTAAGTCACAGCAGGTAAACAGAAATTTAAGATGGGGAGGTAATGGAGAATCTGGGAAGCATTGATAACAAACACTGCTAACATTCAGATTGGTATAAAAACCGACAGGCAAAGGAGGAAGGACAAAGCCACTGGACTCTGTAATTGATATTTTTCATTCACCAAAAGGCCGTCACATATAAACAAATGAAACATGATGAGCAAGGGGAAAATAATGGGCATCTAGGTCTGCTAATATATTTAGGTGACCTTGATGAATATATGCAAAGGAGGAGAAACCTAGATTATAAAGAGGAGTTAGACTCTCCAGTGTTTCAGAACAGTCTAGCACATTGGCATCCAAGTTTATCTGGTTGGATTAGAGAAGGAGACCAAGGGTAACTTTGGGCTCAATTCCCAAATGGGTCAATTAGCTTTGTTCTGTTCTATGGCCATGAATTGCACTCCTGACCTTGATCACCCATCCCGCAAGGTCACAAAGGAAAGCAGATGCATCCCAGCTACTGTAAATTGATCTCACAGTGGTGACAGGGTAATACTTTTTATCCCAACTTAATACAACTTCCAAAACTCTGCTCTAGGCCAATATCTGTGCTGCCAAAGTGCTCAAATTGTCAGGTTCATTTGTAAGTTCCTTTGTATTTAGGGTGCAGATATTTATGACAGATAAATGGACTAGACCCATGACTTTAGTGGTACCTTCTTTGCTACTTAGAGTCTTAGAGAATTGTCTGGAACACTGCCTAGACAATTCAAATGACTTGATCAGGTCCACAGCCAGTATGGGTCCGAGGTGAGATTTGAATGCAATGCCAACATTTGTCCTTTGTGCTACATTAATTCTTTATTTATTATAGGCTTGCATTCTTTATTATAGGCTTGCAGAAAATTACAGAAATTTAATCATGTCACAAATTACTTTTGACCAATGTCTCATTTCAGGAAATTATAGGTAGTAAAATAATTGAAATTGGCATGTCTTATCACATACATTAAGCATAATTTGTTTTCACTAAATCCCAGGGAATGATGATTTGCAAGGCTTTTAAAAATTATTTTTTCCCATTTGGCTTTAAACTTTTCTGTGTTTTCAGGCTGGGAGACAGTGGTAAATGTTTGTCCATTCTGAAATGTGAGAGGGGCTATAGAAGGGAATGCCTACCCAAATAGAAATTGATCTCTAAATTCTTTGAGTTAAGTAGTTGTGCTTCTCTGCAAAAGAGCCAGGCTGACATAAGCATCCATTCTCAAGTACATGGATTTATTCGTGGCTGTTTCAGGATATATGTGCATATATACATATTTATGTATTTGTGCATATATGTGTATGTGTGTATATATATGGATATATACACACCTAAGAGTTATCTATGCCAATGAAATCACTCACAGGCTCATTCTTTATCCCTGTAGTAAATCTCTGCAGCTAGGTGGCGCAGTAGAGCTGTGGGCCTGGAGTCAGGAAGACCAGAGTTCAAATCCTGCCTTAGATACTTACTATGTGACCCTGGGCAAGTCATTTAACCCTGTTTGCCTCAGTTTCCTAATCTGTAAAATGAACTGAAAAAGGAAATGGTAAATCACTCTAGTACCTTTGCCAAGAAAACTCCAAATGGGGGCACAAAGAGAAGGATACAACTGAATAACAAGTATCTGCAAACCAAATTTCTCTCTCTCTCATATACATATATACAAACATATATGTACACAAACGTATACATATATGTATGTGAATGAATAAAGCATTTATTAAGTTCTCACCATGTACAAAGCATTGTGTTAAGTGCTAGGGATACCCAAAGAAAAGGAAGCCAGTCCCTTTTCTCAAAGAGCTTACATTCTAATGGTGGTCAAACCCATATGGAAGGTTTCATCTCTGAGTGAGATGGAAAAGTCTCCTGGTCTTTAGGATGCAGGGATGAAGAAGATGCTGATGGCCTCTTCTTTAATGTTATTCGAACAATGAAATGATATCATTTTCTCACGTTGAATCCTTTGACAGAACCAAGGACTTTCCCCAGCAGCTGTGGCTGTAGCCCCCGTAGGGGGCAGCTTCCAGACTGCATCTCCATAGGATTTGCTTCCCAGGATGACAGCTGAGGGCAATGGGCTGGAAGCATTGCTAGTCCTAAGGCTCTGGGGTTCAGGGTCCTGGGCTGTCTCCAGAGGAGATGGGAAGCCAAGGAGAGGGGAGATGAGGTGATGGTGGTCTGAACTTCCTGTCACTTCCTGCCTCCTGGCACTCCCTTCGAGTGCCATGCTGCTTCAGCCAGGCTGGCTTGCCTGCCCTTCTGTGGAGTGTTTAGTGCGGATGGCTGATCCTTTCTTCACAGGAATTGGTTTTCTGAATGATGGTTGTAAAGACTGGGCTAGAAGCAGGACTGGGGGTCCAGGAGTTACTACCTTTCCTGGGACTCCAGTGCCCACCTCCATGCATGTGCATATATATGTGCAGATACACACACATATACATATACATATATATATATATATATGTGTGTGTGTAATTGGATCAAAATAGTTATTCTTCACCCTTGCCAGATGTGTGACCTATGACCTTTTCTGCTAATACATGGCCTTAATTATAAGATCATCAATGAAGGGCTAGGATGACCTTAACTATCATCCTGTCCAGTTCTGTCACTGTACAGATGGGGAAACTGAGGCCCGCAAGAGACTGTGACTTGCTGAAGTTCATACAGGTAAAAAAAGTATCAGAGCCAGAATGAGAACTCAGACCCTTTTACATGCTTCATATTCCTTATATGCATAATGCATGTTTCTGTTGTCCTTTGGGTCACTTAAAATTGTTATTCTTTGGAGATCATCACAGTGCTCTGTGATTAGCAGCCATGTAGCATCATTGAGACAGTAAGGGCTAAGAAGATGAAGAAGTTTTTTTGTGAGCAGCCTTCTACTGATGGAAAGCACTATTCTAGCCTCCTCCAGGTCATACCTGTACTTCTCTAGATTCAGAACCTCCCAAATCTGGGCAATCAAAGATTGAAACCACTCTGCACCCTCACGTCTTATTCCATTTTTGTCTTTTATTTTCTGTAAATCTTTCATTGAAGACCCACATTACATTATATACTTGATATAACCTAGCATAGTGGACAGATGACTGGACTGGGAGTCAGGAAGCCCTGGGTTCATGTCCTCAGATCATCCCTAGCTGTATGAGCCTGGGTAAGTCACTTACCTTTAGTTAGCCTAAGTTTCTTCATCTGTTCACCGTGGCTAATAATAATGGCACTTACCTCAGTGATTTGTGAGGGTCAAATCAATCAGTAAGCAAATGAGATAATATATATCTAAAGCCCTTTGCAAACTTTAAAACACTGGAAATATAAGCTATTATTATTTAGAGGCTTTCCTCTGGTTCTTGTAGGTACCAGTGTGGCTCTTGGTTTCATTATTTGATATATTCTGCAGCCTGCTTGATTCCTCTATACATCATTGCATTGATTTTTGGGTCACCTGTGAATATGGTTCTTTTCAAGATCTGCATCTGTAGGGGCTCAGTAGGAAAAACATTGGGTTGAAAAGATGGACTTTTGTGGCAGAGCTCCTTGAAAACATTACTAAATACTAACAAACCTGATCTCCTAGTGACTTCTGGGCCTATCTACAACAAGTAGAAGGGCAAAGGGATTAAGGGGTAAGAAAGGAGGGGTAAAAAGAAGGAAGTTATTGAGGGTATGTGTTGTGTCCTCATTTTGCACCAAAGAGATGCAATCAAAGGTTGGAGTACTTTAAAGAAGTACAGGTCTCCACCTGAAAAACTGGTGGATTGTGGATGACTGAGCCATGAATATTGGCATGAAGTTAGAGACTGAAGCAAACACTCCTACTGCTACCCCACCCCCTTGTAGGGCCAGGGAACCACAGGCCCCAACAAGAGCAGTGGGGCAGGGCTTTCATGAGAACAGCCCTCATGCTCAGGGGTGGAAACCACTGTAGGGATTTACATACTCATTTGGGGCTAATGACTACTCAATCAAGAATATCTGTTTTGTTTGAATAAAACTTTATTCTGTAATACAGTGAATTGTTATTGCTGTTCAGTCGTTTTATTTGTGACTGAGTCTCTGTGACCCCATTTGGGGTTTTCTTGGCAAAGACACTGAAGTGGTTTGCCATGTCCTTCTCCAGCTCATTTTACAGATGAGGAAACTGAGGCAAACAAGGTTAAGTGACTTGCCCAGGGTCACACAGCTAGTGTGTTTCTAAGGCCAGACTTGAACTCAGGAAGATGAGTCTTCCTAACTCCAGGCCTGGCATTCTGTGCACTGCGCCACCTCGCTGCCCCAATTTTGTGAATTATGTACCTACAAATTGGGAAAAAGCCTGAAAGGTAGGGAGGTAGAGAGGTTGGGGGCGGGGTTAAGACAGGGTCATGTGCTGGAAGGGTACTCTAAGAGGGTAAGAAAATCCTCCAGATTGGGACCTGGCCATCATGAAAGTCTGACACAGAAGAAAAAATTCAATCACCATTACCGATTTATGTAGTGTTTTAAAGATGTACAAAGCGCTATCAAGTCAACAGGCATTTATTAGGCACCTACTATATTTCTACTCTTCCTGAATACTGTGCTAAGCACTGGGAGTCCATGATCACAATGATCCATGGTTCACCCTGATGTTTATAAGTAAGAAGTTGATCTTATTGGTTGAGATAAGAATCTAGGGCTGGAATTCATGACCATTTTTTGCATATCATGGGTTCTTAGACAGTCCCTTAAAACTGATCAACCCCTTTTCCAAATAATGTTTTAAATATATAATACCAAACTCATAAAATTACAAAGGGAATGAGTTATATTGAACTAATTAGCAAATTATTTTAAAGTGCCTACCTTACTTTTTTTATATGGTGTCATGAATACATGGACAGGTAAAAATGCTTGAATGCTGATAATTATAACCAAGATCACCCCAGTCCTTCTGCTCTGCTCTACCCATGCCCCCAGGAAGAGCAGCCCCAATGTCCTCAGAGGCAAAAATCCAAACCAAAAACTTCTACAAAAGGAATCCTTATACAAGAGTTAAAGAGTCTTTCATTCACTCTTTGAGTTGAGATTCAAACTCAAATAGAAATGGATCCCTGTGGGCCACATATTGACTGAAAAATAATCATAAATTAACATTATTTGGGTTGTGTTTTTAATTGATTTTGATAAACATTTCCTGGTCACATAGGTAGGCTGAGTTTTGTGGGGCTCCTAGCAGCCAGTAGGCTGCAGTTGGACTTTTCCGCCCAAGAAGTCATTGATAGATTAGGGGGTCCTATGAACTTGGATGTGAGATGAAAACCACATCTTTATTTTAATGTAATTATCTGGTCCTGACTCCTGCCTTAGGCAATTGAATACTTGTTATCCTGATCAGACAGTAAAAAGTCTCCAGAGATAGAGACATCAGTCTTCTTACCTAGGGAAAAGGATGGGAAGGGAGAGAGGGAGAGGGAGAGGGGGAGGGAAAGAAAGAGGGAAAGGGAGAGGTAGGAGAGGGACAAGGAAGAGAGGGAGAGGGAGGAGAGGGAGAAGAAGAGGGAAGGGGAGGTGGAACGGGAGAGACAGAGACAGAAAAAGATACAGAGAGAGAGACAAAGGGAGAGACAGGGAGAGAGGGAGAGAAGGAGGGAGAAGAGAGGGAGAGATGGAGACAGAGAGACAGAGACAGAGAGAGAGACAGAGAGAAAAAGAGAGAGAGAGAGAGAGAGAGAGAGACAGAGAGAGAGAGAATATTTATTAAGCACTTATTTACAATGCTAGGCTTTGTGTTAATTCTGGGTACACAAATACAAGAAAACATAATCCTTCCCTCTAGAAGCTTATATTCTAATGAGGGAAGATAACTAAAGGGATCCTGGAAAGGATGGGAGGGAGGAAGGGGAAGAGGGAGAATAAACACTTACATATTTGCCTACTATGTGTCAAGCATTCTGCTAAGTTCTTTAAAAAGACAAAGCAAAACAAATATTCTCTCATCTGATCCTCCCAACAACCCTGAGAGCTAGTGCTATTATTATCTTCATTTTACATTCGGGGAAACTGAGGCAGACAGAGGTTAAGTGACTCGCTCAGAGTCACACAGCTAGTAAGTGTCTGAGACCAGATTTGCACCTCCAGGAGAATACCCAACCTGAGGTCTGGTGAGGTACCCAGGAAGATAAGGCAAACATTTCACCTATGAGGAGGAGAAGCCAGTGGTGGAATCCCAAGATTCCAGTGGGGTGTGTTGGAGATACAATTGGAGACCATACAGTCTCATAGGAATTTAGAGGTTGAAGAGAAGTTGGAAATCACCTAGTATTATAGAAACTCTTCATAAATAGAGGCCCAGTCAAGTGACCTTTGCAAAGTCATACAACTAACAAGAGGCAGACAAAATTCAAAGCATGTTCCTTCTGCTACACCAGCCTATAACCCCAAGCAAGCTTTGCAAGCATGTTGAGAGACTATCTCAATCCTGGCTTTAGCAAGAAGATGAGAGAAAATCTGCTTAAGTTATACCAACTTCTCATGTTCTCTCATGATACCAATGGACCAGTATTGAAGCATTGTCTCCCCTCCCTCCTGGACCTGTCCTGGTTACAACAGAAGAGGGGCTGATTGACAGACATCTGATGGGTAGATTGACAATCTGATGGACAGACGTCGATTGCCTGGATTCTTGGAGGATGGATGCTAAAAAAGCCCATTCCTTCAGATGAAGCTTTTTTGCAGCCTTTTAAAAGCACTATACTCTTAGGGCCATAAGTTACAGAAAAGGTGGCTACCTGTATTGATGGAGGGAACTTCCCACACTAATAAAGTCCCTATTCCTATCTCTAGATCTCCTTAGGTTTTTTGACATGCTAATAATCGCCCTGAAACTGAGAGGATTTTTATCAGTGGAAATGGCATTAAAGAGGCATCGCCATCTGCTTTGTCCCTGCACCCTAAGGACCATGAGACCTTTCCATCTGATTTGAAGCTGAAACCTTCCATATGTGTTGTCTCCCCCATAAGAATGAAAGCTCCTTTGAGAGCAGGAGCTGTCTTGCTATTCTATTTGTATCTCTCGACCTTAGGACGGTGCTTTGCACATAGTAAACACTTAGGAGATGCAAGCTTGCTTGCTTGCTTGCTTGCTTGCTCGATTCATTCATTGATAAGCGCAGCCTGTCTCTGTTCCGTGGGGCATGATTCAAGCCCATCATACAAAGTCCTTAAGGCACCTCCAGGATGCCCTGGAAACGACTCCCTCTAGCTTGGTTCCCACCTCCACCCCACGCTCCACCTTTCCCTCCTCTTCCTAACTAATTTTAAGGAGCTTTTCCACGGGAAAGGATGGGAGGTAGGGCTGCTAAAGGGGGGCGGGTCCAGGAGTCTCCTTTCCTCCATTCTCGCTACCCACCGCCCTTTCCCGCATCCTCCACCAACGTATAGTTTGGAAAGTCAGACTGAAAACCTCTTGGGGTCCCACCCACCCCGTGCCCGAGGTCCTAGTGACTGAGCACGGGGGAAGGACGCGCGCGACGACGCCAAACTCAGTATCGTGGTGGCGGTGGTCGGAGGAGGGGGGGAGGGGGGGGAGGCAGAGGCAGGGAACCGGGGGAGGAGGAGGGGGTAGTGGCCCCGCCCCCGCACGCCTATGGGGGAGCGGTGCGGGCCCTGACGTCACTTTTGCCTGCGTCCCTGCACATGGGCTGCCGAATGCACTGAGCGGGCTGCTGCGGGCCAAGAGCTGGGAGCAGGAGCAGGAGCAGGAGCAGCAGCAGCCTCGGGGAGGGGGGGGGTGGGGGTGGGAAGCACGCACGGCCTCGAGCTTTTGGGGCGCGGGTGATCAGGCTGTCCGTGCGTTTTAAAATTTTACAGTCTTCTCCGCTGTTTTTGCAATTTTCGCCCTAAGATTTTGCAGGGGAGGGGGTCTGAGGAGGGTCTTGCAGGAGCCCGTCTTGCACTTCGGCCGCTTGCCCAGGACCAGCTATTTCCTGAAACTTCTGTATTTTTCATTTTTGTGTGTGTGTCTATGCACTTGATTATATTAGCATAATTTCCCTTACACTCTCCTGGCTTCCCCTCCGCCTGGGAGGAGGACACGTTGACAGAGGAAGGAAAACCAAATTGGGGCTGGGGGCTTGGGGGGAGGGGAGGATTTTTATTATTTTTTTTGGAAAGAGAAAAAAGAAGAAAAAAAACACCTAGTACACCGAGATGGAGAAAATGTCCCGACCGCTCCCCTTGAACCCCACGTTCATCCCTCCCACTTACGGCGTGCTCAAGTCCCTGCTGGAGAACCCCCTGAAGCTGCCCCTGCACCCCGAAGACGGTGAGAGCCACCAACACCGCTGCCGCTGCTTGGCTTTCTCGGGTTCCCCTGATTTGGCGAAAGAGACCTCTTCCACGGCTGGGGCTTTCCCCGACTTTGCTTTTTCTTCCTGGGCACCCACCTTGAATCTCCAGCCGCCCTCACCGCACCCCACCCCCACTTTGCCCTCCCCATCTTCTCTAACCCTCTCCTGCACTCCCCAGAGCCAAACCGGGTGCTGCCTCAGCTTGGATGCAATTGAGGATTGGCTCTCTCACTCGCTCTCCTCTCTCCCCTCCTCCTCCATCGCCCACCCCTGAATCGTCTTTCCGCTTTATTTTAAGTAATTCTGGGAGCCAGTGCCCAACCTCTGTGGTTTGTTCAGCTGTGCAGGTAGGAGCTGATGCAACTTAAAATAGGGGTGGAGTGGAATGGGGGGAAGCCCCCCCACCCCCATTAGCTATTCCCACGAGTAAAGTTTAAGGGAACTAGCAGAAGAGGGGAGCTTTGAGAGGTGAGAGTGTAAATTTCTACTTGACGTGATTTTGAGGGACTCTTGGAGAGAGGCTGGCAGGCAGCCGTCCATGAGCAGCGTAATGTCATAGTAATGGGCTCTTTCTTGGTTGTTTTTATTTTTATCAAGTAATTGAAGGTGTGGATAAGGAAGGAATTTTGGGAGGCGTTTTTACTTTCAGAAGTTGAAAGGGCTGTAGTAGGGGAGAGATTGTTTTTTCTATTGAAAGCTGATTCCTATGGCCAGTTTCTCTGATCAGTTTCCCCCTCCACCTTTCCTGGCGGGAGAGAACCTGAAAGGATGCTCACGTGTAAAGTAAGACCAACTCTCATGGCATTCTGGCATTAAAGGTGTTGGGGAAAGATAGTCTGAGGCATATGCACCACTGACTACTTCTCTGGTCTGCAGCCAAGAAAGTGTATTATGCTGGAAATGTGATAGATTTGCGATTTAAGGCTTCTGCAGTTCTGTTTCCCAGCTAATCACAACAGTAAGTCTAGTCATTTGTAGTTTAAAGTCTTATAAATGGCTCCCTTCTTAAAATTGATTTCAGGAGATTTATGCCTTCTTTGCTTAATCTAGACTTGTTGCTACGAATTTAAGGGACTTGTTAAATTCCCGAAATGCAGAATGCCGGTAATCCCCCTTCCCTACCCGCTTTGGTCGGGGTGGGGGTGGGGGGAGGGGGAGAAGGACGTATGAAAGAAATAATATATTTTAGCCAGATTGTGTTCGGTATTTTAATCCAAGCTGTCAGGAAATCGACATCATCCACGAATGTGGTGCTTAGAGAGTTGAAAACCAGGTACTTAGGAGCCAGATTCTCCTAGGGGACTTTGTGTGGTTGAAATTGGCAAATGTCAAAGGATGAATTATAAATTGAATAAAATAGCAAGTATTTGTCTATACAAGACAGCTACATGCACACGTGTTAGTACCTTGTGCATGCTGGTGCTATCTTTCTGATAAGCAACAGCTGTGTTCTTGAAAAGTTGTATACAAATACTGTGTGTGTTTTTTTTAATGGAATCATCTTAAAATACCCTGGGGTACTTGGCATTTCGAAGGAATATGTTATTGGCCTCTTATAAGGAGAAGCCTTTTATCAAACAACCCTTCTGGATAATTAATGTGTTTTGTAAATCTGGATTATTGGAATTGAAATATACCTACCTGTGTAGTGAGTGAGTGAATATGTGTGTGTGTGTGTGTGTGTGTGTGTGTGTGTGTGTAAAAATCCAAATATTGCTAGCCTTAAAGGTGGTTGTAAGTAATCACAGTGAAGATTCTCCTCTACTATAGATGTAATTTTTTTATCTCCTCAGACAGAACTCAACTGTACCACTGATTGCCCCACTGTGGGCGCTCAGGGATCAGTCTTAGACTGCAAGCTTTTATCTTAGCTCATGCTGAAGCCCCATCCAGTAAAGCAGTTGTCTCTTTCCAAAGTAAATAGGGACATTACAAAAAGCAGACAGAACTCCACATCCAGCCTTACTTTTAACTCTGGATTACCTAAGGACAAATGCAGGGGACATAGTGTTATTTCAGATGAGAAAAGTTCCCTAGCGCTTTTTGGAAGGGGAGACTAGTGGGATAGAGAAGGAGCAGGATTAGTTTTCCTTAAGAAAAAAAAATCAACTTTTGTTTTCTTCCATAGCATTTGGTAAAGAAAAAGACAAGAAGAAGCTGGATGATGACAACAGTAGCCCTATGGTCCCCCAGTCTGCTTTCTTGGGGCCCACCTTGTGGGACAAAACCCTTCCCTATGATGGAGATACTTTCCAGTTGGAATATATGGACTTGGAAGAATTCTTGTCAGAAAATGGCATCCCCCCCAGCCCCTCTCAGCACGACCACAGCCCCCACCCCCCTGGGCTGCAGCCAGCAACCTCAGTCGCCCCCTCTGTCATGGACCTCAGCAGCCGGGCCTCCACCTCAGTGCACCCCAGCATCTCCTCTCAGAACTGCCTGCAGAGCCCCATCAGACCAGGTAAACCTCCTGGAAGGCTGCCCCCCCACAGGGTGGGGAGGGGGGGGAGATGGAGGCTTCTTGGCCATACCCAGGAAGCAGAGAACTAGGAGTCCAGACTCTTGCCTCCACTGGGGCCTCAGCTCGGAGAGACGCTTGGTACAGGGCAACACTGCCCTGGCTCTGGAATCAAGAGGACCTGGGTTCAGATCCCACCTCTGATATTTATTACCGGTGTGACCTTAGGCTAGTCACTTCCATGGCTCAGGTTCAGGGCCTCTAGTTTCATCATCTGTGAAATGAAGCAGTTGGACTTGATGTTTCAGGAGGTCATTTCCAACTCTAAATCTATGAAAACCTGCCAGTCCTCACAAATCTCTTTTTTTTTAAATGCCCAAATTGCCTAGATAGTAGGTAGAAAGAAGTATCTTTCTCAGGGCCTAGCTTAATGTCCTGTACACAGAGGGTGCTTAATAAATGGTGTTTTTTTTTAATTGAATTTTCTTGTCTGAATGATTCAGATGGTCTTGCTACAATGCCTCCGTTCTGGTGTCTGGCCTTTCATTTCATAGCTCTTTAGGTTTGTCTTAAAGAAGAGAAATGGGAGGAGAGAGAATAATTGGGGGATGAGAAACTGTATCCTTCAGTCTCTGGTTCTTGGTAGCCTGACTGAGAAATTTAAATGTCAGAAAAGGAGGTTTGACCTTTTTACTAGTCAGTTTAGAATCAATTTCCCTCACTCTTCTGATAACTTTTAGCCATTTTCTTATAAGCCAGATGCCTCATCTTAGATTTTCATCAAAAACCAGATCCCGTCATTTAACCCTGCTTTGTTCTTGAAAAATGTCTATAAATACAGCGTTTGGTAAAAAGAGTAGTATTTTAAGGTTCATTGTGGGTGCTTAGTATTTAAAGGAACTTCATGGAAGGAAGCCCCCACCCCCAAACAAAAAAAAAAAATCTCACAGTAATTGCAGTCGTGTCCTTACCTAGAATTTCATGGGACATATCTCGTGCTTAGAATCCCTTCTGCACATAAAAGGCAGAAAGAAAGAAATTTGCATACCTCCAAAGTTCTTGCTCAGTGCAGAACGGAGAAAAAAAAGGATGCTTTCATGCTTAACGTAACTAGGAAGAAGGATGCAGCCAGAGAAGGCATCAGGATGTGGAGTCTGGAGGGCATGTGCCTATGATGGGCTGTACTAGAGACCTTTATCACAACTTCCTCCCATGTAGCAATTTCTGGGACACAAGCAGAGAGTAATGAAAATAGAAGGAAACTGTGTGAATAAGAAAACTGCTTTCTTAAGGTGGATCTGGGGTTGGGGTCTGGGGGGGAAGGGGGGGGACAGAAATTTCTTTAACTCCTCCCTCTCCGAGTTGGAATCCTGACTCTAAGCCACTTACCTCTTCTCCAGCAGAGCCTTGGGAAGCCCCTCCCTTTCCTGGGACGTGAGCGTGGGCTGTAGAGAATAGACTGTGCTATTGTCAGGGGCATCAGCTTGTGAGAAGAATGACCAGAGAAATCAATAGCCGTGTAAAATTAGAAAAGCATAAGCAAAAAAAAAAAAATCCAGAGGAAAAGCCAATGTCTAAGCAGAACTAGATGTCTGCCCTGAAGTTGTTCTCCCTGTATCCTTCTTTTCAGAAGGCTTAGCACCTGTCTTAGAGGGATTGGGGCATGTCTTGGTTCACTTTTATTAGGCAGGGCAATTAGCTCCTTCCAGAATTAAATCAGAGTGCATTCTGCAGGGGAACTATTGGGGTATTTCAGTCCCACTAATGCGTGAACAGGCACTACGCCCCTTTGCCTTTTGACCTGGTTGACTTGTAATCTGTCATTCAATGAGTATTTATTGAATAGCTCCTGTGTTAGGGTGTGTAGTTTCCATGGGAAATTGTCTTTCTTTTGTCTGAAGTGCATCCTAACATTTGACATCTCTAAGACTGACCCTGCCTCCCCATGCCCATTCTTGTTGAGAATCAAAAGACAATGATTTCTTTCCTCCCCAGACACTCTGAAAAGAAACCGATGTCTTTGGTGACTACCTGGCAGACTTCGTTTGTTTCCCATGGGGCTGGTTCTTTTAGTGACCTTGGGTCACTGGTGGCTTTGTCACCACTTTCCCTCTGCCTTCATGCCATCCCAGAGTTCCACCCCATAGCATTAGAAAACTTGAATATGAAAGTGTATCACTTCATGCCTGTCCATTAAAAAAACCCAACCAAACAGGCTTTAAAGACTTTTTTTTTTCTAGAGGTAAACTATGCTTTGAAACTCATTTTCTTCTCAACACTGAAATCCTAACAATAAATTTTAGTAAAAAAAGACTTTACAAATAGTTATTTTCTTCAAATACATTAATTTTGGTTAGAATAATAGTTCCCTGCTGATTTTAAAGAATGTAGCACATTCTATAAATATTCTCAAAATGACTAGAGAAATTGAGGAAAGCCAGAATGAGAATTGCACAGGATAAGCAGGCATGAATAGTTTGCCATATGCATTCTTGGAGGGGAAAATCTACTTTGATGAAATCACAGGGCCATTAAGTATTGGAGGTCAAAATAACATGGGAGGCCAGTTAAGAAACATTTATTAAAGGCTTGCCATGTGGCAAGCTCTATGTTAAGTGTTGGGGATACAGAGACAGGTAAAAGATAGTTCCTCCTCTCAAGAAGCTCCCAGTCTAATGACAAAGACATCATGAGAACAGTTATGTACAAACAAGCTATTTATAGGATAAATTGGAATGAAGGCTTTAGAAGCGAGGGATACTGGGAAAGGCTTCCCGTAGAAGGTAGGCTTTTAGCTGGAATTTGATGGAAGCCAGTAGGAAGTGGAGATGAGGAGGAAGAACATTTTAGGCATGGGAAATAGCATGGAAAGGTCGAGTTGGGGGGTATTGCAAAGTACAACCACCTAGATCCTAATTCCTGTCACCAAAAAGTGTGTCTTAGGAGATCCAGAGCTGGTATCAAAGCCGGGAAGACCTGGGTGAAGTCCTGTCTCTGAAACCTACTGGCTGTGTGACCCCAGGAAAGTCACAACCTCCCAGTGTCCTAGACGACTCTCTAAGACCATCAGTTGCAAAGAAGGTGCCAACCTGCATTGGCAGAGGGCATTTACTCCTGTGAAATTTCTTTCTACCATGTGGTATCCTAGAACTGGCATGTAAATTTTCGGCATGAGCATTCATGCCCCAGAAATCATCAGACACTACAAATCAGGGCTTGGTTGGTTGTCTAGATGTAAGAAAGTGTTGGAGAAGAGTTCATTCCCCTCTCCCAGAGAGCCGGTTGTAAAACACCACAGGTCCGGTATCTATATATTCTCTAGCTTTCAGGAATGTCAGGAGTCATTAATGGCTGTCAGGAAGGTATGTGATCCTAATAAAAATGTACTTATCCTCTATTAGCATGTTGGTAAAACTAAGATGTCAGGCTGATCTGGAGATAATTAGAGTGCAGTTTTACTAAACATTTGTATTCTGCTATTTGCTCAGCATGTATCCTTTAAGCCATGCTTAATAGCACCATGTCACCAATGGTGCCTGGTTGGGAGAGAGGAAATGAAGCCGCAAGCTGACAACTTATATATGTCTTTTCCAATCCCCAGTCCTTTCTGGAATAGCCAAAGGAGCTTCCTGGGGAGGACCATCTCACCCCCATTTGACCCCAATTCCCCCTCCTACCTACCCCTATCAGACCAAGTGGAGTCTACCTTCTCCAGTAGTATACTGATGCAATGAAATGTATATGACTCATTTCCCTGATTTTTTGGGGGGAAATCTGTACGGTTTATCTTTGGGGCCAACAAGGAGGATATTTCTTTTTAATTTAAAAATATATTTTTTCTAATTATATGTAAACCTTTAAACGTTTGTTTTTTAAATTTTTGAGTTCCAAATTCTCTTCCTCCCCCCAACCCCCGCCCCCAACTCGCCCCCATTGAGAAGGCAAGCAGTTTGATATAGGTGATACATGACAAGCAGGTTAATTTGAGGGTTCAGTGTAATGAATGATGAGTGAAAAGATGCCAACATATGCTGAAAGGCTCCTTCCCCTCTGGCTCCCAAGGTGCCCGCCCTCCCAGAGGTTCCCAGGTGGTCCATACTGCACTGCTTTTGACTGTTTTACTCCCAGGGGCAGAGCACAAGGCCCAGGCTCCCTGTTTTTCCTGTGGAGACAAGGAAGTGGTGGGGAGGTGGAGCTGCGTTCCCAAAAAGTGCGACTCTGTCTACTTGGGCCATGAAAAGCGGTTGATTTAGGACCTCAGCTCCATGGAGGAGAGGGATCCATGGCACACAAAGGCAGGATTATGTCTGTTACAGACTAGCCGAGCCAGTTCCTAAATTGGTTCCTTGTGGTATGGTGTGTTTTTGTTTTGTTTTGTCTTTGCATGGTCAGGACTATCCTGCCTGCCCTGGTAGGAAAGTGAAGGGACATCCTGCTTGCCTTTCAACTCTATCTTCCCCAGGCTTGAGTTCCACGGGGAATGAACAAGGTTTCATTGTCAGATCAGAACCCTGTGGCAGCAGAACTTTATGGGGTCGCACATAGCCCTGGAGCTGGGAGGGACCTCGGAGGCCATGTAGTCCAGTGAAACTGAGACCTAAGGAGATGGAACAGCTTTTTCTGGGTCACACATCAAGCAAGTGGAGGACGGATTTCATGTGGAGGAAGGGATCAGATTTGGATCTATCTGGCTCCAGAGGGTAGAAGGAGCAAAAGATGGAGGCTATAAAGAAGCCATTTTAGGTTTGTTGTCAGGAAAAAACCAACTTCTCAGGGTTTCAGACTGTCTAAAAGTGCAGGGGGTGGCTTCCTTGAAGGTCTTTAAGTACACTTGGGATGACCATTTCTCTGGTTCATTTGTAATGGGGATTCCTTTCATATATGAACTGAATTAGCAAGCCACTGAAGTCCTTCCCAACTGTCAAATTCTGTGATTCAGAGAAGGGCCTGAGTAGGGACTAGAACGCAGTTTTTGTTGTTGTCATTATTGTTGTTCAGTTTGGGTTTTTTGGGGTTTTTTTTGTTTGTTTGTTTGTTTTGTGAGGCAATGAGGGTTAAGTGACTTGCCCAGGGTCACACAGCTAGTAAGTGTCAAGTGTCTGAGACAGGATTTGAACTCAGGTCCTCCTGAATTCAGGGCCAGTGGTTTATCCACTGTGCCACCTAGCTGCCCCCGGGTTTGTTTTTTAAAAATCCCAAGGCCAGGCTCTAGCTGGTAAGCGTGTAGTGATAAACTGAGTCAAACATATCTGCTGAACTTCTCACGTGGGATTTCTCAGTTCCTTCCTCTTCCATGCTTCATGATTTCCAACACACCTTTACAAGCTGTGGAATAGCAGTTTCTCGAGGGCAGACCCTTCCTTGCTTGCTTATATTTGCATGCTCAGTGTTTAGTGTGCATAGTAAGCAGTTAATACTTGTTTGTTTACTGACAGCTGAACATTTTACATGTGACTTCTCAGGTACCCTCCCATCCCTGTCCAGCGCCCCTGTTAGACTGTAATATCCTTGAGGGCAAGGGCTATCTTGTCCTCTTCTATTTGTGTCCACAGAGCTTAGGCACGGTGCTTGGTAC
Source organism: Dromiciops gliroides (assembly GCF_019393635.1). Lineage (NCBI taxonomy): Eukaryota > Metazoa > Chordata > Mammalia > Microbiotheria > Microbiotheriidae > Dromiciops > Dromiciops gliroides. The sequence continues at coordinate 172,468,455 of NC_057864.1, read as the reverse complement.
ATAGGAAATACTTAAAAAATGCCTTATCTATCTGGGCAGAAGCCTGAGGAACAGAGCAAGTGGGTGGAGAAGAGAGAAGCGAAGGACTGGGGGGCATAGAAGAACCTCGTTGTACTTTTCATGAAGGATCAAAACGTTGCTGATCTTCTTTGGCCGAAGCATGGGCCCCTGGCAGTGGGGGAGATGTGTGCGGTCTGAGCTATCCAGTTTGGGGCCATCAGAGGAGGCCCTGCCAAGATCTCTGCTCTGGCTTGCTTCTCAACCCCCCCCCCCAAACCCCAGCTGTGACCTGTAGCCCCAATGTCTTCCTTCTCTCGAAGGTCTGCAGTTAATAGATTTTCCCAGGAGGCATAATGAGACCTCCACAAGCAGGCGGCAGCAGTGATGAATGATTGCTGTGGAGTGGAATGGCGGGTACATTTCCCTTCTAGTATTTGGAAAAGTGTCTCTAATCCATCAGCAGCAAGGAGCTTTCAAAGGGGATCAAGCTGACTTTGTTTTAGTTGGACTGTTGGGATGCCAGGTGAGCTTCCTTCATTCTACATGCTGAATCATTCGGGTTTTCCCCAGTCAGGCCCTCCTGTAGGCCCTGCACCCTGCTATTCCTCAGCATTGTTTGGGTTTTATTTCAGTAAGTACTTGTTACCTGTGTGGTAGTCCCAAAGAATCTTAATATCACTGATCTCACCGATCCTCAGTTTTTTCATCTGTGAAATAGGAGTAGTAATAATACCTGTCATCCCAACCTCCCTGAGTTTTTAGACTTAAATGGTGTCATGTATATAAAGTGCTTTGCAAACTAAAAGCACAGTATAACCATCAGTCACCAGGCATGTATTGAGTGTCCACAAGGCAGAAGGCACAGTGCTAGGCACCGAGACACACGTTTAAAAGTTAGATAGATATTCCCTGAGCTCAGGAAGCTTCCATTTTACTGGGATAGGCACAGTGTGTTCACAGATAAGTAACTACAAGGTATATACAAAATAAATACTTAGATTTTTGGGGGGGGGTGGGAGGGAATCGAGAAGGTGTTGAATTATGTGTCCCTTGAGCCGACTCTTGAATGGATGGACCAAGAAAACGAAATGGGAAGAGAGAGTATTCCAGGCATGAGAGGCATCCTGGACAAAGGCCAAAAGGCAAACGATGGGATGTCATATGCAGAGGTGGGCAGTAGGCCAATTTGGCTGGAGTGTAGAATTCAGCGAACATTTATTAAGCAACTACCATGTGCCAGGAACTGTGCTAAGTGCTGGGGATATGAGTGTGTGAGGGGGAGTAATGTATAAATCATCAGGGAAAGATCAGCTGGAGCCAAGTTGTGAAGGAAAAGAGAAAGGATGTATTTTGTCTTAAAGGCAGTAGGGAGCCACAGTCACTTCTAAGGGCAGGTAAGTGACACAGGCACCAGGAATATACGTTTGGCAGCTGCATAGAGGATGCATTGGAAAGGGAAGAGCATGTATGCAGGGGGACCCATAGGAGGCTATGGTTGTAATCCAGGTAAGAGGTGATGAGGGCCTGGACTAGGGTGATTTATGATGGTGTTCATTTATGAAGCGTCTTCTGTGTGTAAGCACCAGTGCTTGGCACCATGAGGTAAACAGAATGACAGAGCCCCTGCACTCTCCAGACTGCTCTAAAACAGGATTGCTAGGGATCCCACAGACAAATGCTTATTCGGTGTTTGAATCAGGGAAAGGAGTAGAGTGGTTGCCTTTCTCTCTTTTCCCCAGTCCCCTGGAGTTGACCCACAGGACCTCTCCCTCCTGTTCCACCTCCCAGAATGCTCTTTTCATTTTGAATCATGTCCCCAACTGCCCCTGCCTGACCTACCCTCCCCCGCCCTCCCTGGGGCATCCTCTGGACACCTCCCTATTGCCCATCCACTCCTGCTCCTTGCCAGCATGAGCTCTGCCAGCTCTCTTGCCCTCCCTGCACACCCATGCTCACGTGAGCCCTGGCAGCAGAGGCTGCCTGAAGGTCCATGTGCCATGGGCACGTGGCCATGCCCTCTGGAGTCTGAGACACTGTGGGTGATGGTTTGTTCTCTCTCTCTCTCTCTCTCTCTCTCTCTCTCTCTCTCTCTCTCTCTCTCTCCCCCTCTCTCTTTCCCCCCTCTCCCTCCCTCCCTCCATCCCTCTGTCCTTCCCCCCTAATTGGGATGATTCTCCCCCAAGAGAGCAGAGTCAAACTGATAGAGGGAAAAATCAAGCTAGGCCCCCGCCTCTTCCTCCTCCAGAGAGATTTTTCTCCCCTTCATGGCCACATCCAAAGCCCATGTCTTCTCCTCTCTCCTCTCTCAGGCTGACAGGGGCCTAAGTAGATTAGTGCTGTTGAGATGTCCAGGATTTTTTTTTTGGAAGTCATTCCACTTCAAAAGCCATGATGGCATTTTCTCTGTAGCCTTACATATCTCAGATGAGAAGACTATGAAGAGGCAGGCACACCGATACAAAGACAGATAGCCGAAGTGGGGAAAGAGTGAGAGGGAATTGGTCATGGAAGTTTCATGTAGGAGGGCTGGAACTTCTAAATGAGGGTTCTCAGCTACCTTTCCTCTGAATTTTGACTAATCGCTTTGATCACAGTTTACTTCTCTGCAAACTGGGGATAATAACACAGGCATTTTCCCCCCTAATGGGATCATTGTGAAGAAGACACTTTGAAAATCCTTCATAAATGTGGGGTTATTATTACTCTGTGACCATTTTTAATGTCCTAAGTAAACAATGATGGGGAGAATGAGGATAGTAGGGCACAATCGGTAGCTTCGCAAAGCACTTTACAGATGTTAACTCATTTGATCCTCAAGACAGCCCTGGAAGGGAGGGGTTGATATCTCCCTCATTTTATAGATGGGGAAATCGAGGCTGGGAGAAGGTAAGTGACCAGTACAGGGTCACACAATACATGTCTAAGGCAAGATTTGAATTCGGGTTGTCCTGATTATCAAGTCCACCCTCCACCTCCTGTTCTACCTAGCTATCCTGGGGAAGGTAATAACATAGAAAGACTGGAGAATTCCTAGAATTGTAAGAATTTCTAGCTATGGGAAGACTAGACAGATTATCTTTTGTTGCTGTACCCAGGAATATTCTCATCTGGGAGAGAAATAGTTAAGTGTGAGGGAGTAGGGCAGAGAGGATGCTCTGACCTCATGGTTCAGTTATGGTCCCCGATATGAGGCAGGGGTGGAGCAAGGGAGGTTGGGGGGAAGGAGGGCCTCACAGTGACAGGTCTCAGGGGAGATAGTAAAAATGCCACTTCACCCCTTAAAAATGCCACCTCTCTATGGGACAAAGCTCCATTTATCCAATTCTGGTTATAGCATTGCCTCTTCTAGCCATTTCACTTTAAAGATGGGGGAAAGCGAGGCCCAGAGAAAGTACAGGTTGGGCCAAAAGTTGAAAATTATTTTTTTTCTTTATTTTTTGCTATTTACGAGATTTGATCTTTTACATGTAACATAAATTAATTTCATATATATATATATATACTGTATATGATGTATGTATCGTATTGTAAATTAAAAACAAAAAATAAAAGAGGTATTAAATATTGAAACCCCTTTGTGACATTTGACCTACCCTCTAGTTTGCTAGTTTAGGTGACACAGAGGATAGAGTGATAGGCTGGGAGTCAGGAAGACCTGAGCTCAAATCTAACCTCAGATATGTAATATCTGTGTGATCCTGGGGAAGTCACGTAACTCCTGCCTGCCTCAGTTTTCTCAGCTGTAAAGTGGGGATAATAATAGCAAATTGTAAAGAAGGTACTTTGTTTCTTATTCACAAAGTACCTACCTTCCGACCTGTCTTGAGGATCAAATAAGATGGTATTTGTAAAGCACTTAGTACAGAGCCTGGCACTTGGTAGAGACTTAATAAATCCATCCATCCACCCCTCCCTCTCTCCTTCTATCCCTCCTTCCTTCCTTCCTTCCTTCCTTCCTTCCTTCCTTCCTTCCTTCCTTCCTTCCTTCCTTCCTTCCTTCCTTCCTTCCTTCCTTCCTTCCTTCCTTCCTTCCTTCCTTCCTTCCATCTTTCCATTCCTCCTTCCCTCCTTTCCTCCCTCGCTCAGCCAGTTATTAACAGAGCTAGGTTTGGAACCCAGGTCTTCCAATTTCAAATCATTGTTGTTTTTGTTTTTGTTTTTTTGTTTTTAGTGAGGCAATTGGGGTTAAGTGACTTGCCCAGGGTCACACAGCTAGTAAGTGTTAAGTGTCTGAGGCCGGATTTAAACTCAGGTACTCCTGACTCCAGGGCCGGTGCTCTATCCACTGCGCCATCTAGCTGCCCCAAATCATTGCTTTTTCAACTATAGCACCAGTTCCTCTGAAAGAGAAGGAAGTACAGTATAGAGTTTGTTTTTTATTTTTGTAATGGGGGAAATTTCAGTGATGCTTTTCTTCCACTTAACATTTCCCGTTTTGTTACAGGGGGCATTTCCAGAGGGCCGAGACATTAGCCTATTAACCCAGCTTTTGCTTCCTAACTTGGCTCAGTGTTTCCCTTGAGAACGTGGGACCTCTTGGCCCACAGTGTACCAGGCCTGTCAAGATCACTTGAGTTGGAAGACTGTTTCTTTAGATTTCATTTACCCTGGGGAGTCCTGCTTTCAGGCCTAATGTTCTGAAGTTGTTTTTGGTTGAATCCCAAACAACAAAATAAGTTCTTTGGGGAGATGGTATCTCTTCTTAGCTAGGCTTCATTCCCACAGCCTCAGGGACAGCAGAGCTACAGGTGTATCCATAGAATGTTTTTATTTTTCTTCTGACCCATATTCTGGCCCATGGTGCACCTGACTTTCAAAGTTCCCAAATCCTGGTGTGCTCCTGGGTTAGGTGATGCTGATGACCCTTCTCGGCCTGCTTTGCCAACAAAGTTTACAACAGGACTTTTTAATCTTTTTTGTGTCATGGACCCCTTTAGGAAATCTGGTGAAGCCTGTGGACCCTCAGTATTTTTAAAGTGTATAAGATAAAATACAGAGCATTACAAAGAAAACCAGTTATATTGAAATGAAGGTGTAATTTCTTTTACCATCCAAATTCACAGACCCCTTAGAGATCCAAGGACCCCAAGGTTAGAACCCCTGGTTTACAAAAATCTGAATGTGGCTTCATTCAGAAGAAACTAATTTATGTTTTTTAAAATAAATTTTTTTTCAATTATCAACCATTTTTTTCCCCTTCCCAAAACCCCCCAAAACAAACCCCTTGTAACAAATAAATTATATATATAGATACATCTATATATATCCAAGCCAAAAAATAATCCTTTATTATTTACATACACATCTCTCATTCTGTATATTTAGTCTGTCACCTCTCTGGTAGGAGTTGGGGAGCATGCTTTGTCATTGGTCCTATGTCGATTTGAGTTTTTAAGACTTTGGAAATGATTAATTTTTACAATGTTGTTATTGTATAGTATACATTTTTCTCCTGGTTACACTCACTTCAGTCTCCATCAGTTCATAAAACTTTTCCCATGTTCCTCTGAAAACATCTATTTCACCATTTCTTACAGCATAGTAGTCTTCCATTATATTAATATACCATAATTCGTTCATTTATTCTCCAGTTGATGGATGCCTCCTGGTTTCCACATTTCCTTCTTTCTTTGATCTTTTTGGGATCTAAGCCTAGGAGTAGTACAGTTGGGATATGTGGTATAGTACTAAGTATATACACAGTTTAGTAACTTTTGAGGCATAATTGCTAATTGCTTTCCAGAATGGCTTTACCAATTCACATCAATTTGCTTGTTTTTCCATAGCCCTACCCACCAACAGTTATTATTTTCCCTTTTTTGGGTCAAGTTTTCCAGTCTGATGGGTAGGTGTGAGGTGCAACCTCACTTTAATTTGCACTATTACTATTATTATTTGCATTAGATAATTTGCATTATCTAATTATTGGTGATTGGAACTTTTTTCATATCACTATTTTGATAGTTTAGATGTCTTCCAATGAGAATTACTTGTTGTATCTTTTGATCATTTATCAATTGGGTAATGGTTTTCATTCTTATATGTTTGAATCATTTCATCACCTAGCTGCCTCACTTGGCACAAAGTAGGTGCTTAATGTTTATTGACGGATTATTAACTAATACAAAACCCCAGTTCTAATAGGAGGTTATGCAATCAAAAAGTGTTCATTGTTTCTGGTGTTTTGACAGTGGCTTATCAACTAGTTAGAAAAAACAAAACAGAAAACACTTGTATTTTCATAATAAGCTATTAATAAATATAAATAACAAGTTATTAATAATTATTCTACATAAAGATAGTAGGGTGATCATAGGATGAAGACCTAGAAAGTAAAAGAAATGGGAAAAGTTGGAGAAATGACATCCGTTTGAATGACTCTACCCCCTTGTACCCAGGCAGGACTGTATGTAATCAGTTCAAGATTATAATTGTCTTACGTTGTCCTTGAAAACCCAGCAAAGTACAAAGTGATCACTAACTTGCTGTACACAAAAATGAAGCCCAGATGTATCATCATCATCATTAATGGTTTATGAGGTAGTTTCTGTATTCTGGATGATGGTCTAAATAGACTGTGGTTATACCCACCTTACTCTCAAGTAGCTTATAATCTCCTAGTAAATGTCTTGGCACGGACATAAGAGAAATCTTTCAGTTTGACAAATATTTATTAAGCACTAATGTGCTAGTGACATGAAAACAAAAATGAAACCGTCCTCATGCTGAAAGAGTTCCATTCTTTTGGGGGAATAGAACATGCACAGAGAGAAGTCAAATGCAAGAGCATTTGGGGTGGGGGGAGAGAACACTAGCAGCCTGGGAGGATCAAGGAAGGCTTCCTAAAGGCAGTGTCATGTTGGCTGAGAGGAGGGAGTGCCTTCCAGGAATGGGGGACAGCCTGTGCAAAGACACAGATGCCAAATTCAGGGAACAGGTAATAGGCAGGTTTGGCAGGAATGTAGAATGCATAAAAGGGAATGATACAAAATTTGTCAGGGAAGTGCAAGTTAGAGCCAGGTTCTGGAGGACTTTAAATGCTAGACTTGAAGTATTTGTATTTTACTCTAGAAGAAATCAGGAACTCCAGAAGATTTTTGAGCAGGGCAGTTAAGACCTATGCTTAAGGGAGACTTATTTTGGCAACTGTGTTGAAGGCATATTGAAGAGGGGAAGAAATGAAGCAGGGATGGGATGGATACTCATTAGGAGGGCACTCCTGCAGTCCAGCCAAGAGGTGATGAGGGTCTGGAGTAGGTGATGGTCTTATAAAAATGCAAAGTAGAAAAATGAGGGCAGATGTAGGAGATGCTACGGAGTTATAATTGACAGGGTTAGGCAACTGATTGGATATTGGGGAGTGAGGGAAAGGGAAGAATCAAAAATAAGTCTGACATAATGAATCTGGGTTACTAGAAGGATTGTAGTGCTTTCAATAGAAATAAGGACATTTGGAGGAAAAATGGGGGTTGGATGGATTGCATTTTACAACCTCGGGCACAACTAGGTAGATGTCCAGCAGCCAGTTAGTAATAGGGAGCCAGAGTACAAAAGAAAAATTAGGTTAAATATATAATTTTGGAATCTATGAGATGATAATTGAACTTTTGGGAATAGGAATGATGAATAACAATGAATTGGTCTATGAAGCAAGTACTACTGGGAGTTGGAAGAAAGGAGATTTCCAGGGGTTAGGGTAGTCTGGGAAAGCTTTTCATAGGAGTTTGGCCTTGAACACCAAATGAAGGATAAGATATAGTCAAATCAAGTCAAAAAGAATTTAATATGCGCCTACTGACAGTGGAGATGCAAAAAAGGCAAAAGACCCCTGAGTCTCCCACAGCAATCCTTTCTCTTATGGAACTCATAAGTCTAATGGGAAAACCAACTATATACATAAATAAACAAGTTAATTTCGAGGTGATCAGCAGAGAAGACAGTAACATTACAGGGGATTGGGAAAGATTTCTTACAGAAGGTGGGATGTTAGCTGGGATATGAAGGGAGTTAGGGAAGCAAGGAGATGGAGATGATGACAGATTATTCCAGCATGAGGACAGCCAACCAAAATGCCTGGAGTTGGGATATGGAATGTCAAATTCAAGCAATAGCAGAGAGGCCATTGTCACCTGATGTGGAGGAGTATAAGGTGTAAGACTGGAAAGGTAGGGAGGGGCCAGGTTAAACAAGACTTTAAAAGCCCAAACAGAGGATTTTGCATTTGATCCTGCAGTAGGAAGCCACTGGAGTTTATTGAGTTAAAGGGAGAAAAGATAAAGGATTGAAGATGTAAAGACAGAGATGTATTTTGGAGGACATTTAATAGGCTGTTGTGGTTGGAACTGAGGGCGTGGCTAGGGAAATAGTGGGAAATAAGGTTAAAGAAAAAAGGTAGGAGCCAGGTTGTGGAGGGCTTTGAATGTCTCTCCAAAGCAGGGGCTCTTAACCTTGGTTTCATGGACAGATTTCAGGAAGGCCATGAATTTGAATGAAAAGACTATGACATCTTTATTTTCACTAACCTCTCATTTAAAATTTAGCATATTGGGCAGCTAGGTGGCACAGTGGATAAAGCACCAGCTCTGGATTCAGGAGGACCTGAGTTCAAATCTGGCCTCAGACACTTGACACTTATAGCTGTGTGACCCTGGGCAAGTCACTTATCCCTCATTGCCCTGCCAAAAAAATAAAGTAAAATAAAATTTAGCATGTCCTTCAATTCTTTAAAAGCATCATTCTGGGTAGAGGTCTTTAGGCTTCACCTGACTGCCAAAGGGGTCCATGACACAAAACCAGTTAAACCCCCCTGGCTAAAATATTGGTATTTTATCCGAGCAAGGGGTGTGACTTGTGAACATCTCCACCTCAGTTCAAGGTTGGGGCTCAAAATGCTTTCAACTGTTTGACGTTTTGTTGTCTTTGGCAATCAAGGACTTCCTTATTATAAGCATTTTAAAATAAATGTTCTCCTCGGACATCAAACAGCCTTATAAAACACAATGTTCTAATGATTTAAGTGTATGCAATTAAAAAACACCAGGAATAACTTTCACATCAGCAGCCAGAATTTGTAGTTGTCAAATGAAACATTTTGGCAAAGAAAAGTTTGAGGGATTTTTTTTTTGGGTGAGGCAATAAGGGTTAAATGGCTTTCCCAGGGTCACACAGTTAGTAAGTGTTAAGTGTCTGAGGCCAAATTTGAACTCAGGTCCTCCTGAATCCAGGGCTGGTGCTTTATCCACTGTGCCACCTAGCTGCCCCTGAGGGATTTCTTAATTTCAAACATTCTTTCCCTGTCTGTGGAATTTTCAAAGTCTAAAAGCTTATGAGATTGTCAAATCCCAGGAGAACTGAGGGACTTTAACAAATGCTATTCATTAATATTCATCACTTTGAAATAAAAAAAAATTATCTTATGAGAGCTTATAAGATCTTGCCAATCGAGTTGATTTCATGGTTCTTTTTGAAAGAGTTTTCTTCTCAGGTTTATACAGTGTTATTGATCATGTGAGATTATCAGCAGCAGGAATGTATGGATGCTATAATAAAAAATCCCTGGCCCTACCTCTGTCCAGGTACCTGATTTCTATCATGACATATACTGTGGTATCATGCTAAGGTTACAGACTTACTGACAAAACTGCCATAACCTGAGGCTAGTCACTTAAATACAAAATAGAAACAATTCTGATGTGCTAATTTAACCTCCAGCAACATATTACAGATGATGGAAGGGCACTCTGGCAGAATTTAGCTTTTCTATGGCTACTGAGAAAATTGATCAATCATTGAGCTTTATAAAGTACCTACTGTGTGCCATTGGCTGGGCTAGGTGCCTGGGATGACAAAGACTACAAATAGCCTGGGTGGTTTAAGAGTTAATAAACAGGGGCAGCTAGGTGGCACAGTGGATAGAGCACTGACCCTGGAATCAGGAGGACCCGAGTTCAAATCCGACCTCAGACACTTAATACTTACTAGTTGTGTGACCCTAGGCAACTCACTTAACCCCAGTTGCTTCACAAAAAAAAAAAGAGTTAATATTAACAGTCCAGATGCTGACCATATGAATTATCCCTGGAAGAGGCCTTAGAGATTGTAGGGAAGCTTATAGATTTAGTACTGGAGGTGATCTGAATGGTCATCTAGTCTTACCCTCTCATTTTACAAATGGGGAAACAGAGACTCAGAGGTGAGTTGCTCACAGCCACACAGATGGTAAAATGGCCATCAGGATTTGAAACCGGGTCCTCCCAAGTCCAAATCTAAGACTTTAAATTTTTTTGGCTGCCTCTTAATCCTTTTGTAGATGAGGAAATCACAGCCTTAGACACTGACCAACTGTGTGACCCTGGGCAAATTATATAACTGCTTTCTGCCTTAGTTTTCTCATCTGTAAAATGGAGTTGATAATAGTAATAGCCCCATGGTTGTTGTGGGGATAAAACAAAATGAGATAATATTTGTTTAAAAAACTATCTAAATACTATCCATCACTTATAATCTACATTTTTATAGCACTTTAAGTTTGCAAATTGTTTTACCTTGTTATCATATTTTGTTCTCTCAACATCTCTTTGAAGCAAGCCTTATAGGTATTATTGTCACCCCTATTTTACAGATGAAGAGACATGTCTTCAGTCATATAAGTTAGTAAGTGCCAGAGGTAAGATTTGAACTCATTACCCTCCTAAGGATCCCCTAAACCTCCCAGAAGTCCTGCATTCTATCCCACATTGGCTCCAAGGGAAGGGAAGTTGCCCAAGGTCTCATGGGAAGTAATTAATAGACCAGATTGGAATCCAGGCCCTCTGACTTCAAATCTTCTGTTCTTTTCACAACACTGGGCTGATAATGTGCAAAGAATTCTTTAAAAAACAAAAACACCTTTTCTTTTAGCTGATCTCATTATCCCCTTGCTCCCCTACAGCCTTATTCCTAGTGTGAATGCAGTTCCCTGAAAAATCACATGAAGTATCTGGTACACATTCCTCAAAGTTTTGTGTTGTTGTTTTTTAATTTTTTAAAAGTGGGATTTAAGAACTCTTGTCCATTGATGGGAATACTGGGACACTGTGGAACTTTGGGGTCTCTTAAGTCAGGCATGCTGCTCTGTTAATTGCTACCCTTCCTTTCTCCATTTGCGTAGAAAAAGAGTATATTCCTAAAGTACTGTGCACGTGTGCACGTGTGTGTATGTGTGTGTGTGTGTGTGCGCGCACGTGTGCATGCCTGTGCAGTCATGCCACAATCAGATGCCTGGGAGAGCTGCATCAGTAAATTGCCTGTGACAGAATGTTCTCTTAAAGTGCAGTCACATAAATGGATCGTCAGAAATAAATGGCTTGGCAATGATTTCTTTGAGGATGGGGAATGGCAGTGATCCCTTTGCTGATAAGCTCTGGGTACTGCAGGCTCCTCTGATCTCTTTGCTGTTGGGCTTGCATAGGGGCAGTGGGTCAGAGATGGAATGACAGTCTCATCACTTCTCTGGTTTGTGCTTCTGAATTTGATGCGAATGGTTAAGTAGGACTGATTGTCCATGGGATGCTTGGTTGGTAGCAGGCACTCTGTCTCAGAGAGAGAGATGGAGACAGAGGGAGGGAGGGAGAGAAAGAAAGACAGAGACAGAGAGACACAGAGATATAGACAGACAGAGAGAGAGAGAGAGACAGAGAATGAGTGCTGAATTAAAAGAGAAAGCCTGCAGTTGAATTTAGGAAGGATCAGGGTAGCTGGGTGGCACAGTGGATAAAGCACCAGACCTGGATTCAGTAGGACCTGAGTTCAAATCCAGCCTCAGACACTTGACACTTACAAACTGTGTGACCCTGGTCAAGTCACTTAACCCCCATTGCCGCGCCAAAAAAAAAAAAAAAAATTAGGAAGGATCTCACAAGCCTCAAGCATTAGGAAGTAGTGCCCAAAACCAACTATACCTAATAGCATCTGTAATTCAGCAGTCAGGTTGCCTAGGCCAGGGCTTTTGCCCCAAAGTTTGGAAGGTTCTACCTTACTCTTCCTCACCCCACCCCCTAGCCCTAAGTCCCCCTTTAAAAAGTAGAACATGGATTCTACCTGACACAGAATGCTTTTAGAAAGAGGGTAGATCATGAGGTTCTGTTAAAAATTTTTTTTCTTTTCTTTTCTGTTTTTTTTGGGGGGGTAGGGGGTGGGGCAATGAGGGTTAAGTGACTTGCTCAGGGTCACACAGCTAGTGTCAAGTGTCTGAGGTTGGATTCAAACTCAGATCCTCCTGAATCCAGGGTGGTGCTTTATCCACTGGGTGGTATTTATTATTGTAGAAGAATGGGACCTCAACCTCTGGTGATCTTTCAATTGAGCTGGCATTTATTAGGGGAAGGGAAGAGAAGCAAAAAAGCATTTATATCTACCTACTGTGTGCTAAGGGCTTTTTACAAATAGTATCTCATTTGATCCTTGTAACAGCCCTTTCATTAGGTGCTATTATTATGCTCAGGCAAACAGAGGATAAATGACTTGCCCTGGGTCACACAGTTAGTAAAGTATCTGAGGCTGGATTTGAACTTGGGTCTTTCCCACTCCAGGATCAGTGCCTCTAAGTGCCAGCTCTGTGCATGGGACTGGACTAGATGGTGAGGATACAATTGCAAAATGAAAAAGAATTTCTGCCCTCAGGGAACTTCCATTCTACTGATTGTCTGCTTATTCTTTTTTTGGGGGGGGGGTGCAGAGCAATGAGGGTTAAGTGACTTGACCAGGGTCACACAGCTAGTGTCTGAGGCTGGATTTGAACTCAGGTCCTCCTGACTCCAGGGCTGGTGCTTTATCCACTGCACCACCCAGCTGTTAATTTTTCTGCTTATTCTTGCTCTCCATTCCAGCACTGGGAAGCCATCAGGGTATTTAGAATCTGCTGGATTAGGTGTCTTCCTTGGGAGCCAGTATGTGACCACAGCACATATCCCACTGAAGTAACACTGTCCTAGAGGAGCCCACTTTTCCAGAGGTTACACAAATCTTTGCCCTCTCTCCTTTCCTGACTTTATCTTGTAAACACCTAGAGTCACAAACTCACTTTAGGCCCTTCCCAATTGGCTTGCACTCTCCCAGGAGGACCAAGGCAGATTGCAGGTCAGGTTGGAACATCTAGCATATCTGTGTTTTCCAATGTTATTCTAGAGTAGGTGTTAGATGAAATACCCCCAAAGTGGCCATTCCTTTAGTGGTGGTCAGCTACATTTGGGAGCCAGGGACTGGCTGGTAAAGAAACAGCATTAGAAACTAGGAGTCCAAGAGCAACTTTGAGGCCATGTGCACTCTGTTTTCTCCTTAAGCTCAAAGAACAGCTAAACCTCATTAATTCAGAATCTGTCGTAATTTGATCTTGGCTGGGCTCAGGTTCACTTTTGAACTTGCACTCTCTGTGTGGAAAAATGATATCAAATAAATTAATGGGATAAGCACATTTTCAGGGGACTTGTTTAACTCAATAACACAAAATTGTTTTCATGAGCTACACATGTTATGTGCAAATGGATGTTTCTAATTATAGGTTAATCCTATCTGTTTATTAAAGTAGGTTTACACATCGACAGCAATACAACTCTGTAATTCAGACTTTTTCACAATTGGTCAAAGTAAATCTTCCTCTGATGTCTCATTGTAGTGTGAAGGTGACTTTGGGTTCTCCAAGTCAGAATTTGAAACGTCAGCTGCCAGGTCCCCCAAGCTGGACAACCTTTGGGTATAGTCCCGGAGAGGAACTCTAAGTTTCTCCTCTGAGGACCAGCATAGCTAAGTTCATAGAAGCTCATGATGAGACATGTGATTTTTTTTTCTGGCCATGGCAACCCACAAAGACAATGTACTAAGTCATAGAAGATGTAACGATTGGAATGATGCCACCTGCTGGAGACTTACTGTAAGAAAACTCCGCCATGAGGAGAAGGCCCCTGAGGGCAAGACCATGCGGCTTTTCTTTGGTGTCAGGAAGTGACGTTTGCTTGTGGGAGAAAGAGGGGGCAAGGCTGGTACTCTCGCTCTCTTTTGTAAGGACTCTGGTTGAGAGTGGAGCTAAAGATGTGCTTTCCCTGTGATAGATAAATCTAGGCCTTTCTCTCTCTCTTCACCAAATTCTTATTCTCCTTAATAAATGCTTAAAAGTCTAAACTCTTGCTAAAGCTTACAATTTATTTGTGACCACTCATTAGATATTTTAGACAGACCAGCTAGAATTTTAGCCCCTTACAAATTAACCTGTGATCTCAATTAAAGGAGAAAGAAGGCAATATCCCAACTCCTAAAATAATGAATTTTTATGTTCTCAGAGGGTGTCTGAGATAACACTAGGTGTTTCCATTATTTCTAGGACTTGATGAAAATCATCTCAGAAAGATGGTAGCCTTGCTTTTCTCATTCCATTATCCCAGCCCATATTATAAGGACATAATCAAATCTGACATTTAAGAGGGTACCCCCAATTCATCACTGTCAAATTGTGAGCTGAACAGCTGCTAGATAAATTGTACTTTATTGAGAGCTGCTGAGATTGTGGAGTATATAGACTGGTCCCAGCCTTGAAAGCAATAGAGGCATATAGGGTGATGGACAAGCAGAATCGATGAACAAATAGTCATTTGCAGTGTACTTATAACAACACAATATGTATGCTATGATGGAGGGCAAGCTTGGGATTGATCATTGGGTACTACCAATGAATAGGAACATTCTCAACTTGGAGTACATTTTTGTGTGCTGTTCTTGGGTTGCCTTATAGGAAAAGTTCATTCCCTCCACCTCCAAACTCTGGAACATCCTTCCATCCCTATGTCCCCCTCCCTTCTTTGATGGGTTCTTCTTGCAACCTCCATTTTGAGAAAGGGCCCATGCCTGCCATCCTTCATTCATTTTCTGGCTATGCTTCTGACTCTCTGGGCTTTGCTACTGTGTCCCCTCACAGGCACCTTCCTTCTCTAACCTTTACAGACCCCTTTTATGTGTTGTCTTTCTCCATTAGAATGTAAGCTTCTCAAAGGCAGGGACTGTCTTTCCTTGTATCTGTATCCCCAATACTTCACACACTGGCCAGCACATAGTAAGTGCTTAATAAATGCTTGGTGACTCAATTTTTTTCAATTATCTGTAACAGACTGTGGTCAGTTGTGAACCTGGCTCCTGGTGGTAGTGCTAGTAGGGGAGACAGAGGTTACCTTAACATGTACCAAATACTTCCATCCTCCTGTCTCCCCTACTGTAAATCACTTAAGTATAGATCTTGTTCATTGTCTACACAGTACAAAAGAGAGTGTGTGTGTGGGGGAATAGATCCTTCTGTGGAAACATAAGGTGATTGAAAAACAAGAGTAGGTTATTTGGGAAAAGGGGGGGGGGGTGTTAAACAATGGGGGAAAACAAGAAGTTAAGTGATTTAAGAATTGGATTAACCTGATATGACTTTGTTTTTCAACCAGATTAGAAATGTGGAGTTTCTTGGCATGGACCTTGATACAGTACATTGTGTGCTGTAAATATGGGTGTGTCGGAATAAAGCTTTTAAAGATACAGCCGTCTTAAGGGATCACGAAGTACATCAGTACTAGGCAGGTTTTTCCCCTTTTGCAAGGGAAGTTTAATACCTTGCTAAAGCTCCTCTGGCATGTTTCTCATGCCCAACCAAATCTTTGTTTGTGAACCCCTTGATAAAAGGGGAGACTAGAAGTCCTAACTTTAAATCCATTGAATCCACTAATGGAATCCTAAACAGAATGCAGGAAATCGAATATAAATAGGATATTGATGACTGAAATTAAGACTGTTCCTGGGAGCATAATTACGTATCTTCTCTCCTTTGTGAAGAAGAAAGGTTAGCCAAGTTTGGTGTTTTCTTCTTCAGTACTTCTTATTCTGATCAAAGGGCAGCTCTGAAAAACCTTGGACCAGAATCTCTGGCCAGGAAACATGGGGGTCAGTGGGAAGTTGTTTTCAAGGAGGGCAGCATCATCACGTGCACTGACAGGGAGATTCAGAGATGTCATAAATGAAGAAACAGTCTCTTCTCATTCTTCAGTTATCAGATTGGTTTAGGGGTTCTTGAACGTAATTTTCTAAGTACTTACTAAAATACATTTGTGATTGCATCTTTTTAATGTCTTTTTTTTTTTTTTTTTGGCCAGACTTGAGGGCTTCTGCCCCTAGAAGCATGTTAGTACTGAGTCTAGTGGGGAATCAAGGGTCCTAGCTTGGTGATGGGAGGAATGTTTTTGTAGACAATGGACAACTCATTTAACTTCTCAGATGCCACAGCTTTCTCATCTGTTAGATGAGAATAATTATACTTGCCTTACCTCACTTATTAGTCTGTTTATAAGAATAAGTTGGAACATACTTTGAAAAAAGTATCATCAGCGTGATTCAGTGGTATCCTTATTATATTTTGATTAATGATCTTGGAAAGAGCAAAAAATAAATGAAAATAAAGTGACAAATTGTTTTAAAGCTAGACAAATGATAAAGGTGAAAAGGAACATTGACCCAGGTACCAAAAGTTGAGAGACCTAGAATATGGTAGTAGAGTAGACCACTGAATTTTCTAGTATGGGAAAGATCTGGTTCCAAATTTTAGTCTTGTTACTTTGTAATATTGTGTAACTGTGTAACATTGGGCAAATCACTTGTTCTTTCTGAAACTGTTTCCTCAGGCTATAAAATGGGAAAAAATAACACTTACATTCCCTACCTCATAGGGTTATTGTGGATCAAATGAGATAAAGTATTTGAAAGTACCTGTTAAGACAGTTTAGTTATTGTTTTGCATGGATCTGCTAGGAAATATATCTACTACCTTGGGGAAAATCACATCTTTCAGATGAGGTATCTAGGCTAGAACTTCTTTCTAGGTCCTTTCCAATGTCATCCTGCTATATTATTGTTCCCTAAAGCAGGGCTTCTTAAACTTTTCCCATTCAAGACTCCTTTTAACTCAAAAAATTTTTATGTGATCTTTGGTATATAGGTATATAAAATATGTTTACATCTTTTATTGTTGCCAAATTTTTATCGACCCCTGTATTCATTTACTCGACCCCATATGGGGTCACCACCCACAGTTTAAGAAGCTAGGCTCTGAAGGGTGATGGCAGGCAGTCAAATTATTTTGCAAATGAAATTAAAGTAGCCAGTGCTCAATAGGCTTTGCTTAGGATAATGCCTGGAAAAGGGCTTGAGAATCTCTGACTTTTTGCCACCTGGGAAGGATCGACTTTATTGGGGTTTTTTTTTTTTTGTCTTGTTTTGTTTTGTTTTTGGCGGGGCAATGAAGGTTAAGTGACTAGCCAAGGATCACAGAGCTAGTAAGTGTCAAGTGTCTGAGGCTGTATTTGAACTCATGTCTTCCTCAATCCAGGACCAGTGCTTTATCCACTGTACCATCTAGCTGGCCCCAAGGATTGACTTTAAATATTAAACCTAGTTTAAATACTAAAGCTAGCTTCCTCATCAGTGTTAATGTTAATGCTGAATGAGGGAGCCATTATGACTTTGAAAATAATGGTATCTAAAAATCTATTGTAACTCAGAATAATCCAGTTGGAATAACCACTATGAAGAAGGAATGTTGGACTTCTTAGACATGTTATTAGCCCTACCAACACACACACACGCCCCAGAGGGAGAGGAAAAACTCAAGGCCAGTCACTGGTTTCTTTGATGGCAGCTTTCCTGGAAGAGTAGCTGACAACTATATCTTTGGCCGTACCTCTGGGTGGTTGGACACCCTTGCAGCAGGCCAAGTAGATCTTGACAGTGCCAGGCCACTGGGCAAAACATCAAGGGTTCAGGCCAGTGCTGTTCCCCTGCACCCTGGAAAAAGTACAGGTTCTCCCCTTGAGGCCCCAAGGCACACATCCTTTTACCCTCTGAAGGAGTCCTTGTCCTGACTGGATTATTAAAGGGGATGGAATAAAGGAAGTCTCTACTTTTCTCTTCTCCATCGCAGGGGCAGGATTTGAAAGGTGTAACGAGGCTGTGGTTCAGTCACAGTTGGAGTTTTCTTTAATGCATGAGTCAGGCACAGATGTGAGCCTTCCTGCTCCAACAGAGCCATCCAAAAACCCAGACGAACCCTCCAGAAGAGCATATGGTCTCCATTAGGTCGGATCCAATAGTCAGTGCAGAAGATTCACTGGGAATTTTGGCCCAGGAAAGGGCTTTGGTGTTGGGCCTCCAGGAACCCATATGTTATGTGATTCTTTTAATAAATAGTATTGCTGATTTGTTTTAAAAATGGCACTAGAAACATGCCAAATCTATGTAATATCTGCACCCAACTAAACTCTCAATTAACCAGGTTAACAGAAGGAAGAAATAAAACAGAGAAATAAAAAATAATTTGGTTTTGGTTCATGAACTTAATAAACATTTATTAAGTACCTACTATGTGCAAGGTACCATGCAGATAAGTAAAAGTAATTTCTTTTTGGTTTGTGAATTCAATTCCATAAACATTTATTAAGAATCTGCTGTGTAGATAAGTGAAATACCATGTAGATAAGCGAAAAGTTTTGTTTTTGGTATGTGAGTTCAATTTAGTTCTATAAACATTTATTGAATGCCTCCTGTGTACAAGGCACTGTGCCAGTAAATTAAAAGTCATTTCTTCTTGGTTAGTGAACTAAATTCCATTCCGTAAACATTTATTAGGCACCCGCTGTGTATAAGGCAGTAGGAATAACAGTCCTGCCCCTGAAGGAGATTATGTTTGAGTATGCAGGTTACAAGTGTGCAACAACTAAGGAAAGACAAAGCCATTTTAAGAGGGAGAGGGGGGAATAATTTGGGGACCCAGCAATGACAAGATGTGGCAGGTGATTGGATATAGGGGTTGAGGGAAAGGTTGACTCCATGGATGACTCCAAATTTTTGAATCGGGGTGACAGGAAGAATGGGGGTGCCAAATGGGGTAGTAGGTTCTAGGGTAAAGACAATGACATCTGTTCTTCACTTTCTGGGTTTGAGATGGGGGACATCCAGATAGAAGTGTCAAGCCAGCAGGTGGCAGGACAGTTGAGGAGGGAGATTAGGGATGGGTATATAGATTTGGGAGTCCTCTGTAGAGAGATGAGAATGAAACTCCAGGGAGGTGAGATCAGTAAATGAGAAAATGTAGAGAAGAAGAGAGCCTTAAGGGATACTCATGCATCGGGGATGCTACTCCCGCAAAGGAGACTCAGAAGAAATAGGTAGACAAAGGAAAGGAGAACTAAGAGAGTAAGGTCTGAGAATCCAAAGGAGGACAATGCGCTTCATTTGTGTTTTTACCTTGCCCTGCTTCCCTCTCTTTCTTAGAGTACCAAGTTCTTTTTCTTATATCAGGCTACCTGAATATTAAAATTTGCTTATGTGCCCACCCCCCACCCCTAAGCCCATGGCATCTGGATGGTGTCAGGGGACAAGGGAGGTTTGACAGTGTAGTGTGCTGGACAATTGGGAGGTCAAACTTGGATTCAAATTTTCCCTGAGGATAATCCATTAAAAGGATTGGGACAGCTAGGTGGCACAGATAGAGCCCCAGGCCTGGCATCAGAAAGACTCATCTTCCTGAGTTCAGATCTGGCCTCAGACACATACTAACTGTTTGACCCTGGGCAAGTCACTTAACCCCTGTTTGCTTCAGTTTCTTCAACTGTAAAATGAACTGGAGAAGGAAATGGCAAACCACTGCAGTAACTCTGCCAAGAAAAACCCCAAATAGGGTCATGAAGTATTGGACAACAACAACAACAATCCATTAAAGGAGCTCACTGAGAGCTGACCACAGTTCCCTTCTTCCTCTGCTGATGACTTCTATTCCTACTTGTGTCCAATAGTCAGATTTAACCTCCCACCCCAAACTTTTCAGCCATAGCTTTTTGGCAGGAGCTAATGTGAGTTTGTGTCTCTAGGGATTTAAAAACAACAGGGAAGTGAAGAGGCCAAGAATTTTTGTCAGCTGAAGAAAATTGGGCTCAGCTGTTCTAGGACAACTGCAGGGCCTACACGCTTGCGGGCTCTCTCGAGCTCGCTCTGGCTCTTTCACACATGTACATGAACACAGGTAGAATGCAAACTTCAGTCCTTGACTCTAAATCCAGCATTTTTTCCCCACTGTGTCATATTCATGAATTCAAAGGAAAATACCTAATTTAGCAATTCTGAACACATTGATGGCTTCTAGTGCTAGTGTGGAGAGTAAGAATAATTGGAAGAAAAGTCGAATATAAGCTCTTTGAGGGCAGAGACTATTTTGTCTTTTTGTTTTTGTTTCCCAGTGCCTAGAATAGTGCCTTGCAGTCCGTCACTCCAAGTATTTATTAAGTGCTTACTATGTGCCTAAAGCCTTGGGGGCAAAATGAAAGGCAAAAATGTGGTCCTGACTTTCTAGATATTCACATGCTAAAGGGGGAGATGACCATGAAAATAAGTCCATACATAAAAAATATCTACAGTGTAAATGAAAGGTAATCTCAAAGCAGGAGAAATTAGCAATGAAGGAGTCCAGGAAAGACCAGGAAAGAGGATGGGATTTGAACTGTCGTGAAGGAAAGGAATCCAGGGAAGCTAGGAGGCCAAGATAAGGAGGGAGAGCATTCCAGGCATGGCGGCAGCCAGTGCAAATGCGACTAGTCCATCAACTAGTATTTATTTTTCTTTAAATTTGTTTGTTCATTCATTCATTCATTCATTCATTCATTCATTCATTCATTCATTCATCATGGAGTTTGGTTTTTTTTGTTTTGTTTTGTTTTGTTTTGGTGAGGCAATTGGGGTTAAGTGACTTGCCCAGAGTCACACAGCTAGTAACTCTTAAGTGTCTGAGGCCAGATTTGAATTCAGGTCCTCCTGAATGCTGGACTGGTGCTCTATCCACTGTGCCACCACCTAGCTGCCCCTCATGTTTTTTTTTTTGTTTAAATTTTGAGTTCCCAATTTTCTCCCACCATCTAGTCCCTTCCCCACCTATTGAAAAAGCAAATAATATGGTACCCAGTATACATGTAAAGTCATGCAAAACATATTTCCATATTTCAGCTAACATTTGTTATGCACCTACTATATGCCAGACACTGCGCTAAGCATTGGGGATACAAAGAAGGGCAAAAGACATCCCCTGTTCTCAAGGAGTTCACAGTCTAATGGAGGAGACGATATGAAAACAACTATGTTTGTGAAGATCCTGGGAAGTAGGTGCTGTCATTGTCCTTATTTTGCAGATGAGGAAACTGAGGCAGACAGGTTAAGTGACTTGCCCAGAGTCAAACAGCTGATATCTGAGGTTATATTTGAACCCAGTACTCTGTATACTTTACCACGAACCTACATAAAATGGAGTGGTAGCCTAAGGGGCCATTATGATGGACATTGAAAGCTAAGATTTTATATTGAATTTTGGAGATGATAGGGAACTGCTGAAGTTTGTTACGTAGCACGATTCAGACTTATGCCTTAGGAAAATCATTTCGCCAGCGAAGTGAAGACTAGATTGGAGTAGGGACACCAGACTACAGCTTTTGCAGTCGTTCAGGTGTGACACAAAGAAAACCTGTACTAAAGTAATAGTCGGTGTGAGCGGAGAGAAGGGGACTCATAAAAGAGACATTCTAAAGGTAGAAATGCTGTGATTTGGCAGTGGATTGAATACATGGGATATGCCTTAGTGAAGAGCCAAGGATGACCCTGGGTGGGTGACTGGGGGACTGGTTGTCCCAGTTGCAATTCATCAGTGGGTGAGATAGATCACTCAGAGCTGGAGGGTTCAAACAAACAGTCCTTTAAAAAAAACAAGCAGCCCCCCCCCAAAAAAACAACAAAACAACAAAAACTCCATAGTCCAATACCCCCAGGAAGAAGCAGTTCCCAGTGTGGTTAAAAGAAGTTTAGAAAGATTAAAGAAGTTAAAAGCATTCGTAAAGAGAACCTGGGGTCTCAGAAACTCTTTGCCAAAGTCCTAAAACTCGCCTTTGTATTCTTGCTCCCACCTCCCACCAAAGAGCCAATACTTAGGTCATTAATCCATCTACTTGGGGAACAAAGTTAACCTAAAGTGCCAGGTCTGTACTACAGCCTCCTGGTTTACAATGGCCCTAGCTAGGGTTGTTGCAGGGGTAAGCCTTTTTTTTTTTTTCAATCTTGATAGTATTTTATTATTTTCCAGTTACATGTAAAGATAGTTTTCAACATTTGTTCTCCCCCTCCATCCCCCACACCCATGGCAGTGAGGGTTAAGTGACTTGCCCAGGGTCACACAGCTAGTAAGTGTCAAGTGTTTGAGGCTGCATTTGAACTCAGGTCCTCCTGAATCCAGGACTGATGCTTTATCCACTGCACCACCTAGCTGCCCCCACTCGACATTTGTTTTGTTTGTTTGTTTTTTGGTTTTGTAACAAACATTTATTTTATTTTTTCCAGTTACATGTAAAGGTAGTTTTCAACATTCATTTTCATAAGATTTAGAGTTCCAAATTTTTCTCCCTCCCTTCCTTTCCTCCCCCTCCACAAGACAGCAGCCAATCTGATATAGGTTATATATGTACAATCCACAAGTGCTCTTTTTTATTTTTTTTAGTCTGTGTTCAATCAATATCAGTTCTTTTTCTGGGAGTGTATAGTATGCTTCAACATTAGTCCCTTGGGATTGTCTTGGATCAACTTCTGTTTTTATAAGATTTTGAATTCAAAATTTTTCTCCCTCCCTCCCTTCCCTCCTCCCTCCTCAAGACAGAAAGCAATCTGATATAGGTTATATATGTGCAATCACATTAAACAAATTTCTGCATTAACAAAAGGGGAAAACCTTAAAAAGAGAAAAAAAGGGGTGAGCCTTTAACACACATCTCCCCATGTTTATCAGTAGTATCCTGGTCCCCCAAAATGTGTTGCCCTTGATAGAAATAGGAATTTTGGGGAAGGGGAGGGTTTGTTGGGAAAGCATTGAGTTCCATTTTGGGACATCTTGAATTTGAGATAGTTATAGGTGAAGATGTCCCAAGAGCCGATATATCCAAGAGGTAATTGACGAGGTCCAAGAGGTGATATGGGACTAGAGCTCAAGAGAGAGATTAAGGTTAGACATATGGATTGGGAAATCATCTGTATAAGGCACATAAGGAAGTGCCTTAATAAATGCTTATTGAATTGAATTGAAGAAGTGCTTTTCTAATAAAGAAGGAAGGAAAGGATAGAAGGAAGGAATGAAGGAGGGAGGGAGGGAAGGAAGGAAGGAAGGAAGGAAGGAAGGAAGGAAGGAAGGAAGGAAGGAAGGAAGGAAGGAAGGAGGGAGGGAGGGAGGGAGGGAGGGAGGGAAGGAGGGAAGGAGGAAAGAGGAAGGGAAAATAGCATTTATTAAGCTCCTACCCTGTACCTGGCACTGTGCTAAGTGCTCTACAAACATTATCTCATTTGATCTTCACAACAGCCCTGGGAAGTAGGTGCTATTATTATCCCCACATAACAGCTGAGGAAACAGGCAGAGAGGTTAAGTGACTTGCCCAGAGCCACACAGCTAGTAAGTATCTGAGGCTGGTTTTGAACTCAGGTTTAAGAATGTACAAAGGAGTCCTTACTTGTGACTGTTGGGATCAAGTAAGAAAGAACTTCACTGAACTTGACCACACATACTTAGGCACTCTGTATTTAATTCCAAAGTTCAGTCTCCACACATTTAAAAGGAGACTTGGGACAACTAGGTGGCGCAGTGGATAGAGCACCAGCCCTGGATTCAAGAGGACCTGAGTTCAAATCCAGCCTCAGACACTTAACACTTACTAGCTGTGTGACCCTAGGCAAGTCACTTAACCCTAATTGCCTCACCAAAAAAAAGGGGGGGGGACTTGAGGAATGGGAATTTATGTTCATCTGTCTGTCCATCTTTCTGTCTGTCTATAGCACCTTTATATCATGCCACCCCTGAGAACACAACATACAAACCCTTCACTGCAGGACAGTCAGTCTCTTCTGTTTGCTATCCCATTACTTTAAGAGGTTCAACAAATCCCAAATTTCAGCCTAAACCCTGAGCAGTTCCCTGCTTTAGACAGTAGTCTACTAACAGAGGATTAAAATTTGCACCAGCCTACCTCTGATGAGGCTACTGAACCATAGATTTTTAAAGCTGGAAGACAGAAGTTCACCATCATGCAGGGGTTCTTAACCTGGGGTCTGTAGATAGATTTCAGGGGATTTGTGAATTTAGATGAGGAAATAAAATTAGATCTTTATTTCAGTATAATTGGTTTCCTTTGTAATCCTGTGGGTTTTATGCATTTAAAAAAGTCTTTTGGGGCAGTTAGGTGGCACAGCAGATAGAGCACCAGCCCTGGATTCAGGAGGACCTGAGTTCAAATCTAACCTCAGAAACTTGACACTTACTAGCTGTGTGACCCTGGGCAAGTAACTTAACCTCAATTACCTCACTCCCCCCAAAAGTCTTCTGAGTAAGGGTGGGGAGACTTCAGCAGGCTGCCAAATGGATTCTTGACACCCCCCCCAAAAGATAAAGAACCTCTAGCCCAGTCTGACAATATCTTTTCACAAAGAAGGAGTCAGAGCCATGACTAAAAATCTTTCTAAACCATCCCTTGCTTCCCCCAGCTTGGAGCTTGGTTCTGTCGTTCTTGAGGGGCATCTAACCTTGCTTTCCTCTCTTTTCCTGGGCTCTGAATGCCCTCTCATCAACCCAGAGCAGTGGAGAGCCCGTTCCCCCCCCCTTCCAGCGTCCGGGGTTTCCTGGGTGCCTGCTCATGTTCTCACGTTCTGCCAGGCCTGTCGGTGTGTTACAGTTTAGAGATCACATTTAACCAACTCAAGGAGACCAGCTAGCCCTGCCTGGCTCTCTGCTGTCACGTGGAGCTGAATGTGTTCCCTTGCTGCTGCCAGACTGCAGCTCTCTGTGCAAAAATAAAAAAAATAACACAGCAGAAAGCCGGGCGCCTGGCCAGCCTTGGAACACACACTCACATCAACTCCTTGGCAGAACATCTGTGGTGGTGTCTATTTGGAGAGTAAGGCAGCGGAGTGTTGTTTCCCTCTTGTGGGTGTCTGCATGCAGGACTTTGCCTCCATCGGTGTATCCAGGAAAGAGAATTTGTAAAGCGCTTAGCCCAGTGCCTGGCATATAGTTGGCACTATATAAATGCTTATTTCCTTTCCTTTTCCTGGTTGGGCACTACTTTGGGATGAGACTCTCCTCACTCACCCTCTTTTCCTGGCTCGACCTGTAAAGTTCCCAGAAGGTTTGAGTCCCAGGATGGCTACACATCGATCTCAGAGTTCTGAGATCCTTGAAAGAACCACACACTTTCCCTGGCTCTAATAGGGTTTTTCTTTCCCGAAGATCTAAAGACCTCTCTCTCCCATTGTTCTGGGTTCAGAAAAAGAAGGAGGGGGCTGTTAAAATCCTCAAGGGAACCTCTTGAATTTTTCTACTCAGTTTCCGTTTTGGGGAAAAGGAGGTATTGTGCTTGAGTTACTCTATACTTTTCTCCCCTCTTCTCCCCAGTCTATCTTCACTTGGCCTCTGGGCTGCAGCTAAGTCTCTGATTCCTTCCAGACGGGGAAGTATCTTATCTTGGGAAAAGAGAAGTTGGGGGAAATCAAGAAGTATCTTTTTGGGTGGAGGGTTGATCCCTTTTTTGATTTCTGAAGGTATCTGCCTATGGGCTGATTTGGGAAAGGGGAAAGGGGGTGGATAAAGCCGTATTGGGATTGTCCAGCATCCTCAGAGAAAGACCAGAATTCTTGGGAAATGAAACTTTGTTTACTTCACTTAGTACTGTAACAAGTGCTGTACCTCTCCCCCTGCCCCCACCTCCCAAAGTTTTTCAACCATCATCAGTCAGTCAACAAACATTTATTATATGCTTCCTATATGCCAGGCACTGTGCTGAGGACTGGAAATAAGAAGAAAAACAGCACATCAGGTTGTACAATTTATAATTTGGAGCTGGGAAGGGACCTAAGAAGGTTTGGGATACAGAGAGATCATTTATTTTATACTTGTTTTTCAGTCGTATACAATTCTCTGTGACCCCTTTGGGGTTTTCATGGTAAAGAAACCGGAGTCGTTTGCCATTGTGTTCTCCGGCTCATTTTACAGATGAGGAAACTGAGGCAAACAGGGTTAAGTGACTTGCCCAGGGTCACACAGCTAGTAAGCATCTGAGGCCATTTTACAGATGAAGAAACTGAGGCAAACAGGGTTAAGTGACTTGCCCAGGGTCACACAGCTAGTAAGCATCTGAGGCCATTTTACAGATGAAGAAACTGATGCCTGGGGAGGGGAAGGGACTTGCCTGACTGAGATGACCCAGGTTGTTAGAAGAGCCATGTCTTCCCAACTTTGAAAGCATTTCCTGTGTCATTAGGCTGCCCTCCTGCTTGTCTGGTCCCTTCATTGACCACTTGGAAAGTTGCTTTTTTTCTGTCAGCACCCTCAGGCCAGGGAGCAGTTGGTCTCGTTTTAAGAAAGCTTTGCTGGCACTAGGTTATTTGGCAGAGATTTCAGTCTCTTTGGATGAAAGGGCCTAGAGGCAGCCTCTGGGAGACTTTCTCCCTACAGGGGATACATATATACCCAGGGCTACAGAGGGAATCCACTGGTCCACTGGTTAGCCTGATTTACCAGGCAGAAGTAATGTCGGGTGAGAAATGGCACCCCCCCTCCCCCATCTTAGAAACGTGTCAGCTATGAGACGTAAAAATAATTGGAGGCCTTTCCATGCCTGGCAGACAAGTGAGCTTGTGGGGAGGGGCCAATGGGAGAGGAGGCCCTGGAGATAGGGAGATGGGGGGTGGGGCGGTAGCAGGCTTTGCACTCTCCCAGCTGTCAAAATGAGCTTCCTCATCCCAGGTGAGGTTAGATAAGGTGAGCTGAGAAAGCGGTCTCTTCCATTGCAGCGGCTGTACAAATTCAGAAGCTCATTAGGAAGCGGGTTGTTTTTTTTTTATTTTTTATTGCCACGGTCTGAAGTCTCTTTGAAGTCTTCCCACCTCCTGCCCCATAAAGAGATCAATTTCCTTCGTTTTTAAGAGCCGTGCTTTCTCTTTCAACCACTCCATAGTTAGATATGTACCCAGGAAAGCCCTTAGCTTAAAAAAGGCCAAGGTCTCCATCTGCGTCTGGGGCCATCTCTTCTCATCCTGATAGATATCTTGCCACTGGACCCAGATGGCTCTGGAGGAGAGAGTGAGGCTGGTGACTTTACACAGCCCTCCCTCACTTAAATCCAATTCACTGCAAGTCATGACATCACCCTAGTATCATGGTCCTCTTCGAGAATGAAGGACAAACAACAACAACAGTTGGACAGGTACTAAGCTCTGACATCCTCAGCATTTAAAGGTGTATCAGGATGACTAAGATAAATAATCTGCCCTCAAGGAACTTACAGTCTAGTCATGATATGTACACCCCCCAAAAAGCTATTGTACACATATTTAGGAGAGGTGGTTATGCAGAAAGAACACTGGGGTATCTCCACCGGGGTTGGAGTCCTAGCTATGCCACTTACAACCTTGTGTGACCTTGGGCCAAGTAACTTAGAAGTGGTGTGGTCCGATGGATAGAAGGCTGGACTTGGATTCGAATCTTGCTTTGGATACCTACTAGCTCTGTGACATGGGACAAGTTATTTCACCTCTCTGGGACTCAGTTTCCTCATTTGTAAAATGAGGACACGAATTTGATGACTTCCAAGGCTCCTTCCAGCTCCAAAACTTCCTTTAGGCCTCCAGTTTCTCTATCTCTAAAATGTGGAGATTGGACTGAATTACTAAGGTCTCTTCTGGTCCTAAATCTATGATCCCAGGAAATATGTGAGAGGCATAAACAGGGCTGTTTGAAGTTGGAGGGACGAAGGAAAGACCATTTCCTTTCGTGGGAGAAAGAGAAGTTGGGGGGAGGAGGTAGCAGTCGGGAAGATGTGTCATGAGGAGCCCAGTCTTGAAGGATGTGTAGGATTTCAGTAGGTACTGATGGACGGCTGGGGTCCATTTCAGGTAAACGAGGAATGGCTGGGTCATATTGTGGGGCAGCTAAGTAGTACAGTGGGTAGAGAATGTGTCATGATCAGGAAGACCTGAGTTCCAATGTGACCTCAGACACTGTCTGTGAGACCCTGAGCAAGTCACTAAACTCTGTTTGACTTAGTTTCCTCATCTATAAGATGAACTGGAGAAGAAAATGGCAGTTTGCCAAGAAAACCCCAAATGAGGTCAGGAAAGATCTGATACATCTGGAGCATCAACAATTAGTGTGCTCAGGAATGTAGAGTACTTGGTTTGAGATATAGCTGGAAAAGAAAGTCAGCATCACGTTGTATGAAGCTTCGAATCCCAGGCCAAGGGGCTTGGACTTTACATCTTAGTTTTCTGTGCCATCAGTTGTCTGTTCCTTGTGTAGAGGTTATCTGTTCTTTGGAGTATCCAGGGTAAATATTTGAGCCCAGGCTGGCTTGCCCTGCCACCCACAGGATATCTCCCCTTGCCATAGCTGTTCTGTGCCCAAGGTTGGCAAACTTATTTTAGTGTTAACTGAAGCAATACATTATCCATTCCCTGAGTGAGTTCCACTAAGGACAGGATAATTTGCTGTGGGTAATCTGTCGATGAATTACCAACATTTAGCTGGATTGATAAAGGCCCCATATTATAGTGGATAGATTGCTGGACCTGTAGCCCAGGAAACCTGGATTCCAATCCTGCTTTCTTGGCCACTTACTAACTGGATAACCCTGGACAACCGAGCCTCGGGCAACTCCAGAGTATTTCCTAAGTCTCAAGTAGGTTTCATTGTTGAGAGAGGTACTTCTAATTCTGGGAGTTTCTCACAGAAAGAAGGCAGGCAAGAAGCAAGCATTTTTCAGGCACCTACTGTGTGCCAGGTACTGTATTAATAAGTGCTTTGTGATTTACTCATTCCATGGGCTTGTGTAACTATATTGATACTGTTTTGAATATCAATGTTTTGGACCCTGGTATTTTTTTTTTAATTTTTCCCCCCTGGAATGTTATTTTAACCAATCCTGATACCAGGAGATGTATCCTAACATTTAAGGATTTCCTTCTTCTGCTTAAAACAAAGAAAAAGGGCTCTTTCCCTCCTAATATTGTTTGAAGATGACACACTTGGCTCTGTGCCTTCTGTGCTGGGGGCAGATTTGTGTGTGTGTGTGTGTGTGTGTGTGTGTGTGTGTGCACGCGCAAGGTGGTGAATGTTAAGAGAAAGGATATCACCTTGCTCATGCCAGCCTCATCCAGAACTGAGCTGGTGTGGGCAGTTTGTATGGATAGACCTCCAGTCACATGGTTTCAATTATATGGTTCCCCATGTATGTGTTCTTTAATTTATGGGATCATAGATCATAGAGCTGGAAAGGGCTTCAAAAGCCATCTAGTCTGACGCCTCAGTTTTACAGATGAGGAAAAGTG
Source organism: Dromiciops gliroides (assembly GCF_019393635.1). Classification (NCBI taxonomy): domain Eukaryota; kingdom Metazoa; phylum Chordata; class Mammalia; order Microbiotheria; family Microbiotheriidae; genus Dromiciops; species Dromiciops gliroides. The sequence goes on along the minus strand of NC_057864.1, from coordinate 172,439,013 downwards.
AGGCCCTGGGAGGATAAGTGACTTGCCCAAGGTGACCCAGTTAGTAAATGTCAGAAATCAAATCTAAACCCAGCTTCTCTTATGCTAGAGCCAGTTTTTGTTTAATTGTTCTGTGTTGTTCCTCTCCTGTTGTTTTTCAGCCATTCATTCCAATTTGTGTTTTTATTATTTTCTGATTGGTGCCTTAATAATAGAATAAAGTATCTTCCTGAAGAGTGTTTTAAAATAAAGCAAACAATTGCTCTCAAATTTGCTGTCTTTCAATGATGAAAACATGATTGGACTTCAGAAGTTATCATCTAGATGTTTCCAGATCAATAGCAAGAGGCTTTTAAAGTCATCCAACAGGTTTTTAATTGATCTTTTAACTACTTAATTAAAGGGGGTAGTATAACATGGCACTAAGGAAAACAATTATCTTCTTGTCACCTTGTTAAAAGAACTACTTGGAATCCTTTGCCTAGGAAGTAGTCTCTCTTTTAAAAAAATTTTTAACCTTCATTTAAAAAAAGATTTTGAGTTCCAAATTCTTTCCCTCCCTCCTGCTTCTCCCCCACCCCTTGAGAAGGCAAGCCATGTGATATCAATTATACATGTGAAGTCATGCAAAACATTTCCATATTAGCCGTGTTGCAAAAGAAATCACACACACACAAACAAGAAAAAGAAGGAAAGCATCATCAGTTCTTTCTGGAGGTGGATAGATAGTGTAAGGGCTAAAATTCTAGCTATGCTATCTAAAATCTAATGAGTGGTTGCCAATAAATTATAAGCTTTAGCAAGAGTATTTAAGTGTTTAAATATTTATTACAGAGCATTAGGATCTGAGAGAAAGGTAAAAATCTAACTATTTCTAAGAGACCCTATCATCTGACCATGGCGAGATCAGGAACCAAAGAGACAGAACCCCTCCGCCAGTGTCTGCTTCCTACTTCATGTCCCCCTCCCAGAAATGGGGGGCTCCTCAAGTTGATTGGCTGGTAGCCTTGATAGACAGTACCCACGAGCAAATGTCACTTCCTGACGCTAAGGACATTGACCACATGGTCTTGCCCTCGGAGGCCTTCACCTCATGGCTGAGCTTTTCTACAGTAAGTCTCCAGCAGGTGGCGTCATTCCAGTCATTACAATAGCATTTTTCATCATGGATCCTGTGGAATTATCCTGGATCATTGTATTGATCAGAACAGCCAAGTCTTTCACAGCTGATCATTATACAGTCTTGCTCTTGCTGTGTGTACAATGATCTCCTGGTTCTCCTCACTTTACTTTGTATCAGTTCACTTAAGTCTCCCCAGGTTTTTCTAAAAGGGCAGTATTCTCTCATGTGAATGTGATACATAGAGAGATCAGATCATAGATTTACAGCTGGAAGGTTCCCTAGATGCTTGCTGGTCCACCCTCCTCGTTTTTATAGAAGAGGAAACGGACTTCCCCATGGACACAAAAGTAGTAAGTTGTAGGGCCAGGATTTGAACTCAGTTACTCTGACTGCAAATCCAGCACTCTTGGAGAAAATTCCTGTGGAAACAATAATGATGATGGCAGTAGTGGTGGTGGTGGTGATGATGGCAGCACTTTAATGTTTACAAAGCACTTTACGTATGTTATCTCATTTGATCCTCACATCAACCTTGTGAGGTAGGTACTTTTCTTATCCACATTTTACAAATGAGGAAACTGAGGTAGGTAGAGGTGAAGTGCCATTCTCAGAGAGAAAAGCTAGTAGGTATCTGAGGTAGGATTTGAACTCAGGTCTTCTTGACTCCGAGTCCAACACTACCCACAGAGCCATCTGCTTTATCCAAATTCAAGTGGGTTTGTAGGATAATGTTTCTCTACCTTGTCTGTATTCCTTTGCTGATACCTGTTTAATTCATTTCCCCACCCTTCCCACCCCCTTTCCCCAATAGACATGCATTTCATATAGTAAAGAGACTACCAAGAATGGTTCCAGACCCACAGATTTTTGTGCTGCTCTCTTGTTCAGGCTATGGGAAAGCCAACAGACTGAACCCTGGGAGCTAGCTCCCCATCCAAGGAATTGGCATAGTGTTAGAAAATTCAATATATAATGTATGTCTGTTATTACTTAGATAATGCATATCTGTCATCCATTATGATACATGTCACTAGGTATGCATTACATGTTATCTGTCATGATATATGATAAATATCTCATATCTATCATCTATCAGAACCTAATATTCTGAATTCTACTGCCTACTCCCTTTACTATTTATAGTCTCTGTACTTCAAGCAGTATCCTAGGACAGGTCTATAAATGGCTTATGATCTGCACTAGTGGAGGAAGTTCCCACACAGGGAGGCCTGTGTACTAACAGAATCACAAAAAGCTCTGTATTCCTCCATTCTCATCTTGGTCTATGATAAAGAATACAGTGGGAGCCTTCCTACAGAATCCAGAAGTTTTTAAGACTCTCCCCTCAACTTAGGCAAATTCATAATCATGTCATTAGACCAATAATTCAATAGTATCTTCCCCAATACATATAGGGGCAGCTAGGTGGTGCAATGACCCTGGGCAAGTCACTTAACCTTATTTGCCTCAGTTTCCTCACCTGTCATATGAGCTAAAGAAGGAAATGGCAAACCACTCCAGTATCTTCCAAGAAAAATCCAAAATGGGGTCATAGAGAGTGCAACTAAAATGACTGAAGACCAGCAATGTCATATACCTCACTTGGCCAGTGTAGATGAACAAGGGTTTTTGTTTCCCATTAAAATAAAGAAGGTGGTTAATTCAGGATATTGGGTTTTGTTAGTTTAATTTAGTTTTTTTTATTCCATATTATTAGGCAGCCAGGTGGTACAGTGGATAGAGCACTGGACCTAGAGTCAGAAAGACCTGAGTTCAGTCAGACACTTACTGACTGTGTGACCCTGGGGAAGTCACTTAACCATTGCCTGCCTCAGTTTACTCAACTGTTAAATGGGCATAATAATAGCACCCACCTCCTAGGATTGTTGTGAGGATCAAATGAGATAATATTTGTGAAGCACATAATACAGTGCCTGGCACATAGTAGGTTCTTAATATACGCTTGTTCCCTTCTCCCTCTTCCCCTGTCCATTGAGTTCTGTAAATTCTTTACCTGCCATAGCAATTTTAATTCATTTCAAGTTAACAGTTATTCCTCAAGCAACTGCTAGATACTGAGTAGGATGATATACTAGAAAGAGTATAGGAGTTAGACTCTGCAGATAACTGGGTTCAAATCCCACTTTTTACACTATAGAGGGCCTGGGCAAGTCACTTTAGCCACAGTTTCCTCAACTATAAAATGGAGATTATAATAACTATAATATGTAAACTATAGGGTAACTAGGTGGCACAGTGGATAGAGTGCTGGGCCCGGAGTCAGGAAGATGACCTGAGTTCAGATCTTAACTGAGTTAGATATTAACTGTGTGACCCTGGGCAAGTCATTTCGCCCTGTTTGTCTCAGTTTCTTCATCTGTAAAATGAGCTAGAGAAGGAAATGACAAACCACTCCAATGTCTCTACCAAAAAAACCCCAAACAAACCCAAATGGAGTCCTGAAGAGTCAGACATGACTGAAAACAACTGAACAACAAGAAGATGGTGCAGTAGATCGAGCACTGTGCCTGGAGTCAGGAACATCTGAGTTCAAATATGGCCTCAGAAGCTTACTAGCTGAGTGACCCTGGGTAAGTCACTTCACTTCTGTCTGCCTCAGTTTTCTCATCTGTAAAATGGGGATAATAATAGAGCACCTCCCTTCCAGGGTTATCGTGATAGTAAAATGAGATAGCATTTGTAAAAACTTTACAAACAATAAAATGCTGTATAAATACTAGGTGTGGTGGTAATAATGATGGAAGTGATGATGATGAAGGTGGTGAGGGGGAGGATGAGGAGGAGATTGATGATGAAGATGATATAGATGTAGATATACCTCACAGAGTTGTCGTGAGGATCAAATCAGGCAATGTATGTCAGTCGTTTTAGCAACCTTTTAGATTGAGCCTAGGATTTTATTATAGTAGAAAGTCTTGTTGAGGAAATTCCTTCTATTCATGTAATTTGGCACCTTCCCCACAACTTAGAGTCTTAGAGGGTTGTCTGGGGCCCTGTGAAGTCATATGATTGGCTCAGAGTCACACAGCCAATAGGCATAAGATTTGGGACTTGAACCCAGGTCATTCCAGGTCTGGCTCTGGGGTACTGTGGTACCTCTTAGAAACCTCAAAGTGCTATGTCAGTGTCAACCATGTATTGGCACCATGCTAGATACCATCACCTTGCATCACTTTTTTTATGTCATATATTTTCAGAGAGTGCGGTATATGGATATAGAGCCTGTCTCTGAGCTGGGAATGAAAGAATGTAAAAGCAAATATTAAGTGCTTACTGTGTTCTAAGTATTATTCTGGTGATACAAATAAAAAAAGAAGATAGTCTTTGTTCTTGGGGACGTTGGGGGAGGATAGCATGTGAAGAATTGAGCCATAGGGAGATGGAAAGACCTGGGAGTCCTTAGTCAGAATTTAAGTCCTAGAGGATTAGCGTTCTATCAAGGGGAGTGAGGGAGGGAGTATAAGGGTGGCAGTGGAGAATGGATTGTCCCTGACAGAGTGGGGATGGTGTTTCAGTGTCCTGTCATGTGGTAAGGATGAAGGAGACACTGGCAGGAACGTATGTGTGTGTGGGAGGGTCTCTGGGGTAGGAGATTGGAAACTTGGATCTATGGAATGCCAATTCTACCTTAGATCTTCTTTACTTGGAGTTTATGCTGGTGAGGCAAATATTAATGACCCTTTGTTAAGTTTGTTGTTTAGTTATTTCTGACCGTGGCCCCATTTAGGGTTTTCTTGGCAAAGACACTGAAGTAATTTGCCATTTCCTTCTCTAGTTTACTTTACAGATGGGAAACGGAGGTAAATTGAATAAAGTGACTTGCCCAGGGTCACATAACTAGTAAGTGTCTGAGGTCAGATTTGAATTCAGGAAGATGAGCCTTCCTCACTACAGGTCCGCCTGCTCTCTGCCACCTAGTGCCTATTTTTATTAAGTTAATATTGGGTAAATAAGTTGGAATACTTTAACAACAACAACAACAACAACAACGACCCTCCAGGAGCTGCTTATGGAATCTGAATCCTTGGCTTGTGGGTGAACCAGAAGTGGGGGTCTAGCTGGGCAGCAGTTCTGGCTGGGGACCTTCAAGTGCCCTAGATGGGGTCTGAGGCAGCCTCCCATTGGGAAAAGCAGTCCTACCTCTAACCCACGCTGGCTGTGTGACCCTGGGCAAGCCCCCTTAACCTCTCGGTTCTCTAAGCAGCTCTCTGAGACTATAATTTGCACAGAAGATGCCTCTACATAGGTAGAGAGGGTTTCCTCACCTGGAAGTCCCTGGACCAACTGAAAATCATCCATCTGGTCCTTATCCCTTTCTCTATGCCCCAAATATTCACAGAAAGTAGCTTTATTTCTCTTTAAAGAAATCAAAAGAAAAAACCCCGCTAAAAGCAGCTGAGTTCACCGGTGCTGTGCATTCCTTTCTAGTTATGCTTTGTTAGATGGGTCTCTGGTGATTAGAGAATGGGAATGGAATGCTCCTTAGAAAACCTGGAGGGAAAACTCATCTCACCATCCAGCATTCAAGGAAAAAAAAAAACAAGTGACATAACATGCCCTCAAGGTTTGGTGCAGCATGAAGTTGGCTTGCTAAAGGACTACTGAGTCAGGCTCAAATTAAGCCCTGCAGGGATGGCTTCATCTTCACATGTCAGCTTGTCTGGTCTGAGGGCCAACAGTTATCCGGATCACCGCAAAGAGAGCCAAGTTTCCAAAAGTCTTTCCTTCCCGGGGGGCATGAAACCCTGATACCCAGTCAGTGGGTTCTGAGTACCCTAATAAGGGCTGTGAGCGCATACAAGAGAAATAGATGGCTACACTCTGCCACTGGGAAATCTGCAGTATCGTTAGTTACATCGATCACAGCTAAAACACCACTTACACAGTCCCATATCAATAAGCACAGATTAGTAGCAAACAAACCAGGGACATTAAGTACTGAGGGGGATGATGAAAAAAAAATGCCAGAGACCAGAGTCCATATGCTGGATCAGGTTGGCAGAAAGTTCATCAGTGGAATGCCTCCGGGGATCTGTTCTGTAAAGAGCAGGGAGAAAAGATTTGTTTTTAAAGTGCAGGGCTCATTTTAAAAGTGAGCATTAGGAGTTTAATTTAAAATTTAATTTCCTGTCTTCCCCCGTCCCCAGATTTCGGAGGGCCTTCTGTTCTGACCTTACCAATAAGGCGTAACTGGAGGGCAGCCATCGTCGTTAGGAGAGACAGAGGACATGCAGTAGAAAGATCTTAATATATACTTGTTGAATTGGGAAATTTAATTGGAGGCAGTCGAGATTGAGTCTAACGCTTAATTCTAACTTGAAGCCAGCCCAGATTGGGAGAAAAAAAAGACTCATGCCAATCCTGCTTTTCTCCTAGAATAGAACTGGAAGGGTCATGAATTGAAAAGAAAATAATTTAAAAAATTATCCTCTCTTTAAAAATAAATACTATTTATTTATATTTATATAAGAATATTCAGGGAAAGGGTTCTTAATTCTTTTTGGTGTCATAGACCCCTTTTGGCTCTCTGGTGAAGCCATTAAAAAATAATATTTTTAAATGCATAAAACAACATACACAGAATTAAAAGAGAAACCAGTTACGTTGAAATACATTATCAAAATATATTTTTTAAAAACCCACAAAAATTGGTGGACTCAATATAAAGAATCTCTGATCCATATCAACACCCTTTATTTTATAGAGAAGGTATTGAGTCCTAGAGAGGTGAAATCACTGGCCCAAGACCACAGAGAGGTAGTAAGTAGCAGGATGAAGATTTGAAGTCAGGGCCTCTGACTGACTTGAAATCCAGGAAACTTTCCGCTGTATGAAGTGTCTCCTCTAAGTCTTAGAGAGTTGCCTACTTCACTGATCTGCCCCATTACTATCTGGAGATGTGTGAAATAAAACCATCTATTTGGCACTAGGGGGTTTTCCCTTCAGGCATCCTTAGGGGAAACTGACTGGGGAATCCTCAGAAAGAAAGGAAAAGTGGCACATGACCCTTATTTCCCATGCCCTTTTTCTGCCTGGCATTTTGATGGAGTTCAATCAGTAAGTACTTACTGTGTTCCAGCTTGAGAGCAAGGATACCTTTCTTTGTATCCCCAGTACTCACAACGTTTTCCTGCCACATTAGGAAGCACTTAATAAATGGTTATTGACTAAGCCAAATACTGGTAAAACAAATATAGGCAAGAAGAGCCCCTACCCTCAATGAATATACATTCTAATGGGAGAGACAACTATAAATAATTAGGTACGTGTAAGATGTATACTGGAAGCAACTAGGTGGTGCCGTGGATAGAACACCAGGCCTGGAGTTAGGAAGACTCACCTTCCTGAATTCAAATCTGGCCTCAGACACTTACTAGCCGAGCGATCCTGGGCAAGTCACTGAACCCTGATTGCTTCAGTTTCCTCATCTGTAAAATGGGCTAGAGGAGGAAATGGCAAACTGGTCCACCATCTTTGCCAAGAAAATCCCAAATGGGGTCACAGTCGGATGCGACTGAACAACTTCACTTAACTAGATGTGTACTTTAAGTCATGTGTGTTCTGAATCTGTGAAGGCAATCACATACTCAGGAGCATATGAAAGCACCCTGAAAGAGGAAGAAGACATCAGCAGGTTGGGGGACAAGGACAGACCTCCTTCAAGAAGGTAAGATTTGAGCTGTGGTCTTGAAGGAAGCTGGGGAAACTCAAGGATAGGCTCTCTCCCTTCTTCCCTTCCCTCCTTAAAGGGATGGCAGTCCCGAGGAAGACGAGTTGTTCTCTCCAGATAGCATCCGCAGAAGGGAGTTTTCTCATGCGTGGAGAGTTGTTGAAGAGAGGGATCGGCATCCCAGAATGCATGTGCCAAAATAGATCTGCGTGTGAGGGTGAGGATGTATCTTGTCCTGCGTTCTCCAAGTGGGGACCAGATGTGAGGTTGCCTTGCCTGAAGACAGCGAAAGCACCTCCTTCCCTCTCGGGCAGCTCACCCTCATGGGAGAGATTAGAGAGCTAGATTGAAGTGATCCCTGCTCCGGAAGCTTGCATTCTAACAGGAGGGACTGCATATGTGTGTGTGTGTGTGTGTGTGTGTGTGTGTGTGTGTGTTATATGAGAGAAAGACAGAGAGAAAGATGTGAGAGGAGAGGGGAGAGGAAGGGAAAGGGAGAGAGATTGATTGATTCCTGCTCCTATCATGAGGTTGTATTTCACTTGCTTAGCTTTTTAGAGCCTATGCCCCTCTTCTTTCTTCCTCCCCTCCCCCACTCTTAGGCAGTGGAATCTGTAAAAACAAGTTATAAGGAGAGTGACAGTGACAGTCAGAGCTACTAGCCTGCATACCAGCCTATTTCCTTGTGAGCATGTTATCTAGATCTTGACCTCATTGGGCCAGATGCATGGCACATCCCATTAACTGCTGACTCTCCCTCCTAATGCGGTCTCTTAATCCTTGAAGACCAGGCCACCATCCTGTTTACTCTAGTTTGTGTCTGGTCTCATATATGGTGGCCCAGTTAGTAACTGGATATGCGAAGTCGACCGGGAATATTGGGTACATAGGTAAAATATGACCTAGTGTCTAAGGTGCTGGACTTGGACTTGGAGAGGCCTGCATTCAAATCTCAACTCTGATCATTCTTAGCTGTTTGACTCTGGGCAGGTCAGTTAACCATCTCACATTCCTAGAACTCTCTTAATGGGAAGGAGCTGTAATACAGGCAGTAATCCAAAGTGGTAGAGAATACCAGACTATTTGACATTTGATCTTTGGAGTGTTGTTAATATGATTTTTTTTCAAGGGCAACAGCTTTATCTTCCAAATTAGGTTTTTCTGGAGCAGATATTAAAAACTGAAGTTATATTCCTGGGGCTTATGGGACTTGTTGGCAAGGGATGTTGATTGCAATGATGACATGCAGTCAACATCCATTTATTAAACATTTTTACTGTGTTCCTGGCACTGTGCTAAGCTCTGGTTAGGATGGGGGAGGAAGGTAATGGCAACAAACCTGGGATAAAAAAAAAGGTACATTATAATGCCACAGATAATCTGCTAAGGGGATGAACTATACGTGGGTAATTGAGACTTGACTATTTATTGAGAAAAAAACACCAATCTAACATCTCCAGAGAAGCAGAGGCATATGTCTCTAGGGTGGTATGGTTGAAGAAGACACGCTTGTAGGTTAGAGGTGGCATAATTGATGTGATATGACAGTTGCCGTGGCAACACGCCCACTTGATGAAAATCATCAGCAGCGGGAATATAAGGTAAAACCCACATCTCTTTTCCAGGGATAAATGATCAGTGCCCTCTGCTGCTCTGCTCTCCCAATGTGTCCTGTCCTTCAGGCCAAAGGTTTAGGAGATGAAAGGACAAATTCCTCATCCAGCTGTTTGCCAGCTGCCTCTGTGGAATTGATCCCCCTTTAAGATAAAGAAATGAGTAAACAAAAGCAGATGCCTGGTAACAGAGTGGGTAGAGGGTGAGATTTGAACATAGTGAAAATTGCTAACACCTCTCACAAAAAACCTTTCCTAATTTTTATATGAATAAATCGAGTGATTTATTGTGTGTTTCTAGGAAAACCAAGGCCAGCGCAACTCCACAGTGGTGTCTTCTGTCTAGACAGCATACTTTAGGAACAGGAACGGAATTTTCTCCAGTGATAAAAAGCTGTGATGGTTCTAGAACAGTATTCTTAGCTCCATAGTTTTCCCATTTGAAATGGAATTACCTAAAATAAGGGTTCTTAACCTGGGGGTTTGTGATCTTTTTTTTTTTTAAATCGATAATTATTGGAGCAGCTAGGTGGTGCAGTGGACAGAGCACTGGCCCTGGATTCAGGAGGATCTGAGTTCAAATCCGACCTCACACACTTGACACTTACTAGCTGTGTGACCCTGGGCGAGTCACTTAACCCTCATTGCTGCTCAAAAAATAAATAAATAAAATAAAATAAATCGATAATTGTATTTCAGTATAATTGATTTTCATTTCTAATCCTATACATTTTATTTTAGGTATTTAAAAACATTATCCTGAGTGAGCTTCCTTTAAGTTTCAACTAAAATCCCACCTAAAGCAAGAAGCCTTTCCCGGTCTCTTCTTTTTTTTTTTTTTTTAAGTGAGGCAATTGGGGTTAAGTGACTTGCCCAGGGTCACACAGCCAGTAAGTGTTAAGTGTCTGAGGCCAGATTTGAACTCAGGTACTCCTGACTCCAGGGCCGGTGCTCTATCCACTGCGCCACCTAGCTGCCCCCCCCCCCCCGGGTCTCTTTTAATGTTAGTGTCTTCCCTCTGTAATTACCTTCCATTTACTACAAAATGTATATCTTGATTGTATACAGTTGTTTGCATGTTATCATCCCTGAAGAGAGACTGTTTTTATACCTTTCTTTGTATCTCCAGTACTAGGCATAGGGACTCACACATACAGTAAGCACTTAATAAATGTTTACTGATTTGTCAACTTGGCTAGATTGCCAAAACAAAAAGTTAAGAACCTCTGGTCTAAAGTAATCAGTATAGTAATAATCACTAAAGTAATTAACATTAATTTTTCACTTTTGTAATTTGCAGTGATATTTCTTTCCAGCAGACAAGAGGTTAAGTCATATGTCACATGGCTAGCTAGTAACTGTTTGGATTTGAACTCTGGTCTTCTGTAAAGTACAGTTTTATGCTGCTTCTCCCCCAAACCATCCCAGACCAAGCTGCCTCTCCCCTATCATGCCTGCCCCTTCCCAGTCCAGGCCAACTCTCCCCACAACCATGCTGCCACTTCAAACTTTACTTCATCAATGTAGGTTTGCAAGTCTGTCTCTCAGGTATGTGGCCTGCAGTTAGGATGTGCTGCTACTGAATGTAGACTGGTATCTCAGCTGTGGCATTGGGGTTGAAACATTGAGGCCATTTAGATTTGTCCTAACTAGGCTCATGCAATTTGACTCTTCCTGTTACAACAGGATGCCTTATTAAAACCGTTATGCATAAACCTTAAAGGATCCCATGCTTATAAAGATGCACAATTAGAGAAAGCCTTTTTGAAATGCCTCAATGACCATTTAGTGCCTTTCTCGCTACGTTAATGATTCTTAACTCTTGCCTTTCTTTCCCTTTATAGCCTTAAAGAAAGAAATCTTTGATACTTCTTGCATCCCGTATACACCATTCTTTCTTTATTAAAACCCTTTGAGTCTCCACCATGGTTGTGGTTACCTGCAAACTCAGTCTTTTTTCCCTTGCTGAGCTAGCTGAAGTTAAAAACATCTGGGGAGGGATAAAGAGAGCAGCAGCAGCAGCTCTGCTCCCTTAGAGGGCCTCAGCCTAAGGAATTATTCCTCTCATTTCTGGCCCTCACATTCTGCTTCTGAAAGTTTCCCAAAGGTTCTAGGTCCATTTTCTTTTCAAGCTAATCTTCTTTCCTCCCCTGCCTCCCTACCTACTTTGTTGCTGCTGGAGGGAAAAAAAAAAAAGAAATTGCATTTCTGCAGAGCACCTCCTTGCCTTTGGCAGTGGGAACTTGCATTTTCTCTGACCAGAAGGATTTTCTTTGGTCACCTCCAAAGTCTCACAGGATTAACCCTGTATACAGTAGGCACTAAATTAAGGCTTGCTGAGTTGAATTGTTGGAAACAGGTTTTTCTTAAAGGACTTAAGAGTTACAAAAGCTAAGTTCCTGGAATTTTAAAATTATAAACACTTATTTAAACAGAACATATCAAGGTTTTTAAGCAGATATATGAAGTGGTTTCTCCTTAGTTTAAAGGGCCTGCCAAGATTTTTCTCCCTGGTGAAGTGCCTTGGTGGGAGGGAGCATACCAGCATGTTCACAGGATTTTAGGCACAGGTGTTGAAAAGCAAGAGAAGAAATATGCAGAAACGTTAAAGAAGGTACAGAAGTGTTTGCTAATTACATAGTGTCTAGTTTCTATTTACCCAGGAGGCATGCAGACTGCTCCTTGGGCCAGAGAAGTAGTCAAAGGCTGTTTCTTGCCCTATGTAGATTTCTACCCAGAATCAACACAAAGAAGGAATTCTACGGATGGCAGCAGTTGATATAACAGAGACTAGCTATCTAGTAATAATAAGAGTAATAACTGAATTTATATAGGTTAATAACAACAATTAGCATTTATAGAGGACTGTAAGCCCTATTTATTAATATAACCTCTTTATATAAAGTAACACTTCTCAGCCTGTTTCCTCATTTATAAAGTGGAGATTACAAATGTAGGGGCTGTTATGGTCTCCATTTTTTTTTTTTTTTTTGGTGAGGCAATTGGGGTTAAGTGACTTGCCCAGGGTCACACAGCTAGTAAGTGTTAAGTGTCTGAGGCCGGATTTGAACTCAGGTACTCCTGAATCCAGGGCCAGTGCTCTATCCACTGCGCCACCTAGCTGCCCCTATGGTCTCCATTTTACAAATAGGGAAATTGAGGCTGAGAAATGTTACATAGCTTGCCAGGGCCATCTAAGGCAGGATTTGAGCTCAGGGCTTCCTGATTGTTTCACCCAGCTGGTGGAATGTTAGAGTCAGAGACTTTAAGTTTAAGGACCTCTTAGGACCTGATACTTACCACCTTTGTGACATTGGGCAAGTCAACCAACTTCCCTGGGCCTCGGTTTCCTCTTCTGTAAAATGAAGGGGTTGAACTCAATGGCTTTTGAGGTCTCTTTTGTCTTTGAAGCTGTGATACTATGACTTCCAAGTTTCCACAGTGCCAGGCTGCCTCTTGAGAATGAGTAAGAGACAGACAGACAGACAGACAGACAGAGAGCACAGAGCATAGAATGCAGAACCTGAAATAAGGAAGACCTGATTGTTAAAGATAAGATTGCTAAGTCACATAACCTCTGTCTATCTGAATTTCCTCATTTGTCAAATGGAGAACCCTGAGTTGCTGTGAGGATCAAATGAGATCATATTTGCAAAGTGCTTTACAAACCTCAAAAATGCTGTGTAAATGCTAGTTATTGTTATTCCTGTTAACGTTATTGTTGTCGTTGTCGTCATCACCACCATCATCATGATGATCATGTACCCTAACCTTGAACCTGTACTGACTCACCTTGAGTAAGACTGGTAATAATAAAGACATGTACGGTGAAGTTAGGAAGAAAACTGGGACCTTCCCCACCACTCCCAAGATCAATCTAAGACTAAGAAGATAACAGAGAAGTTACAGATGGGAACTCCTGTTTCCTTGTCTCTCACGGAATATTTGTGGGAATATTCTGCAAATCTTGGAATAGGTCTTATCTTTCTCTTACAGTTATGTGAGTATTGGGGGTGAGGACTAGAGGTAGGGACAGGGTTTGGGTGCCCAGGAATCCCAATAATGTTCCTTTAACTTGAAGCAAACCGGGAAATCTTGGTCTATGAAGTAATACAGTTCGAAGATGGTACCTAGTCTAGAACATCTCTTAAGTGTATGTTAGGGTAGGGTGTGAATATAAATGAGGCAAACTTAAGGCAGCCTTTTATATAAGCACTAAATATCATCAATCTCCCTTATGTAGACTGTGGATAAAGGGAGGGGGAAAATCCCTGCAGTTTTTACTGTTCTCATGATTAAACGAGTGGAAAATGTACCAGGTTTATGAGATGTGTTTTTACTATGGGTTATATAGGATTTAGAGTTAGCTTTAGGGGGAACCTTTGTAAAGGTTTGATTTACAGTTGGATTCCCAAAATAAACCATATCTTACTACCCTGTGTCAGATTATTTCATGAATCTGAATTTGGATTAGAAGTTGTTTTAGACGTTAGTAATCATGTTTATCCATATATATATGCATACACTATATATATATATATATATACACAAACTCACACACAATGTTTTTTCTTCCAAACCTATAATTTTATCCACGTGGGAAACTCTTTTCACGAATGCAGATTGGTGACTCATTGGAGACTTACAGTCCTAGATATATATCTTGCTACTGGACCCAGATGGCTCTGGAGGAGAGATTGAGGTTGGTGACCTTGCACACCCTCATTTAAATCCAATTCAGTGCAAGTCATGACATCTTCCCAATGTCATGGTACTCTTCCAAAACGAAGGACAAACAACAACAGTCCTAGAAAGTTGCTTAGGTCACTGAGAAGTTCAGTAATAAGGTTGTTACACAACTACCCAGCCAGTATGTGTTGGAGGCTGGACTAGAACCCATTTCTTCCTGACTGCAAGGCCAGCTCCCAGCTTCTTATACAGAAAATCATCATGGCAAGTGTTTATGTGACACTTCAACGTTTCCAGAGGACTTTGCCTATGCTTTCTCACTTCCTACTTATACTTATGCCACCTAGCTGCTTTGAGATATGTATATGTGTCTATCCACAGAGAGCTGTGTGTGTATATATATATATATATATATATATATATATATATATATATATATATATATATACACATGTTTGAGAAAGTTGGATGGTACAGCCTATAGGGCACTGGGCCTTGAAGTCAGAAAATTGTTAAGTCATTTTTAAGTTGTGTCCAACTCTCTGTGACTCCATTTTTATTTATTTCTTTATTTATTTTTTGGCAAAGGTACTAGAGTGTTTTGCCATTTCCTTCTCCAGTTCATTTTACAAATGAGGAAACCTGAGGCAAACAGGGTTAAGTGACTTGCCCAGGGTCACACAGATTTGGCCTTACGAAGGCTAGATTTGAATTCATGAAGAGGAGTCTTACTGGTTCCAAGCTCAGTGCTCTATCTACTGCATCACCTTACTGCCCCTGAGTTCAAATTCGGCCCCAGACACTTACTAGCTGTGTGACCTTGGGTATGTCACTTAACCTCTGTTTGCCTAGGAGGCAGCTAGGAGGGCTCAGGAGATAAAGGGCTGTGCCTGGAGTCAAGAAGACCTGAGTTCAAATGTGGCCTCAGACACTTACTAGCTGTGTGATCCTGGGCAAGTCACTTAAGCTCTGTTTGCCTTAATCCACTGAGCATGACTGAATAACAAGCATTTATACAGATAGATGCTCATACACACATATATTTTTATGTAGAGAGGCATGTAGATCTATATCTATCATCTCTTTATGATGTCTATCTGCCCATCTGCCTATCTCTGTCCATTTATCTGTCTGTCTGTTTATCTATCTGTCCATCTGTCTATGTTGCTGTCTATCTGTCCGTCTTTCTGTCTACATACCCACCCATCTCTCTCTCTCTCTCTCTCTCTCTCTCTCTCTCTCTCTCTCTCTCTCTCTCTCTCTCTTCTTTGCTAATGAAGGTATCCCTGTGCCTTATTTGTCTTTATGCTTGAGAAACCTGTGCATAGAAAAGGTAGCTGTATAGAAGACTAGGAAAACCTGGGTTCAAGTCTTGCCTATGAAACAGCTGTGTAACTGGATGAATGATTTAAACTTTCGTTGCTCTTGGAAACTCTCTAGGACTCATCTCTTCCAGAAAAGATGTCAACGTGTCTTGGTAGAGGATGTTCCCTCAGCTGGGAGTTCCCTATATCAGTGAAACCACAGGTTCAGTCCATATGTACAATATATGTTTTATCTGTATGTTAAATCAACTCTCTTGTGGTGTTGACCAAGTCTCAAGTGTGGGAAGAGGAGTATGTGTGAAGGATGCCTGGGCCTTCTGGTGATGTTGCATATAAAATGAAAGTTGAATTTTTTGGAGTGGATACCTGGGCAAATCTTGGCATAAGAGGTTATTAGTGTTTACTGCAAAGCATGACACTACCCTAATTTGCTTTTACATTATCATTGTTATCACCAAGTAAGAGTCCTTAAAACAAACGCTGGGGCAGCTAGGTGGTGCAGTGGATAAAGCACCAGCCATGGATTCAGGAGGACCTGAGTTCAAACCCAGCCTCAGACACTTGACAGTTACTAGCTGTTTGACTCTAGGCAAGTCACTTAACCCCAGTTGCCTCACCAAAAAAGCAAACAAACAAAAAACCCCCATGCATCTGTTTATATATGTATGTATTAATGCATGTATATATATGTATATGTGTGTGTGCTAAGTGGCACAGGGGTAGAGTGTTGGGCCAGGCGACAGGAAGACCAGAGTTAAAATACGGTTTTAGACACACATCAGTTGTGTGACCTGGAGCAAGTAATTTAACCTCCATCTCAATTTTCTTAGTTGTAGAATGATAATAACATCATATAACATAAAATAACAATAATAATATGATAGTAAAATTATGATAATAACAACACCTACCTCCGAGGATTATTGTAGGGATCAAATAATATTTATAAAGCACTTAGCACAGTGCCTGGCACATAGTAGGTACTTAATAAGTGGTTGTTCCCATCTCTTCTTCTGGCTGAGGAATCACTCTGTGGAATTAAACTAACCTCCCCCTGCCCCTTTTTATTGCTTTCTGTGTATGCACGCATGAATGTGTGCACAAAGAATTCCATAACCCTAATAATGTATGCTCCCTGAGTGGCCCCAATTGCTTAGCAACAGCTTATTAAGTATTGTCATTAACTACTAATAGAGACAAAAAGATGCAGCTGTTGTGGGTTACTACCTTTCAGTAGCAGAGATGCTGTGTGTTTTTTTCCCAAGGCATTAACATCTCTGATTGTAAACTCCGCCATGAACACACACACAGGCAGTGTCTCCCTCCTACTCCCTCTCTTTCCTTTTTTTTTCCTTTCTCTTTCCCTCTCCCCCCCCCCCCACTCCATTGAGATAAGGAAGCTTAGGGCACAACAATAATAATAGATAACATTTATCAAGTGCCTCAAGGTTTGCAAAGTGATTTACTAATATGATCATGTTTTTGAACCTGAAGGAGGGGAGCTGGTTTGGGGGAGCAGATGAGAAGTTCATTTTTAAATACGGCAAATTTGGGATGAGAACAGGCCAAGAGAAGATGATGGGGGACATTGAGATTCACTGGGAAGTTTGCTGTCCAAGAATTACAGGGAATACTAGGATGGAAGCCTTTGGTACTATTGGGGAGAGGCTTACCCAGGAAAGAGAATATTTCTTGGCCTTCTGAAGAAACCTTAGACAACCTTCTTTTTCAGTTTCATGTTTGGGCAATGTAGATACCAAAGAAAACCTCTGGTTTACCTTTTGGGTTTTATGAAAGGCAGGGGAAGAAATATACACACACACACACACACACACACACACACACACAGTTTGATGCTGGATTGTTTATTTCTGCTAAAACCTGTGGACCATTTTTCAGAATAATGTTTACAAATGCATAAAATAGTATAACCTAAATAAAATTGCTTTCTTTTGCAATGAGGGAGAAAGGGAGGGAAAGAGTGTACAAAAATGGTCTTTAAAAAGAATGTTAAAATTATTTTTATACGTAATTGGGGGAAAATAAAATATTAAAAATGCATAAAATACATGAGATTACAAAGGAAGCCAATTATTTTGAAATACAGTGATCAGAATATTACCAACAACAGAACTGAAGTTCATGAACCTCAGGTTAACAATCCCTGCCATAAGAAACCTCTCCCTGTTCAGCTAATTGTCACATAAAACCTTATTAAAGGAAAACAGAGTGGGATGGAGCTGCAGAGGTGGACAGGTGAGGAAAAGATCAAGAGGAATGCGAGTCGGAGCAGCTAGGTGGCGCAGTGGATAAAGAAATCTGGCCTCAAACACTTAACACTTACTAGCTGTGTGACCCTGGGCAAGTCACTTAACCCTCATTGCCCAAAGAAAGAAAGAAAGAAAGAAAGAAAGAAAGGAAGGAAGGAAGGAAGGAAGGAAGGAAGGAAGGAAGGAAGGAAGGAAGGAAGGAAGGAAGAAAAAAGAAAGAGAGAAAGAAAAGAAAAAAAGGAGGAATGCGAGTCTGGGATGAACTAGTAATAATGGCAGCCGCCACATGTATTTCAAACATCCTTTCTTCATCTATAAAATGGGAAGATTAATACTTACAATATCTGCCTCATGGGGATTTTGTGAGGAGCAGTCATAGTAAAAAGCAAAATGCCATATAAATGGCAGTTATTGTAGATTTTACTCATGATTTCCTTAGTCTGCACAGTCCCTTCACTGTCCCAGATCACCCCCTCTCTGTCTTAGTGGGTGGTCAGTGGAGGTGCCGCTACTACTGAATGAGACATCACTGATGAGTGTCTCTGAGGTTAGCTAGGCTTGTTCTCTGAAGAAAGCCAATTTCTCATTCTTGAAAACTGTCTTAGCTTTGAAGGAACTTTTGCTGCATTCATAAAACCTCAGAATAGCCTTAGAGAGAAACCACAGCCCCCCACTCCCACCCCTTCATTCTACTCCATGAGGAGGCATTGAATTAGAACTCCACTAGTAGGGAGCATCTATCCTTCAGCAGAACAGACTTGCCACAAGCAGAGAGAAAACTCTGAAAAGTTTAAATTCACTATCTTTAGGCTGAACCAAGGAAATAGAATATACCCTTTTCTCATTTGAAGTTGGTGTGGGCTCTATCTAATTGTCACCTCTCCTCTTTGAGCCCCTATCATATCACACATCATAGATCACACAGAGATTTAGAGGTGGAAGGGACCCGAGCAGGCAAGTAGTCTAGCCCCTTCATTTTACAAAGGAGGAAACTGAGGCCCAGAGAGGATTAAGTAACTAGGCCAGAGCCACAGAGATGAGCCAGCATTTTGCCTCAGGTTCTCATTCTTCAAATCATTGCCAAGGAAAATAAGTCAAGAAAGAAAATTGAGAAACACAATAAGATCACAACTTCTATTTCTATAGCTACATTCGGGGAGGGAGGGAATACAAATAGTCTTTAGGCTTAGTTTTATTTGGGGAGTTGGAAATGTAGATAACACATACTTCTTTCAAATTGAAAAAAAAACAAAAACCAGTCTTTTGCTTGGCTAGGCACGCTTTACATCGATTTTGGTTTTGTTTAGCCCCTGGACTCTCTGTAAAGTATTTTTCTGAGGTTTGTTTGGTAGGGAGAGCAAAGGAGGTGGAAGAGAGATAAAGTGCAGGTTGGGGGAAGTTGCAAATCCCCAAACAAATGGTGTCCAAAGTGCCACCTTGGTGATGTGGTAGGGTTTTTTGTTGTTGTTGTTGCTTTGTTCCATTTCTTTTATAAGGGGTTATTAGAAAAGGTGATAAGGGGCATATGTGCAAACTAAGTAAATAACCTCAGGATTATTCTGTCCTTTTAAAAAACCTTCATATCAAAATTCAGTTGGTAGAGTCCTTGGCATAGGGCAGAAGGAGCTGGGTAGTAGGTGTGGGCTAGCCTGCTCTGTTGGAACAATGTGCTAACGAGGCTGAGGTGAAGTGTAGGAATACACCAGGGGCTAGTTAGATTTATACAGGGAAGCGCTGCTCTCATCAGCTGCAGACTGGACCGGACTCCCTCCAGACGCCTCCCTCTCCTCAGGCACAAGATGGGAAGCTGGCTACAGGAGATGGTGTGGGTGATAATAATGATTATTGGTATTTATAGAGGGTTTAACAGTTTACACCGCGCCTTCCTTACCATCCAGGAGACAGAACAAAGGCATTTTGCCAAATACTTGGGGGCTGCTAGGTGGTGCAGTAGATATGAGAAAAGAAGATCCAAGTTCAAATCCAGCCTCAGACAAGTAGTAGCTGTATGCCCCTAAGTCACTTAACCTCTACTTGCATCAGTTTTCTCATCTGTAAAATGGGGATAATAATAACACCCTACCTCTCAGGGTTGTTTTGAGGATCAAATGATATCTTAGTAAAGCCCTCAGCACAGTGCTTGGCATATTATAGGCACTGTATGAATGTCAGTTATTATCATCATTATCTTGGAAGCTGCAGAGGCATAATACAGGGTATTATGGTCTCAAGTAGCTTTCATATTACTGAGGGAGGCAGCAATAGGTAGCAATGAGAGAAGATGCTCTACCAAGACTCAGTTTCAAATGAGTACAAGCCACAAACGCTGCGAGAGAATCCAGAGATGACTGAGGGCTAGGACCTCTGTCTTTGTTGGAGTAGTCACGGGGGAGAAATGGCATGTACAGCCTTCTCCTTTTCTGTAGTCCGGGCTGATCTCACATGATGTATCCGGGAAACAATAAGAGTATTTTGGCCAGAGTCTCCCTGGAGAAAAAAATGGCCTAGATTGTGGAAAGCCTGAGGGTGAGATTAAGGAAAGTAGACTTTACCGAGAGCCCTTGAAGGTTTCCAAACTGTGGCATGATGTATAAAGCATCATCTCTCTATGTGACCTTGGAAAAGTCATCTAACCCTTATTTCTTCTTCCCTAAAATAAGGTTAGACCCATTGGCCTCTAATGTCCTTTCCAACTCTAAATCTATGCTCTCTGTCTATAAAACGAAGGGGTCTACTCTTCATTTGTAGGTCATCTATGACCTCAAGAGGCCTTTTATAATTTTAGAAAGATTAATCCAGTGTCCTCTGGCCAGTGAATTGAGTTGTGGGCTTGGCACCCAGGAAGACTTCACTTCAAACCCTACCTTGGTCTAGGACCCTGGGCCAATCACTTGACCTCTTGGGTGCCTCGGGCAACTTAACTCCCAAAGATTTATCTCCCAAGTTATATTAATCCACATTGGTAGAAAGAACACCCACACCAGAAGTTCCCCCACCCTAAGAGAATCACAGATCCTTCATGTATTGAAGTGATCTGGCAGCTGTATACCAGATGGATTGGAGGCAGGGGAGGCAGGAGTCTATTGTAATCGTCCAGGCATCTGGTGGTGGGGGCCTAGAGCAGGGTGGTAACCAGAATAGAAGGGAGAGAGTACATGAGAAACATCGTGAAGGAAAAGCCCACGTGGCTCCGGGAGTGTGAGAGCAAGAAGAGACTCTGGAAATCATCCAATCCAGGGGTTCTTAACCTTTTTTTTTATTCAGTAGCATGGCCCCCTGGGTAAAACCTATGAAGCTCTTCTCAGAGTAATCTTTTTAAATGCATAAAATACAATACGCAAGGTAACTATGGAAACCAGTTATGTTGAGATACAGTGATCAAAATATAAAAAAAACCCACAACAAATTCACAGCCCCCCCCCCAGGTTAAGAACACCTCATCTAATCCAGTCCCCTCTTTCAGGAGGTACTAGAGGTATAAAGGATTGTGTCCAAGGTCAGATGAGATGAGGTTTGTAGAAAGTGCTCAGCCCAGTATCTGACCTTTAGCAGGCACTACAGAAATGCTCATTCTCCCCCCCTTCCCACCTCCTTGCTTTCCCCTTCACGGAGTTTATTAGGGGCAGAGCAGGAACTAGAAAACCTCCTGGCTCCCGCTCCAAATCCCTTTTTCCATATCCCAGACTACCTCCTAAGGGTAGATGGGAAAGAAGGAGCCACGGATGATGTGATGTTTTTGAACCTGAAGGAGGGGAATCTGGTTTGGGGGTAAAAGAGGAGGAATTCCGTTTCAGATACATGAGATTACAAAGAAAGCCAATTATTTTGAAATACAGTGATCAGAATATTACCAACAACAGAACTGAAGTTCATGAACCTCAGGTTAACAATCCCTGTGTGTGTTTGGGATTACAGCAAGCCAAAACAAGAAGATCGAGGAGGTTGAGAGTCTGAAGTTTGCTGTCCGAGAATTACCAGGAATAGGAGGCTGGAAGCACTCCGGTCCTATTTGAGGGAAGATTTATTGGGCTCCCTGAGGAACCTTAGAAAACCGTAAATTTCAGTTTCGTGTTTGCGCAATGTAGAAGCCAAAGGAAACCCTGGTTTCCCTTTAGTGATTAATGGGGGAGGGCGGGGTGGGGTTGGAGGAAGGAAGGTGTGTACAGTTTGTTCCTGATTTGGACTTTTAATGTTAATGAAAGGCCTAGTTTCGAGGCATACAGAGCACTGGAGTTAGGGTCAGGAACACTGGGTTTGGATTCTGCGGAAGACATTCACTAGTTGCGTTATCCATGCAATACACATCCCTTAAACTGTCTCAGCCTCAGTTTCTTCATCTGTAAAGTAGAAATGATAACCTGTAGCACTACCATCACAGGGTTGATGTGAGACTGAAATAAAAATAGTAGTTGTTGGTTGTTGTTTTGTGTCTGACTCTTCATGACCCCATTTGAGGTTTTCTTGGCAAAGATACTGGAGTGGTTGGCCATTTCCTTCTCCAGCTCATTTTACAGATGAGGAAAGTGAGGCCAACAGAATAAAGTGACTTGCCCAGGATCACATAGCTGGTGTCTAAGGCCCAATTTGAACTCACAAAAATGAGTTTCCTGACTCTCCAGACCTGGCATTCTATCCAGTGCACCACCTAACTTGCCCTCTGTTCAGAGACCTGGTTGTTAAATATTTACCAGCATACCCCTACTCAAGGGGAAGCATTCCATACCATGAATCTCTCTCTCTCTCTCTCTCTCTCTCTCTCTCTCTCTCTCTCTCTCTCTCTCTCTCTCTCTCTCTCTCTCTCTCTCCCTCTCTCTCTCTCTCTCTCTCTCATCTACCTAGTACAGATACAAAGTGAACACAAAGTAATTAAGGTAGGGGGAGGCTAGGAGTGGGTTAGGGAATCAGGGAAAGCCTTTAATGAAGAGAAGGTGGTTCTTTGAACTGAGCTTTGAAGGAAGCTAGAGATTCTAAAGGGGCAGCAACGTGACACAATAGAATGCTGGGCCTGGAGTCATGAAGAAAAGTTTTAATAAGCCTTGGACACTTAGCTACTGGATCCTGGGCAAGTCACTTAACCTTTGCCTCAGCTCCCTCATCTGTAAAATAATGGTACCTGCCTCCCGGGGTTGTTGTGAGGATCAAATGAAATTATATTTGTAAAGAACTTTGCAAAAATTAAAATTCTTATATAAATGCTAACTATGATGATGAGGGGGCAGCTAAACGGGGCAGTGAATGGAGCACCAGGCCTGAAGTCAGGAAGACCCGAGTTTAAATCCAGCTCTAGATACTATCTATGTGACCCTGGGCAAGTCACTTAACCCTGCTTGCCTCAGTTTCCTTACCTGTAAAATAAACTGGAAAAGGAAATGGCAAAGCACTCCAGTATCTTAATCAGAAAACCCCAAATGGTATCACAGAGTCAGACATGACTGAAATGACTCAACAACAATAAAATGATGATGATAATGGTGGCGTGCTCAGTTGTCTTCATTGTGCCAAGATTGTCTAGCCAGTAAACATTTTTTTAAAGAGAGAATCTTCTCCTGTACATTAACATACACCCCAAAATGGCCCTTGTATTATGAAAATTTAAATGCATCTGAGTTTTATGTGACTGTCCATCATAGTATAACTTTAGCCAACTCTCTCTGTGTATATATATATATGTATATGTATATATGTGTGTATATATATGTATGTGTATGTATATATGTATATGTGTATGTGTGTGTGTGTGTGTATATATATGTATGTATATATATTTGACAGGCCAATGAGGGTTAAGTGACTTGCCCAGGGTCACACAGCTAGTAAGTGTCAAGTGTCTGAGGTTGGATTTGAACTCGGGTCCTCCTGAATACAGGGCCGATGCTTTATCCAGTATGCCACCTAGCTGCCCCCGTTGTTCATTTCTTTAGAGTGAATTGGCTGGGCAGCTAGGTGGCACACTGGATAAAGCATCGGCCCTGTATTCAGGAGGACCCGAGTTCAAATCCAACCTCAGACACTTGACACTTACTAGCTGTGTGACCCTGGGCAAGTCATTTAACCCTCATTGCCCAACCCCCCCCCAAAAAAAAAAAGAAGAAAAAAAGAAAATAAAAGAACAAACCTCTTAAGTCTGTTTCCCTATGTTAAGTGGGGATGATTATGTTTGCCCTACTTACCTTATATTTTTCGTGGGAGAATGAAATGAAATGATAGGAATGAATGAACTTTAAAAAGAAAAATCCCACTGTTTTAATGTAGACTATTCCTTATATAACCAGCAGCTCCTCCCAGAGGGTTTGGTTTGGGGTCCTGTGGAGTGTTTGCCACTGTCTTGAGCCCTTCATCTGTTGCCTTCAGGACTCAGTGTGCTGTTTGTCATTAGCCTCTGTCCTCAAACACGCCACCTTTCTTTCTAACCTGAGCATGTTCTCCGGGCATACATAGACAAGGCCCCCCGAAAGGAAACTGGGGAGAAGTCCTGAAGCTTCAGATGCCACCTCCCCCTCTTAAGATGCAGGAAAGAAAGGTTGTCCTTGGGCTTTTGAGGATGTTGTTCCACATCTCCTCATGTGTCTACACTGCAACCCTGTGAGAGATTAGTCTTCCATTTTATAGGGGCGGGGAAAGTATCACAAGGGGGCTTTACATTAACCCATGAGGGAGCTGGGAATCCCCATCTTGAAACTCCTAACTGTCCTTTCCATTGTCCTGTGTAGATATGAAAAGGTGGGGGATGTGTAAAAGTAGTAACAGCAGTAACGATTTATATTATACATAATACACTTATATTTAATTTATAAAGTACTTTAATAACATTTATAGGACACTTTATTCATAGCAGCACTGTGAGGTAGGTGGCACAAGTATGATTTTTGTCATTTTTTTTTTACAGATGAGGAAAGTGAAGCCCAAATAGGTTAAGTGAGTTGTCCAGAATAATACAGCTAGTAATTTTCTGAGTCAGGACTGGGTCAAGTCTTCTGACTCCAAGACCAGTGTTATTTCCACTGGGCCTGGCCACTCCCCACCTTGCCATCTCTAACAGTAGGCTATTTGTATCTTTTCTGGATATTAGCTTTGTCATCCAGTTGAATAGCAAAGGGACATTGGGAGTGAGCTGAGGTGGAAAAAAAAAGAGGGAGGAGGAGGGGTATGTGTGGCAGGGTGTGGCGATGTGAGACAGTGCCCCAGTTATTCCTCACTGGCAAATCCTCCCGCTTCCCACTCCAGAGTGCACGTGTCACCAGCTTTGAAATACACTTCCTCCTGTCCTTGGCATCTGGCACTGTTCATTCTCTCTCTGGCTAGCCTCCTACCTCATATGCCTGCAACCCCTTAGATCTGCTGACCTCTGCGGCCATCAGATGCTGTGACAGCTGGAGCAGAAGGACTCATGGCCTTTGTTTTTTTGGAGTTTTTTGGTTTGTTTTTTGGATTTTTTTTGGGGGGGGGCGGACAATGAGGGTTAAGTGACTTGCCCAGGGTCACACAGCTAGTAAATATCAGGTGTCTGAGGCTAGATTTGAACTCAGGTCCTCCTGAATCCAGGGCCAGTGCTCTATCCACTGTGCCACCTAGCTGCCCCCCACCATGGCCCTTGTACCCACAGCTTCATACTCTCTGTCCCCTGTGTGATCCTGGGCAAGTCACTTAACCCTGTTGGCCTCAGTTTCCTCATCTGTAAAATGAGCTGGAGAAGCAAATGGCAAACCACTCCAGTGTCTCTGCCAAGAAAACCCCAAATGGGGTCATGAAGAGTCTGACATGACTGAAAAAATTGAACAACAAAAACTTCTGGGACCACAGAGAAGGAGGTTAGTCAGGGAGCCTGGTCAACTGTATCTCATCTCTCTATATCAGAGGTCTCTTTCAGGCTGTTCTGATCTCCCTAAATTCATTCCTTGATACCTCACCCTTGATGCCATGTCTGATTCCTTAATAGAAGATTCAGTTCTGCCTTGGTCTCTCATTGTTTCCATCAGTCTTGGAGTCCAGAGAGATAGAATTCTCATTAGTGTTGTTGGCCAAAGCAGCAGTGATACACACACATACACACACACACACACACACACACACACACACACACGCCATTAACTCTGGTCTAGTAGGTAAGACGAGTTGCTGTCAATCAGATGTACTGTATGGAGCCCTGATGCTGAGTATCACTGGGGCATACCAGAAGAGCAAGTCTTCTCTCAGTCTTTGGCTCCATTGAGAGCTGCAGGTGAATGACAGATGGTGAAGA
This sequence comes from Dromiciops gliroides, assembly GCF_019393635.1. NCBI lineage: Eukaryota > Metazoa > Chordata > Mammalia > Microbiotheria > Microbiotheriidae > Dromiciops > Dromiciops gliroides. The sequence goes on along the minus strand of NC_057864.1, from coordinate 172,413,084 downwards.
GTGATGGGGAAAGGAAGAGAAGTTGCTGGACCTAGAGCAAGTAGGAATACACCAAATGCATTTCTTTTCCCTAGCCAAAATGGAGTGTTAATTAGTTATCCCTTCCACATGGTAACTTTCTCCACACAGGTCTCAATATACCTTGGGTCAGTCTAAGAAATTGAATGAGAATTTTGGGGGACTTTCGAGGAAGCCACAGACAACACAGAACCTATGACCAAATACTTAACCCAAATTTTACAATAAGGTACTATAAATACCCCATAAAAGAAAAGGAAAAATGCAGACTTCTTTGGTATGAAGGGAAGAATTTTGACATAGATTTTCCAGATCGCAGGGGCACCAGACCCCTAATCCCCATGATGTGGAAGGAATAACTGTATTGTGATTTGGGCATTGAGAACATGTCTCTCATGTGAAATGCAAAGTATAAAGTCAGCTTCTAAACGCCTTCATAACTGCATATATCAAACACTCAAGCCAAGGTCCTGCATCCTTTTCCTGATGAGAAGCTTCTTTTGATCTACCAACATGTTTATTTTTAAAATGCTTATGGTAAATGAAGCCTACTATTAATTAGAGGTCTTGTAATGCGTGCCATCCACAAAGATGTTAGAATTAATTTATTTAAAAGACATTTATTAAAAATTCCAGCCAGTTAGGTGACAGTGGATAGAATGCTGGGCCCAGAGTCAGGAAGACCTGAATTCAAATCCCACCTTAGACACTTACTAGCTGTGTGACACTGGGCAAGTCACTGAAACCTCTTGCATCCTATTTCTTTATCTGTAAAATGGGGAATAATAATAACCACCACCTCCCAGGGTTGTTGTGAGGATCAAATGAAATAGCATATGCAAAGCCTTTTGCAAAGCACTACATAAAATGTGAAGTATATAATTTGCTACATTTTTTAGGGTACTGTTAAGGGTTAAAATTCTAGCTAAACTGTCTAAAATATCTAATGAGTGGTTGCCAATAAATTATAAGCTTTAGCAAGAGTTAGACTTTTAAGCATTTATTAAGGAGAATAAGAATTTTGGTAAAGAGAGAGAAAGGCCTAGATTCCTATCTATTAAAGGGAGAGCACATTTCTAGCTCCGCTCTCCACCAGAGTCCAAAGGAAAGAGCCCCAGAGTCAGCGCCAGTCTCTTCCTTCCTCCTCCCACTAGTCCGCGTCACTTCCTCCCGCCAAAGAAAAGACTCCTGGTCTTGCCCTCAAAGACCTTCGCTTCATGGGCAGAACTCTTCTACAGTAAGTATCCAGCAGGTGGCGTCATTCCAATCGTTACAGTACTGTCCTTGGTATTGAGGAAGAGTCTGAAGTAAAGAGGATGTGATTTCCTGTCAGTGGGGTTTATAGTGTGCACTCACTGAGATTAAGGCATATACAATCACTGAAGAGGAGAAAGATGGAAATGAAGATCATAGAATCACAGATCTAGAACTGGGAGGGATCTTAGAGACAATTGAATCTAATTTCCTCTTTTTACAGAGGAGAAAACTAAGAGATGTTAAGTGACTTGGCCAACATCATAGTAGTAATTGGCTGAGCTGGATTTGAACCCGCGTCTTCTGACCCCAAATGCTACTCCTTCTGCTCTGTTCAGTGCTACCTCCCAAGATAGTTAAGTGATCTTTTAAGTACCTTCCACTTGTGAGATGATGTGATTTAGGGGGAGGGGGAGGACCAAGGATAAGTAGAGGGAGATGAAAAATGAGGAATAAGGTAGAGATTGCTAGCTTTTACTTTTCATTGCCTGCTACCTCTTGTCAAAGAGGACTCCCCGGACTACCTGATACCAGTTTCTGCCTCTCTTGGGATTGGCAGAATGAGCATAGGCCGCTGCCTCCTTGCTCTTCAAATCAGGTAGATGGTGGTTCCCTGGCTCTTCCCAGCCTGTAGGAGGTGTAGTGGGATGGGGCACACAAGCTAGGGGCCTTTCTTTCCCAACTCCCTCAGAGTGGTCCCTCTGTAGAGTAAGACTTGATAAACTAGTTGTTGGCAGTCAGTGAGTTAAGGACCCTGGCTTTTTTCATTAAGTTCTATTTTTTTTTTTTTTGCAGGGCAATGAGGGTTAAGTGACTTGCCCAGGGTCACACAGCTAGTTAAGTGTCAAGTGTCTGAGGTCAGATTTGAACTCAGATCCTCCTGAATTCAGGGCCAATGCCTTATCCACTGTACCATCTAGCTGCCCCCAATAAGTTCTAAATTTGAGAGGGTTTTTTTTTTTTTTACTGAATGTTCCCACGTGCATATGAAATAGCCTAGTTACCTATTACAAATAGTGACAGACACATGCTTCATAGTAAGTGTTTACATTTCACACCTTCGGCTAAATTTCTAACATCACACCTTTGCTTGTTTTTGTGCCTTCAACTTGATCCTAGCCAAAGGGAAGCATGGAAAATAACTCTGATTGACTCTGTGTTGACTTTAAATACTACCTCGGAGGGGTTAATTGACTCAAGGTCACACAGTTAGTTAGTTGAAATCCAAATCTGCAGACTTTTCATTCCACTAAAGCAGCTGCCTAGATTGGACTTTTGTTCCCAAATGAATGGTTTGTTTATTTAACTTACCTCATGGGAGGCCCTTTCATAATAGTTAATAATAAATAATAATAAATCTATGGATTTAGAGTTGGAAGGAATCTTAATAGTCACCAATTTCAGTCCCTTCATTTTACAGATGAGGAAACTGAGGCTCAGGGAAATTAAATAACTTGCCTAATGTCACTAGCTATTAAGTATCTGAATCAGAATTCGAACCCAGGTCTTCTTGACAGTAAGTCTTGCATTCTACCCACTACACTGCAACTCTATATTTTTTCCTGATTCCCTTTAATGCTAGTACCTTCCCTCTGTTCATTCTCTAATTTATTCGGTCTGTAGCTTATTTATACATAGATTTTTTGTATGTCATGTCCTCCATAACACTGTGAACTCCTTGAGAGCAGGGTCTGTCTTTTGCTTTCCTTTATATTCTCAGTATTGGGACCCAGTGCTGGGCACATAGAAGGTGATTAATGAATGCTTATTGGATGTCTGACTATGCCACCTACACCTAACCACATACAAAGATCTGTTCCTTTATTGTTGAAGAACATTTACAAAATATGTAGGACTATGGGGACTTGAAATGAGGTAGAAAAACTCCCAGATACCCAGATGTTGTCCAGAAGGAGCCATTCCCAAACTTAATCCTCAACTAAGCCTTTCTTTAAACTCAGCTCACGCTATGCCAGTGATGCATGGCAGGCTCTTTCTTGGAGGGCAGCATCAAAAATGATCCTGGGAGGATTGGGGACAGGTTCATAGGTCATATTCCCTTTCTGAGGGGTGGAAGGTAGGGTGGGAGAAATGCCAAGATCAAAGGATTGTAGATTTAGGGCTAGAAGGGACTTTAGATATCCTCCAGTTTATCCCTTGCACCCCTCCTTGAATGTTTTATTAGATAAGGAAATAGACTCCCAGGGAGGTCAAGTGATGCACAGGTACACAATAACAGAAGCAGGATCTGAACTCAGGTCCTCTGATCCTAAATTGGACACTCTTTCCACTTCACCATGCTCTACCTCCCTTGCTGCCCCCCCCCCAAAGAATATAATATACAGCAGCTTGATTAGAGTTGAGAATAAGATGGTGGAGGAGGTGAAGGAAAGAGACTAGGATTTCAACTGCTGAGTTTAACTTTTTTTATGTCATGGCTCCCTTCAGAATTCTGTGAACCCCTCCTGAATTGTGTGTTTAAATGCATATAGTTAGATATGTAGGGTAACAGGAAACCAATTAAACTGAAATATGGTTGCCAAAATATTTTTTTGAAAAAAGTTCACAGGCCCCAGGTCAGGAACCCCTAATTTAAAGGCATATATGACTTTGGGCAAGTCGCTTAACCCTCATTGCCCCACAAAAAAATAAATAAAGGTGTATATGTATGCATCTGCCCAATAGCCCTGTATGTCCTCTTCTGAAACCAGACAATTCAAAAGGAAGCGTAGCTTATTTTGAGCCCTGTGGTCACCAGGGAGGGAATTTCCCACTAAATAGATTGTCTCTGGGGAGGTCAGCTTATTACTGCTGTAGAGATGAAGAGACCTCTACAAATCAACTTAGCCTGCAAGAAATAAATGGGATCCTGTTTGGTCTGCTTGTTGTGAATACCTGCTTTTGATGCTGCAATATAATGTTGAATTACACTCAGATTATCTGTGATCTTGTTAATGGGAGTGTTTTCTCCAGCGATGCAGGACACAGCCCTTCCGTGCTTGTCTATCTTGAGTGGACCTCTTGTCCATGTCTTCCCATGAGTCTGTCACAAGGGGTCCAGTCCACCTGAAGTGCTGAGGTCTGCCCTTACTGTCTCTTGACATCAGGTAGATAGATACCTGTGGAGTGGAGCACATGGATCATCCAGCAGTTGGACCTCTCTCTGACCACGTGACCAGCCCAGTTTCTTTCTCATTCCTTTGTTTCTTTTTCTTTTCTTTGTTCCTTTTGGTTTTTTTTTTTTGGGGGGGGTGAGGCAATTGGGGTTAAGTGACTTGCCCAGGGTCACACAGCTAGTAAGTGTCGAGTGTCTGAGGTCGGATTTGAACTCAGCTCCTCCTGACTCCAGGGCCGGTGCTCTATCCACTGTGTCACCTAGCTGCCCCTATTCCTTTGTTTCTTGGGGGACAACTTTCATTCTACTTCTCCTTTGCAATTCCTTGTTTAAGAGTTGCTGCCTGTTTGTGACCATCATGTGCCTCTCAGTTACCCTTGGGGTGAACTTAAATTTCAGTTCTTTGGGGTATCTGGGAGTCATATTTTCCAAACTAAAATTTGGAGAATATGATGTGATACTCATTTTGCAAAATTTTGTTAAAAGTAGACTTTTCTTGGGGGCAGATGGTGGCGCAGTGGATAAAGCACCAGACTTGGATTCAGGAGAACCTGAGTTCAAATCCAACCTCAGACACTTGACACTTACTAGCTGTGTGACCCTGGGCAAGTCACTTAAACCCCATTGCCCTGCAAAAAAATTTTTTTTAAAAAGTAGACTTTTCTTGAAATTTGGAGTGCCACACAAAATCCAGGGTGTAAAGTAGCCCCAATGCACTGTAAGAGATTTTGAGTTTCTTTGAAATTTTTGTAGAGTGGGATAAAGGGACTCTAAACCTTGAAGAAGTTTCCCAGTACAAAGATGAATGGGGTCACTGCCTAAATCTAAATAGCTTCTGTGTCTTGGAGTCTGGCTTCCCCCAGGAGCTTGATTGGAGAAGGGGATGGTGGAAAAAAATTTGATTTTGGAGTTAGAGGACTTGGGTTCAAATTCTTGCTCTACCACACACTTAGGCAAGTCATCCACCTCCCTGGGATTCATTTTAATAATCATCTACAAAGTGATGGGGTTACGGGTTGGACTCTACCGTCTCCAAGGTCCATTTCAGCTATAAATATATAATTCTAAGGATGAGGTTTTGAGAGTTTCGGGGATCTCCAAAGCTTGTTAAAAAGCCCTCTGAGCAGAAAGAGGCATCATCCTTTAAATTAGTTCTTGAGTTTCAGCCTTAGTCTGAGATATTTGTAGGGACTAACGACCATTAAAGATCAGCAAATTAGTGCTAGAAGATAGTTTGGAAGATCATCTTGACCAGTACCCTTGTTTTAGAGGAGATGAGAGTGAAACTCAGGTTGGTTGACTTGTCCAAGGTCACACAGCTAGTTAGTGGCAAAGCCAAAATTAGAATCCATCAGCCCTCATCATGTATTTATTAAGTGCCTACTATATGCCAGATGCTCAGAATTCAAGTACAAAAAGTGGAACAATTCCTTCTCAATGAGAGCTTAAATCTCCTGACTTTAAGGCCCCCAAATATTCTTTTCACTTTATCAGCCACTTGGATTGGACTGGAGTGTTGCTGCTAGTGCTCCCAAAACTAATATTCTGTTTATCTGACTAATGAGGGATATATCCAAAGGTAGGGCTCAGGGAAATAATTAGCCATGGAGAAAGAGCAGTAAACCAAAGTATAATTAATTACCTTGCTACAGTCATAAGTCAGTAAGTTATCAGTCTGTGTCAACATGGGCACAATTGACTTGGCTTGCCGGTCATCGATAAACATTAATCAACTGGCTAATGGGACATGAGCTGCAAAATTCCTTTTAAAATTCATGTATAACAGGAAGCATCCAGTTTTCAGCACTCTTCTTTGAAATTAACACGTCCAGTCCTGTGACAGAAGGGAAAGCCAGCTTCAGGGAGAACTGATGTCTTTCCAGCTTTCTTTGCTCCCTTTGATCCACCTTCTTTTTCCCCTCCCAGATCCTCCCCAGCCCTTCCTGGAAGTCTCTGTCATCAGGACCCTTTTAAGAAAAAGAGGCTAAAGAATGCCTTTTGTCCTCATCTCCCCTCTAGGTCTTAATTCCCTGCAGAACCCAGTTCTAATTCAGACCAGAGAAAACACTAGAGCACATGTTTTGGGTTTTGTTGTTTTGGTTTTTGTTGTTATTGGGTTGGTTTTTTTTTTTTTTTTTTGGAAAGCGAGTCTCACATAATTAATTAGCAAATGTGGCTTGCAGAAGGAGGGAGGCCTGCAAGACCTCATTTGCATCTCTGAGAGCAAAAATCTGCCTGCTTGGCTGGGCTCCTGCTTGGAAGTGATAATGCAGATGTACAGTGTTTTCAGAGAAGGCATAGTGGGAACTTTGGCACTTGCAAATTTCATTTTCCACAGAGCCTGCATAAGGTTCTAGGAGCCCAGAGCAGGCCACCTTAGCCATCTAATGTGTGGTTCCAATGTCTTCCCCCCAGTCAGCTGGGGTGGGGTAGGATATTTGTATTACACTGAATCAGAGTTCTTAGAACTCCCTGAAAGTTTTGGCTGAAATACAAAGTGCAGAGATAGAGTGCTGGACATGGGGTCAGAAAGACTGGAATTCAAATCTCCCCTCGGATACTTGCTACCTGTGTGACCCTTGGCAAGTCACTCAACTTCTGCCTGCTTCAGCTTTCTCAAGTGTAAAAAGGGGATAATAATAGCACTTACCTCCCCGGGTTGTTGTGGGGATCAAATGAAATAATATTTGCAAAGTGCTTAGTGCAGTGCCTGACACATAGTAGAGGATTAATAAATGTCTGTGTCCTCCCTTCCTTGCTAGCTGTGTGACCCTGGGCAAGTTACTTAACTTTTCTGAGCCTCAATTTCCTCATCTGAAAAATGGGGATAGTAAAAGCCTTTCCCTCTCCTGGTTGTCGTGTAGATCAAATGTGCAAAGGGTTTGTCAGATCTCTAAAGTGCTGTATACGTGCCAACTCTTATTACAGAACATTGTTGTCATGAGGGTCATTGCTCCTCAGATTCTCCTGTCTTGGCTTCTCCTCTCAACTTGTGACTTCCTTATATTCCTTCAAGACTCAGTTTAAACTCCCACTGTATATATGAGGCCTTTCCTGGGCCACCAATCCCAGACCCCATCCCATCACCATCACTTCCCTATGCAGTCACCTTCTAGTTACATTGCATATACCTCTTGTACATACTCAGCTTTTTGTATATTGTCTCTCCCATTAGAAGGTGATCTCCTTGTGGGTAGGGATGGTGTCTTGTATTTTCAGAGCTCAGCACAGTATTTGGGCACTCAATAAAGGCTTAACACTTAGAAGGATTAGTTGTCCATTGATGCAATTTTAAATAATAATAATTTACTATAATTTCTCTTCTCTGTGCAGATATACTTTAAATGCAAATAATTACAAGCAGATATTATAATTTTACTTTGAAATAAACATTCTTATCCCTACTATCTCTATTTTCTTTGCCTTATGAATTTAAAAAATAATACCCTCTCTCAGTTGACACAGCATGATCCTGTGAGGTATTCTTAAATTCTAATCCTTCTATGAATAAATGCTTGTTGATTGACTAATCAAGGACTTCCTGGAGGAAGATAAAAAGGTGAGTGTGTGTTCACTATAATAATAATAGTACTAGTAGAATAATGGTAAGTATTTATAGAATGTTTTAAAGGTTTACAAAGAACTTTACATGTGTTATCTGATTTGATCCTTATAACCATGCTGTATGATCATATCCATTTTACATATGAGGAAACTGAGGTAATGAGAGGTTAAGTGACTTACCTAGCACCTCCAACCCTCTATCCACTGCTCCACCTACTTCCTATGTGTTTGTTGAATCTCATTGGCTAGTATAGAGGACTGTTTCCAATGGGTAAATTCGTTTGGGGTATACTTTCAAACACATTTCATTCTCTCCAATGTCAGGAAACACAAGATCAAAACCTGCAATGTGTTCTCTAACTGGAAAGGCAGCAACTTCTTTCTCACTGCCGCCTTGCTGATGAGAAAACGCTGTCCTCAGCGAGATAGGACCTCTAGGGCACAGCTCTTCCCTTTTGTCCCCAAGGAAGCAAAGTAGACTTAAAACCAAACGAGGAACTGAAAGGTCATCTGGAGGCCTTGGCTTTGTCCACTACCCCCTTCTCTATCCCCTCCCCGCCCCTGCACCCCCAATCCTGAATCAGCCATATGCAGACTTTCACAAGCCAAGTAGAAACCTGTGGGCTTCCTGCTTCTGCCCAGAACACATTTCAGTGAAAGCTGAATGAGTCTCTCTGTTTTCATACACCTTGGCGGTGACAAGCAGTAGGAGTGAGGCAAGTTCAGCCACCCCAGACTCTTGCTGTTGATGTTTTGAATTTGAAAGCAGCAGCTATAAAGTTCAGATTAAACTCTGCAGCCAGGACCCAAAGCTCCCAGGACATAACGCTTTTTGTTCCTAATCCCTGCCTGACCACGAAGACATATAGGAGAAATTCCATGAAACCATTTCCTGACATTATTACGCGTGTTAGGGATGGGGGAGGTGTCAGCCCTGGGGGTTCACTTTCTGTTTTTAGCAGGAAATCCATTGACTCCATTAATGAGGCAACATAGTCTGGTCCAGGGGACTCTTAACTTTTTTTGTGTAATGGATCCCCTTGGCAGTTCAGGAAAACTTAGTGTAATGGGGGAAAATGGGGTATGGGGTTGGTTAGGGGTTGGGGTTCTTAGGAATTCCTCTTTAAAGAATTACACCCTCTTGCACACAAAAGTAGTTAGAATAAGATGGTAGTTTATTTAGGGGCAAGGGAAGGGAAGGGGGGAGGGGAAGGGAACCATGAAAGAAATCCTCAGACTTCTCATGGGGAGATAGGCACAAAGCACATGGCTCAGAGGTATCAATCTCCTAGAGCAGGAGACTGGCAGGTACTTTTATAGGGGGCTGATGAGGGTGGACCATCTGCCTGTGGAAAGTTCCTTTAGTGAGGGAGGACCATCCCCCACTGGTAGTGACTGGAGGAATTGGGTGAGGGGTGGCTACAGATCTCATTAGTGTACCTATTTTCCCTCATCCCCTCCAGTATTTATCATTTCTGGTAGGAGTGAGGTGGTATGTTGGAGTTGTTTTAATTTTCATTTCTCTAATCAGTAGTGATTAAGAGTATTTTTATATGACTATAAATAGCTTCTAAAAATTATCTATTCTTATCCTTGACCATTTATCAAGAGGAGAATGGTTCTTATTTTATAAATTTGACTGAGGTGTATACTTTATCAGAGAAACTTACTGTAAAAAATTTTTATATAACTTCATTGTCTATGGTACCTTTTAGCAAAATTTGGTTTCCCTGATTATCCCTTTTAATTAAGTCTATTTTTGCTTTTGCTTTGTCTGAGATCATAATTGCTACCCCTGCCTAGTTTACTTCAACTGAAGCATATTGGATTCTGCTCCAGCTGTTTATTTTAACTCTGTCTATATATCTTTCTATTTCAAGTGTGTCTCTTATAAACAACATATTGAATTTTGGTTTCTAATCTGTTCTGCTATCCATTTCCATTTTATAAGTGAGCTTATCCTATTCACATTCAGTTATGATTACTGTGTATTTCCCTCCATCCCATTTTCTTCTGTTTCTTCTTTTTCTCTCTTTCTTTTTATTCTTTCCTTCCCAAAAATCTATTTTGCTTCTAACCATTTTGCTTCATCCCTTAATCTGTCTTCTTTTATTATCCCCTGCCTTTTCCTATTATCCCCTTCCCCTTATAGTTTCCTGTTGGGTAAATTACATTTCTATACCTGAGTGTGTATTTATATTCTTCCAACTCTTTGAACCAGTTCTGATGAGGGTGACGTTGAAGCATCACCTGCCATCCTCTTCCCTATTTTCCCCTCCACTATAAAAACTCACCCTTGTGCACCTCTTTTATGCGAGAAAAATTTCCCCATTCTATATCTATTTCCTCCCATCTCTCAGTATATCCCTCTTTCTCACCCCTTCCTTTTTTTCAGAGATAATTCCGACATAAATGATTCATATCTTTGTCCTTTTAATAACGTTCTTGGGAGTTACATGTATCATCTTTCCATATACAAATGTAAACAGTTTTAAACTTTATTGAGACCTTTATGATTACTCTTTTGTGTTTACCTAGTTATCCTTCTCTTGAGTCTTGTGCTTGAATGTCAGATTTTCTATACAGCTCTGGTCTTTTCCTTAGAAATGCTTGAAAGTCCTCTGTTTGATTAAATATCCATTTTTTTTCTTTTAAAGGATTATATGTAGTTGCTGGGTAGGTTATTCTTGATTGTTATCTCAGCTCCTTTGCCTTAAAGAATATCATATTCCCAGTCTTCCACCCCTTTAATGTAGTAGCTGCTAAATCTTGTGTGATTATGACTGTGACTCCACAATATCTGAATTGTTTCTTTCTGGCTGCTTGAAGTATTTCCTCTTTGACCTGAGAGCTCTGGAATTTGGCTATAATATTCCTTGGAGTTTTCCTTTTAGTATCTATTTCAGGAGATAATTGGTGGATTCTTTCAGTTTCTATTTTACCCTCTGGATCAAAGGTATTGGGGTAGTTTTCCTTGATGATTGCTTGAAATATGATATTTAGACTCTTTCTTTGGTCATGGGGTTCAGATAATCCAATTATTCTTAAATTCTTTCTTTTGAATCTATTTCCAGGTCAGTTGTTTTTCTGATGAGGATATTTAAGGTTTTCTTTTTTTATTTTCATTCTTTTGACTTTGTTTTATTGTTCTTTTATGTCTCATGGAGTCATTAGATTCTGTTTGCCCAATTATAATTTTTAAAGAATTATGTTCTTCAGTGAGATTTTGTATATCTTCCATTTGGCCAGTTCTGTTTTTTAAGGAGTTCTTTTCTTCAATGAATTGCTGTGCCTCCTTTTCCACTTAGCCCATTCTTTATAAGTAGTTGCTCAGTGGATTTTTGCTCCTTTTTTTTTTTTACCATTAGGCCAATTCTTTTACTTTTTCCCTTTTTGGGGGGGGGGGCTGGAGGGTGGGGCAATGAGGGTTAAGTGACTTGCCTAGGGTCACACAGCTAGTAAGTGTCAAGTGTCTGAGGCCAGATTTGAACTCAGGTCCTCCTGAATCCAAGGCCAGTCCTTTATCCACTGCACCACCTAGTTGCTCCCATTTTTTTTTTTGATGTGGCAAAGGTTCTTTATTTCCTTCTCATGAGAAGGAGGCACCCTAGTGTGCAGCTAGTGGGTGCCCCAAAACGGGGCTCGAAGGCCCTGTTTTATACCCTAGTCCCTAACGCGAATGGACCCTCCCCTTTTTCATCACTGGTCTGATTACTCAAGGGTTACAATCTGCACGCAAAAACTAGCTAATCAGAACGCAGTATTCCCACCCCTCTTCCTTGTATGGGCATAACTCAGGAGCGGACCTTATTGAGACCAGGGCTCCTTGAACCATGAGATTTTGTTAACCTGAGGGGGAGGAGGGGATCTGAGACCTTTGTCCTACAAACAGGTCAGGAGGAGTATGACTGACTGTTATATCCACATTGAGAGGAGACAACTACCCCTGGAATTTTCCATATTCTTCCAAGATAGTCATGAGAAAGTGGAAGTGGTGATGGCCATTAGCTTGTGCTTTTCTTGAAAGGTGTTGTTTTCTTCAGTATATTTTTTGGACCTCTTTTACTTTTCATTCCCTTCATAATTTTCTTGCATCACTCTCATTTCTTTAACCAATCTGTCCTCTACCACTCATCTCTTTTCTTGAACTTGTCTAGGAATTTTTATTGGGCTTGGGTCCAGTTAGCAATTTTTTGAGGCCTTGTTTGTAACTCTTTTCACATTGTTGTTTTCTGAGATTATGTCTTTGACTTCCTGGCCACAGTAGTAGCTTTTTATGATCAAATTCTCTTTTTGGTGTTTGCTCATTTTCCAGCCTATTTCTTAACTTTGAATTTTATATTAAAGTTGGGCTCTACTCAACTGGGAGTTGGGAAGGCACTGTCCCAAGCTTTAGGATTTCTTGTGCTTCTGTTTTCAGAGCTAGTTCTGGGAGGCTCTGCAAGTTTGGGGTGCTTCCAAGGTGGTATAATTGGGAGAGAGATGTTGTCAGTGCTCTTCTGGTCTCCCCTCTCCACCATATTTTTTGAAACATTTACAGACCCTAAAGTTATAAACTCCTATTTATATTATGGACTAAGACTCAGAATAAATCTGGTTTTCAATCTTGGCTTTAACATTTACTGGTAGTTTGAGCCTAGATGAGTCACTCTCTGAGTCTCAGTTTACTCTTCTCTAAAACTGAGATAATACTGGCATTGCCTACCTCAGGGAAAGGTAATAACCATTTATTAAGTTCCAGGCACTATACTTTCTTTACAAATATCATCTCATTTTATCTTTACAACAATCCTGGGAGGTAGATACTATTACCCCTATTTTGCAGTTGAGAAAACTGAGGCAGACACATTAAGTGACTTACTCAGGGTCATTTAGCTAGTAAGTTTCTATTCCCAGATTTGAATCCAGGTTCATCTGTCTATGCATTGGTCCCCCTAGCTCACTCATAAAGTTGTGGGTCAAGATTTGTGAATCTTAAATTTCTGTAGATACACAGGGGATTAGACCTACTGTGTGAAGTTTAGCAGGTCAACTTCCCTCCATGGACCCTAGTTTTGTAATCATTAATATGGTTAAAGTTCTACTAATCTTGCCCTTTTCATGAGAATATTTTGAGACAGGCAAAATAGATTCCCAAGCACCAAAGAAACAAAATGTATGATTGTTATAAATTTTGCTTCTTCCTAGAAAAGTGGGCCATTTCTCCTTCAAAACTCCTCTTATATCATTTCAGGTCAGATATTATCCGCAAACCGCAACACGCCAAGTCCCATTGACCCTGAGACCATCCAGGTCCCCGTGGGTTATGAACCAGACCCAGCTGACTTGGCTCTCTCCAGCATCCCTGGCCAGGAAATGTTTGACCCTCGAAAACGCAAATTCTCAGAAGAGGAACTCAAACCACAGCCCATGATTAAGAAAGCTCGCAAAGTCTTCATCCCCGAAGATCTGAAGGTAAGTTGGAACTGGTAACTAGGTTGCAAAAAGAAAAATTCAAAGGGCTACCTGAAGAAGGTGATGACATATTGTAGTTGGGAGGCATGGATTTTTGATTGTTCTTCTTCCTTTGGGAAGAGGGCAGATTACTTCATTTTATTGTGCCTCAGTTTCTTCCATTCATGAAAACCCCCAGTCACTCTGTATTTCACAAAAAAAGTTAGGAGAATCAGCAACATTTTAAACAGTTTTCTGATTGGCAGAAAGATAATAAAGTCAGCACTTTGTTATCTACTATATAATATTCACATTATAGTTTATCCTGGAGGAATGCTTAATCCCAAATTGGTTTATCTCTGCCTTGCTGCATGAAAATAGAATGAGGAGAACACATCTGCTCCTGGAATACATATGATATAAAGCCAAATAAAATGACGTTTTCAATTATCTGGGGTTTGGAAACCAGACATTCTTGCCTACATGTGGGTTGCTCTAAGATACTTGACTTCTATAAATTCAAAATAATGACATTAAGCAGTTTAATTAATGATTATTGGTGGGCTGGTCATGGACTGAGAGCAAGAGATGCATGGCATTCAGAGTCAGACAATCTGGAGAAGGGCTCTTACCATGTTGAATAGACCTCCCTTGGAGGATTTATGGAAGGAAATGTACAAGAGTCACATAGAATAAACAGGCCATGGAGGGGAATGTAATCTTTTGTATCACTGGAAAGAATAACTAGAGCAATGAGATCTCAGATCCATAAAAATAGCTCTCTGCCCCCTCCTCCCCATTCCTACTTATCCAAACCCAAATATGGTACACAAAGTAGAAAACTCTTTTGTTGGAATAAGGGGGATTGTGAGTTCTCCAGGCCTGATTTATGCTAATAGTTCCACCTTCAATGTCTAGAATGATCTCTGGGGAGTGGGGGCTAGGGGGCGAAATAACAGTTTTAACTCCTATAAGGGGCTCGTTTTAATCCATGACATTTTCAGGTGTAAGACCATGCTGAATCTTGGTTGAAATCTCAAGTTGAATCTCAGGTTGAAAACTAGATTTTGAAGGGACAGAGAAGACAGCTTCTGCCATCCTTAGGGCAAGATAGAAAACATTAAGGTACACAGGTGAATCTGCTAAAAAGCAAGGCGAAATGATGGCTACTTAATATTGGAAACTTGTAGTCATTAATACATTAATATATTGATTTTTTTCTAGCAGATATTTACTCTGTCATAAGTATGAGTCAATTGTTATGGGTACTGAGGGAGAAACAAAGATAAAATGTGATCCCTACTCTCAAGGAGCTTACAGTCTAGTGGGGCTGATATTTGAAATGGTAGTATGTCCTCTTCCAAGTGATTGCTGTTCCTTAATTTATTTTCTTATTACCTAAATTCCATCTATATCTCAGGCCCTTATCTTTTGCACTTAAGCAGGAGAGCCCATTTAATACAGCTCTCCAAGGCATTTTTGAAAGTTTCCCAAAGTGCTACTGAGTAGGAATGTCCCACCCCTGGGGAAACCCTAAAGAGAGTTCCTAAGACCCAAATGACTTGGTAGGTAAAGGAAGTAATGGCCAAAGATGGCAAGTATTTTTTTTCTTTTGGTGGGACAATGAGGGTTAAGTGACTTGCCCACTGTCACACAGCTAGTATCAAGTGTCTGAGGCTGGATTTGAACTCAAGTCCTCCTGAATCTAGGGCCAGTGCTTTATCCACTGCACCACCTAGCTGCCCCCATGGCAAGTATTCTTTTTTTTTTTTAATTTTTTATTTTAGTGAGGCAATTGGGGTTAAGTGACTTGCCCAGGGTCACACAGCTAGTAAGTGTTAAGTGTCTGAGGCCGGATTTGAACTCAGGTCCTCCTGACTCCAGGGCCGGTGCTCTATCCACTGCGCCATCTAGCTGCCCCAATGGCAAGTATTCTTGATGGTAAAATGATTCCTTGTCACATATTATACCCCTCTTCCCAACAAAAACAAGTTGCCCCTTGTAATTTAATTTTTTTTTTTTTGTGAGGCAATGAGGGTTGTTACTTGTGCAGGGTCACACAGCTAGCAAGTGTCACGTATCTGAGGGCCACATTTGAACTCAGGTCCTCCTGAATCCAGGGCCGGTGCTTTATCTGCTATGCCAACTAGCTGCCATCCCCTTGTCATTTTTTCTTTTTCTTTTTGTTTTGTTTTTTTTATTAGATGTCTTTTTTTTTAAAGTATATTATTTTTCTTATTTTTTTAAATTTTAAATTGCATATCTAATTTGTTGATCTGCTCTTTTTCTTTTTGGGGGGGGGCAATGAGGTTTTAGTGATTTACCCAAGGTAACACAGCTAGTAAATTTCAAGTGTCTGAGGCCAGATTAGAACTCAGGTCCTCCTGAATCCAGGGCCAGTGCTTTATCCACTGTGCCACCTAGCTGCCCCTCCCTCTTGTAATTGTTTAAAACTAAAAGTAAACAAATAAGGCAATGTGAGCAAAAAACTGTGAAGACTGAACACATATGAACAAGAACAAATGTTGTAATCAGATAAAACTTAGAATAAAGTTAATTAATAGATGCATAATTTTTATTATACTGGGTGGGGATTAGGCATAAATGGCAAGCAGTTTATGGAAATGGCTAATTACTAATACTTTTACAAAACCTAAAGCCCCACACTTTTAAGGTCATGAAGAGGAGAGGAGGATAGCATTAGAGAATAATTGAATCATAGCCTTTAACTCAAGAGGACAAAAATGCCAGGTCTTAACCATTTTCTGGAAGGTTTCAGATACTTGAGGGCTGGTGGTTCTGGGAAGCTCAGTCCTTAAGGCAGAAGAGGTCAGGATAGGACAGCCTCTACTATAGCAGGCCAAGCTTGGCTTTGGATGAGATCTATTGACCCTCTGTGCTAAAAAGTGGGATTCAACCCTCCTCCCCATTAAGAAGGGGGATGAAATCAGGAACCCCAGAAAGGAGAATTTGTGGGTCAATGTTCTAAGCTACTTTCAGAGAATGAATAAGGTTAGGAAGTTTTCAAGAAAAATTTATGTGTTTTGATTTATGAGCCCCAAACTGAAAATAACTCTCCCATGGTTATGAGACCTACCAGTATTCTACTAATTATGAATTCATTTGAGTTGATGAGCAAACATCATAGGGAGGAGACTCTCCATTGGTATGAATCAATTTCATCATTTAAATGGAATATTAGAGTTGGGAAAGAATCTTAGAGATACCATCTTACATCCTCCTTGTTTTGTAGGTGATGAAACCAGGGTACACCAACTGAAATCACAAGAAGTGTGATGATGGGGCTGGGGAATGGCAGCAACTATTTAAGAACATGGACCCTTAAAGGGAGAGCTTTGGGCAGCAGGAGAAGTACTTTACCCTGAAGCCAAGAGAGATGACAAGGGAAAGGGGGTACAGAAATGAAAGTGGGAAGGGGGCAAAGACATGTGGATATGTTGCCTAAGTCTGGTTCTTTTGCCTCCTTTCCCCTCCTAGGGCCATATTCTTATTCCCACCCTTCCTTTCCTCATCTTCCTCTAAGGCAGTTGGAATGAATCATAGAATCATTGTTTCAGAAGTTGGAAGGGACTTTAGAGACGACCTAATCCAAACACCCCCATTTTGCATATGGAAACCAAGGCCCAGACAAATGAAGTGACTTATCTGAGGTCATTCAACTAGTGAGTAGCAGGATAGTTTAATTGAAGGCAAACCTATTCCAAAGTCTTTGTCCAGTTACAACACTAAAGGATGAATGAGCAAAGGCTCCTGGGAAAGTTAAGAAGCTGGCTAGCATTCGGCCAGTTAGTTTGGTTAGGAAAGCAAGCTGCTTAAACTATTCTAATGCAGAGAAGGGCATGAGAGCTTTGATTGGAGGGTGGGAGGCACAGAGGTAATTTTGGAATGTGAAGCACTCTGGGACAGAGCAGGGCTGGTTTGGGGAAGCCTGAACTTAGTGATTTCCTGGGGGAGGAAGATAGACGCTCAGTAAGGAGCTCCAGAAAGGGAGGTGAGAACTCTCTGACAGCTGGACCTCTATCCTGTGGTCCTGGGATGGAGAGTGAGGACAGGCTACTAGCCCCAGAGCAACAGCTTCCTCCCCTCCCTTCTTCCCCTTCATTCCCTACTCTCTCTCTCTCTCTCTCTCTCTCTCTCTCTCTCTCTCTCTCTCCAATGAGGGTTAATTGACTTGCCCAGGGTCACACAGCTAGTAAGTGTCAAGTGTCTGAGGCCGGATTTGAACTCAGGTCCTCCTGAATCCAGGGCCGGTGTTCTATCCACTGCACCACCTAACTGCCCCCCATCCCCTACTATATTGACCATACTGACCATACTTAAGAAATTCTTTGTGAGCACACCTCATGGTGATGTATATAAGGTACCTGGGGCAATTGGCGGGAATGGGAGCTGTGGCAAGCTTCTATGTGCCAAGCAGAAGGTATGTGTATATAGGGAGTAGTAGGAAAGGAATAAACATTTATTAAGCACCTACTATTTGCCAGATACCCTGGTAAGACTTACTTGCAACTGCAATCTCATTTGATACTCACAACAACCCTGCAAGGTAGGTTCTGTTATTGCCGCTATTTTATAGTTGAAGAAACGGAGGCAAACAGAGGCTAACTGGCCCAGGATCATATAGCTGGTGTCTAAGTCTAGATTTGAATTCGGGTCTTCCTGGTTTCAGATCAATGCTGTTTGCTGTGGCAGCAGCCGCCTCAGCTGTGGTTTCTATAGCATGCCCCTCAAAGATAATTCTCTTTCCCCTAAGGCTTTGGGCATGAAAAACAGATCCCAAAGTACTGGGAGCAGACCTAGGGATAATTTGGGCCCTTCTGACATAATCACATGCATTGACCATGACCCTTATGGTCCCAGGAGAGAATAAGAAGCTTAGGTCCCTCAGGGCTTCCTGGATAGCATGTGATGGCAGACATCAGCTTTGCCCCCTTTCAGTCTCGGATTAAGAGATTTGTTGTTGCAATTTGTTAAAATAAAGAGGGATGGGGCTCAGGTGGCATCATAAATGAATTGCCTAAAGCTGATTTTGAGAAGAGGGGGGGACCTAGATGGAAAGTTCTAAAGCAAGATTTATGCAGGGTGTTTTTCAAAACTAAGCGGATTTTCTTTTATTTTTGTTTGATGGAAAGAAGGATTGCTTCCATATCAACCACCACTACAGTATCTAAGTATCAACCGGGTTAAATAAGGTCCTTGAGAAAGGTCTATCAGGAAAGTAGAGAATCATTTGTATATGTGTATGCATGCGTGTGTGTGTGTGTGTGTGTGTATACGCATCTGCATGTGTACATATACATGTTTGCTAATGTTGGGTGAGAGAGGAAAAGGATCCTAGTGATAAGAATTTCAACGATGAGTATGGAAAGTTGGACCATGGACAAGTTGCTTCATCTCCTTGGGTCTCAGTTTACCTGAATATTCCCTGGTCACTCTGAATCTCACAGAAACATTAGGGTGATGATCAATATAGTGTACCTCTTTGAGGTTCCTAGTGGAAAGATCATGTTGTCAACTCTTGCATATCCTTTTTTTTTTTTTTTTTTGGTGAGGCAATTGGAGTTAAGTGACTTGCCCAGGGTCATACAGCTAGTAAGTGTCAAGGGTCTGAGGCTGAATTTGAACTCAGGTCCTCCTGAATCCAGGACTGATGCTTCATTCATTGTGTCACCTAGCTGCCCCTGCATATCCATAACATAACATTCACTTTGTACTTTTTTGTCAGTAATGTTTAATGCTATATTTAATGTGGATGGAGTTAGAAATACACACACAGATTTAGAGATGGAACTATATATAGAATTAGGAATATATACACATACATGTATATATGCATACATTTATTCATGCATACATACGGATAGAGAGTGTCAGCAGCATTTTATCAGAAGCATCAAATGACTTGCTTTTCTGTGTGTGTATGTATGTGCCCATATGGGGTGTGTACACCTAGGTGAGAGAAGGAGTATGGGTGCATTTACTGTTTTTATGAAAGACCTTCCTCATCACCCTTCTGACATTTTGTTTAGTTAAAAGAGAGAGAGAGAGGAGAGGAAAGAGTGAGAGGGAACAAAGGAGAGGGAGAGAGGAAAAAAGAGGGGGGCAGAGAAAGGAAGAGAGAGAAAGTGATATTAAGGATGCATACATAGGGGCACCAGCCCTGGATTCAGAAGGACCTGAGTTCAAATCCGGCCTCAGACACTTCACACTTACTAGCTGTGTGATCCTAGGCAAGTCACTTAACCCCAATTGCCTCGCAAAAAAAAGAAGAATGCATATATACATATATCTATGTATCCATATATCTCTATATTTATAGCTACCTATATCTTTGTTCTGTATATATTCATATTCATGTATACATATAAGAGATAAAGAGCCAGCATGGCTTAGTGGATAGGGAACTGACCTTAGAATCATGAAGACTTGGGTTCAAGTCTTGCTTATGATACATATTGGTGATCCTGGGCAAGTCTTTTAACCCCTTAGTGCCCCCAGGCTATTCTCTGAGACTCTAAGTTTTAGAAAGGTTGCTGATGGAAGAAGTTTCTTCACGGAGAGTTCCCTACATCAGTGACATCATAGGTCAGATAAAAAAAATGTATGTAACATCTTTTTCTTGCTTGGACTGTGACCCCTTCCCTTATGGGCACATGCCTAGTCCTTTCATGAATCTCTGAAGAAGGAAGGATAGCCTTTCAGGAGACTGGTGCCTTGTTCCCCGCTAGACAGGAAGAAAACATTATGTAAGGTCAGAACCATAACCAGGGTTGAACAACTGATCCTTTGGCTTAGGGCACAGGCAGGACTTGTGATAAACTACAATAAATGGCCTGATGCCCACCCTTGCTTCATCACAAGGACACTCTTTTGCTGTTTGCTCCCAAGTGTTCTAGGCTCAAAAACTCCTCTTTAGAGCTCTAGGTAAGAGTTGGACTAGATAAACCCTGAAGTCCTAAGAGTTTCTGATAGCACACACTAGGACGTCAAGAAGAATGACCCCACTGTCCTCAGTCCTGGGTGGAATCTGCCCATCGGATGTCCTGGGTCTCTTGTGGTTGTGCTGAAATCTAATATCTTGTTTCTTTTCTTTCTGTAACTAATGAGCAGGATGACAAGTACTGGGCAAGGCGTAGAAAGAACAACATGGCTGCCAAGCGCTCCCGAGATGCCCGGAGGCTGAAGGAGAATCAGATTGCCATCCGGGCTTCATTCTTGGAGAAAGAGAACTCGGCCCTCCGCCAGGAGGTGGCTGACTTGCGGAAAGAGTTGGGTAAATGCAAGAACATACTTGCCAAGTATGAGGCCAGGCATGGCCCCCTGTAGGATGGCATTTTTTGTGGGTTGGCATTTGAATAGATGGACAGTTTGATAACACCACATCCAAACCAACCTTGCTGTCATCAGCACTTTACTAGAAGCATCAACAAAAACTGACTTGCATTTGTGTGTGTGTGTGTTTATGTATGTGTGTGTATCTGTATGTGTGTGCCGTGTGTGTGCAAACACACATGCGTGTACCTTGTATGCACCTAGGTGGGAGAATGAGTATGGGTGCATTTCCCATTTTTATGAAACACCCTCCTTATTCCTCTCCCCCGCCCTGACTTTTCATTTGATTTTTTAAAAGTGCCACATTTTTACTTGGACTATTGAGAACAATGGTGGCTATTCTCTCTCTCTTCTTTGTCTCCTGCACCCTGACCCTCTCACCCCAGTCAGTGCTGCTTCCCTTTCTACCTTTATTACTCTTTTGACCCCTTTCCTTGGATTTAGACAGAAAGATCCCAGTTAAAAAAAAAAAGTAGATCTCAGTTTTTAAGAGTACAAGCTATTGTTTATGTTTAATCAAACGTTAACATGCTAATAAGGTGCACAGGATAACTTAGTGCTACACTGCAGAAATATTAATTTAGAGATTGCTTTCCTCATATTTTAAAATTCTGGTGAATACTTGTCTACAAATCTCAAGTGTTGTTTAGATTCGTTAGGGCCCCCCCCCCAATTTACTTCTCTGTATCTGCTAAGTTTCCTTTTGAGTCTCTGAGCCCCGGCTATGTAAGAACACCATTACTAAGGCACACAGAGTGTTTTTTGCACTGTCTGTTCCTAAAGCAATAACCCTGTTGTATGCTAGATAGCATGCTGCCTGAGTCTTACTAAGTGGATGTAGGATCATTCTCTACCTGAGAGTTTCATTGTCTTAAAAAAAAAAAGGAAAGTGACGCATTTTGAGCATGCCCAGAACATCCCCAAATAAGAGAGGCCGAGGAAGATGCTGGGTCTATGAGAAAATGGGCGATTCAGTGGTATCAGAGCCAAATAACAAGTCTTGCTCTCATTGGCTTTTGACACCAAAAGGAGTATAATTTTGTTCCCTCACACACACCTCTTTTGGCATTTTTCTTCCCTTGTTCCAGTTGAATATGACAGATATCCGGAACATAATTCAATGGTTTCAGATCTGTTTTTTTCACTTTTGTAAAATACATATACATATATATTTTTTTGTGAACTCTCTCTCTCTCTCTTGCTGTTTCTAAAAATGATTTTAATTAAGTTAGTAAGTTAGATGTTTTTTAAACCCTGCCCCTCCTTTTCTTCCCTACCCTGGTGTTTTGAAATTATTCATGAAATAATGACGATTCTGGAATTTCCTTTGTTGCTTTATTGCTGTTTGCTTTAGGATGTAAGTTCTGTTATAAAGTGGACTTCTGAAAAAAATGAATGTAAAGACACTGGTGTATCTCAGAAGGGGATGATGTTGTCATAAACTGTGGTTAATCCAATCGATTTGAATGTTTACTCTAGACCAAAAGGAGAAATTATTAAAAAGTTGTTTAATGTTTATACAGAGTAATTATAGGAAGGTTTTTTTTGTACAGTATTTTTCAGATACAAATACTGACCATGTATTTTGAAAGACATATATTATATATAGCAAAGAGAAAAGGAAAAAAAATTATTCCATGTTTTAAAATTATATAGCAAAGATATATATATATATATAAATATATATATTCACCATTATTGTACAGAGAAGGAATGCTTTGGGGTTTTTGAAATCTTTACTATTTCAAGCCAATCACTGACTCATCAGCATGTTTTCTGCTGTAAATGAAAATTTTTGACAGTACTGAGACTTGCCACAATGCTTCATGCTTGTAAACACATAAGGAACTTTCGTATTTTCTTTTAGGAATTAAAAAGTAAGTCAGTCAATATCACCCAGAAGCACAAAATGGATTTTAGTCAAATATTTATTGAATGATAACAGTATTTTTTAGGAAAAGCATCTGCCACAAAATTTTCATGTTCACTCTAGAATGACATATTGCCGGGATGGGTTTCCTACTGCAAGTATTTGGAACAGTCCCATTCTCCCTTGCAGACACATGTCTCAAATACGGTGTTGATATGTGGGGTGAATATCGGTGCTAAGTGTTTGGTCCATAATTCGCTAGATGTTTCTTCTTTAACAAAGATTGTTCCTTGTTTCACTGGAGTGTATTATGTCAACAGATTGCAATGTTACTGAAAAAAAAGATGGAACATTTTGTTCTAGATTAAATTTTTCTTTTATTCAATGGGATTTTCTAATTTCCTGCCTCCTGGGTACCCAGTTCTTCAGTGATGTCTCACTATCGATCCTTTAGTAATGTCTTTGTACTAACATCTTTGTGAATGTGGCAAAACGGATAAACTGGCTAGGTTCTTAGCCTTCTACTGACATTCACTCTGTCCCCAAGCAGTGGTTCATGGAGGGAGATGGGTAAGGGAGTAGAGTGGAAATTCATGTTAACTAGCATCTGAAAATTTGGCTTCCCAAAGGTAGAATGGAATGGGATAGTATATTAGTTCAAACTCCAATGATTATGAACTCACATTTTTTCTTTTTGAGGCAGTGGTTAATTGCAGTGGAATTAGTAATTGACATATTCTTAGTAATATGGGTACATTTAAATGGCCGTAATTAACAGTTGTGAAGTCAGTGACAGAAATTATATCTTGCAAGTGGAAAAGTGTTGGTGGATTGCATTTTGGACCATCCTAACTTATCAAAGTATAAAAAGGCAGCTGAGCAAACAACATTGGTCTTTCTTGGAATGGGCTTATTTGTAAGGAATGAACATCACAGATGTTTTCTATGGAAAAGGAAAAAATAACCCACCACATTCTTTCTGTTGTGTGCCAGGAGAGGTTTAAAGCAGCTACCTCGTCTTTACAGTTAAACACTTCTGAGTCTGCACAGGTGCCTTATATCTGTTGCGCTCCCTCCCTGCCCCCACCTCTCTCCCTCCCCCCTTCCTTTCTCTCTCCTTCCCTCTCCCTGTGTCTCTCTCCCCCTCTCCCTCCTTCACTCTTACTTTCTCCCTCACCTTCACTCTCACTTTCTCCCTCTCCTTTACCTTTACCTTCACCTTCTCTGTCTTTCCTCCCACCTCTACCTCCCAGTTGAGCTAATCATGCCAGGACGATTAATCATTCTGGTCATTGAAGTAAAAGTAATCCCATGCTTTGACTCGGTGAGATCTAGCGCAATCAGGACAGGGCAGATTCAATTCAGTTGCCCTTACAACAATGTTGATTGAACATTGTTCTGTTACAAAAATCACATTGTCACTTTCATCCAACACCTTCCAGGGATTAATTGCCATTAGAATTAATTTGAAGAATTGCATCACCCCAAAACAAATCAAGTTGAAGCTTGAAATAGGAGTCTACAGACCAGAAACTTTGCTGGCAGCATCCCTGGACAATTCCTTTTGACTAGACTTGCAGAGAAGTCTCCAAAATTTATCAGCCAGACCAAGTTAGCAGCCAGACCACTCTCTCACTGGGGGATATTTATGGACACCAATAAGTTCCTTCAACAAGTAAATACTCTTCATTCTATTTTTGTGGCTTCTTTTGGCCCATGTGAAAAGCACATTTGACCAGATTGAGATAGTCACTGTGAATGGAGCCAACAGGGCAGAATAATAGGCATTCCCTCAAGTAAGAACTTATATAATAGATCTCATCAGTCACCCAAGGTTTGGATGGATTCAAATTTCCACTGGTAGAGGAAGTACCGATGCCTCAAAGGCTATAGTGTACTTTAAATTTTATTTATAAGGGGAAAGCATTATTTCTTATTAGAGCAATGCCATAGGAGGTGGAGTTTTGCCCATGTACAACGTCAGAGATTTAGGACTTTAATCAGGTGGTGACAAGACTGAGTCCAGGCTAAGTTGCCAGCTCTATAGGTGGTACTCACTCTCTTCCCTGAATGTTGCCAGCTCCCCTCTACGGCTCTTCCATTCCTACATTTCCATAAGACCTGAGGTCTCTGCTAAGGTCTCCTCTCTGCATCTGGGAGTGAATTGAAAGTCAACAGAAACAAGTCTTGTTGTAGGCTTGGTGGCTTGTATTTGACTGGAAAAATGAGTGCCCTTTTGTTCTTTTAAATCCCCTCTTTTATGATACTTAGGGACACTGGGACCTTTCATTTGAGACCACCAGACCAAACTTTATTCAGTGATCAACCATTGTAATTTTGGGGAACACCACAAGATTGCATCTGTTAAATAACTTGCATTCACCTAGGTGATCAGCTGAAACTGTGCGTCATGATACAGGATTGCATCATATATGTTGTTCAACCCAAACCTTTGTCTGTTATTCTTAATGTTTAATAAACTTTGAACATTTGTCTTCTCCTCCATGTATCCATACTTTGGTCTTGCCAGTGATTATAACTGACTCCTTCCACTTCAATAATGATCATCACCTATACTTATAGAGAGCTTAGAGGTTTTCTAAGCATGTTCTTCACCAAATGAGAGGCAGCATGAAGTGGTGAGTGGAGAACTGGACTCAGAGGCAGAAATACATGGATGCTAGTACCATCCCTGACATATAGAGGCTATGTTCCCCTGGCAAGTCACTTAACCTCTCACTGTCCCAGTCAACTCTATAAGACTAGATGTTACACAGAAGATGCCAACCTATATTGGTAAAGATGGAATTTCCTCACCTGAGAAATCTCTACATCAATGACATCATAGGTCCTATCCCTTTCCCTATCCTAATTCTTCACCAAAGGCCTGTGAGTTGATCAGAATGATATAGGTTGTCCACTAAGAAAAGTGGCAACTGTGGTATGGTGCTTGAAGACAGGTGGATGGATGAAATAATCTTTTGCCATGAAGGTGAATAGGATTTCTGTGGAAAGAAATGGCCTTAACTAATGGATCTGTTGTCAAGGCAGTGAACTTGACCTCCATTAGGAAGGGGGCCTGAGGAAATATTGAATGAGACTACTACATCTTCCCACTTAATTACAGGGAAGTCAATGAAGAAGGCATTATTAAACCAAATCTTAATTCGAAGAGTGTGACTCACCTTAACCTTCAGATGTCCTGATGGACAGTGGAAAGACATTGGAGTTCTGGTTGGAGAACCCAAGTTTACTTCCCAGTTCAATTACTTAACGCCTGTATGACTTGATTTCTTGATTTCCTCATTTAATTTCTCCACTTCAGTTGCCTCATCTGTAAAATGAGAGGATTGGACTAAATGTGTTCTGAGCTCCCTTCTGGGTCCAAATCTATAATTCTATGACTCTTCTGTTCCTTCCCACACAACCTTAAATGTTTTGCCTGGATATTCTTGGAAGTAGGTGGGCTTAACCTCAGGAGATGGTTGCTGCAGGCCCTAAGCTAGGTATACTTCCAGAAGGTAAGGTGTCTGAGCGTCTGTTTGGGTGGCAGATCCTAATTTAGGTGTCTGAGCATCTATTTGGGTGGTAGCTCCCAATTTAGGTGTCTGAGCATCTATTTGGGTGGTAGCTCCCAATTTAGGTTGAAACTTTTTTTCATTGAAGTTACTTGAGAAAATAAAATCCTGCTTTTTCCTCCTCAGAAAACAGCCTCCTTTCCAGGTTAGATTGGACTACCCTAAACATTAAATTCTAGTCATCCAGAGAAAATATTGAGTTAAGGTGAGGCTATTATTTGCTCAAGGATCATAAGCTTTAAAGCTGAAAGATAACATAGATGTAGGTCATCTAATCCCACCTCCTAATTTTTATAGATGAGAACACCATGGCCTAGAGAGGGGACACAATTTGCCACAGATCATATGGGCAATAAATGGTCAAAATTTGAACCTAGGCCTTCAGACTCCAGGTCTGATGGGCTTGTTGTCACTCTGTTGTCTCCCTCTCAAGGTGAGGCAGGTTTTTTTTTCAAGTTTCATTTTCTCTTTGGAAAGCTGTTAAATGCTGGCATAAAACATAGGAGTTAGTTGTCCCCTTGTGAGTTCCTGCCTGCAAGGCATTTCTGA
The DNA here is from genome assembly GCF_019393635.1 of Dromiciops gliroides. NCBI lineage: Eukaryota > Metazoa > Chordata > Mammalia > Microbiotheria > Microbiotheriidae > Dromiciops > Dromiciops gliroides. Next base: position 172,386,350 of record NC_057864.1, on the reverse strand, counting down.
CCCACCTGGAGCCTGTTGTCTGCTTCCCTGAACTTCTGCACAGTGAGTAGCCTTATCACATGCTCTCGGTAGTCAAATGTCTTTGTCCTGCAAGTTAAAAAAGAGAAGAAGGAAAACTTCAGACCCTTTAAGGTCCGTATAGAAACCTCCTTCCTCTTCTGTCTGCAAATTCATTTCATCTCTTGAAAAACACTATGACTGAAGAGCCTCTCCTGCCTTTAAGGCCTTTAAGAAGCTATAGCATCTTAGCCAGGGGCTATAGGGAAGAAGCCAAGAAATTATCCCTTTGAGCTTAGGAAATGATCTCTTGATAAAGTATATCATTTCTCTCTATCTCCTCCTGCTCCTCCCTCCCTCTCTCTTATATACACTCCTCTTTCCCTCTCTCTTTCCTTCCCTCCTTTCTATCCTCCCTCCCTCTCTCTTTCTCCCCTCTTCCTCTTCCCTGTCTCACTTTTCTATCTTCCTCTTTCTTCTTTCTCTTCCCCCCTTTCTGTTTCACAATCTCCTCTCTCACTCTCTCCTTCCCTCCATCCCTTCTCCTCCTTTCTCTCTCCATATGTATATATAGAGAGAGGCATATGCATATGACCTACTGAGGAAAAAAATATTTTGCAGAAATAGAAGAGAAATTGAAAAAAGCCAACCTTTCTGAGCTCCATACAGTCCCTATTTCCTGACTCCAGATTCTAGAGACTTAAGTTTGAAATAAAACTTCATCTTTTCTAAGGATCATTTCCCAGGTACTTTGTCTATATCTCATCAACTGCCATCAGTTCCTGTCCCTGGATGCCAGAGAGGCAAGGAAGGTGGGCAGAGTGGGTGTGATAACTAGTTTCTTGCTCACTGAAGTTTCCAGATTTGAATGAATGAACAAATGAATTAATGGGGAAAAAGCATTCATTAATCATTTGCACTATGCAGAGAACTGTGCTTAATGCATGGGACACAAATAGGAAGGTAAGACAATGCCTGCTCTCCTTCTGATGGGGGAGATAGCACAGATTTCAGTTACAAGGCAGATGGAAAGACCCCATGCTTCTTGTCCTGTAGCAAAACCCATTTCTGCTGATAAAATCATATTGGTTTCTGATGCTAAACCACTTGATGGATCCAAGGACTTAGGTGGTGAGAACTTTCCCTCCTGAGTCTTTAACCACTGCTGAGGAGGAGGGAGCTCCAGCACCTACGGGGGCAGTTTGACCAGTTGCACTCTGTGCTGGATAATGGTGGGGGAGGGGGGTAGAGGGAAGAGCTACAGCATGTATAGAGAGAAGTATAGTATAACAGTTTGGGGCCGGGGAGGAAACAGAAAAAGAATGAGCCAAGCCTTGAGGGAAAGTATAGAGTCTAAGAAGCAGACATGAGGAGGGAGAGAGTACATTTCAGGCAATTTGCATGAATTCATGGAGTTAGGACATGGAATATGGGGAGAATATTAACAGTTTAATCTGGCTGGAATATACAATGAGTCCTTGAAGGGAAAGTAATGTAAAATAAGTTTGGAAAGACAGATTGTAGAGGTCCTTAAATTTTAGGATGAGGAAAGGGACTAGGCCCATGATTTCATTGGTCATAGAAATTTTCAGATAAGGAAACTCACTCTACTAATACTAGTTAACACTTTCTCTACAACTTAGTCTTAGAGAGTTTCCTAGACCTTTGAGAAGCTGAGTGGCTTGCCTTGAGGTCACTGTATCAGAATTGAGACATACCCATTTTTTCTTGATCAAGGCCAGGTCTCCATCCATTTCACCAAAGTGACTCTCATCATTTTCTTCATAGATATGTCTAAAAGGAATGAAAGATTGATTTAGAAAAGAATTATAAATTTGAGAAATACTGTCCAAAACAAACAAATGAACTTCATGTTCTCAGTGTTTACAGGTTTTCCTGATTTCAAAGATCAGCTCTCTAACCACTATACCATCCCAAATAAGGAACTACTTGGCATTTGAGTTAATCAGGGCCACCCTGGCCCTGCCTGTGACTTAGGAAAATCATTTTGGCAGTTGTGTAGAGGATGGATCGACGAGGGAAGAACCTATTTCACTTACCTACATATTGGATGAACATCAAGGTGGATGATGGTAGTACTGGTCCAGTGGAAAGGTCACTGGATTTGGAGTTGGCACCTGTGTTGAATTTCCAGCTCTGCTGCTTATTACCTCTATAGCCTGGACATGTCTTGCCTCTCTGGGCCTCAGTTTCCTCCTCTGCATTGGACTAAATAAATGGCTTCTAAGGTCCTTTCCAGCTTTTAAAATGTTTTTAGGCCTAGGCTTCTTTCCCACTCAGAGGGTTAATTCAAAAAGCCAAAGTATGGTGACCTTCAAGCCACAATATTTCCATTTTTTTGTATGGGGGAGAATAGATGTACAAGATTTCCCTGCTTAATGGTAGTGGAATGCCCCAAACTATTATCTATTATCTATTAACTCTGTGAATTTCCTTGAAGTGTCTAACATGACTCTTTCCTCAAAGTAGAGAAGTCAGTAAATATTGTGTTGATCCAGTTTAGTTTTGATGAGTTCTGTATTACAGTAGATTCATTATTTATTTGAAGAAACAATCTCATTATGTAAATGCCTACAGCTCTCAGTGGGTTGTAAGAGTCCATTTAGGTAATGGTCACAACTCTATTTAAGGGATGGCCCAAATTAACACAAAAAGTATGTCCACAACACAAGCATATGTTTCCAAATTGAATTTGGAATATGTTAAATATACAAAGAATCACTATTTTGCCAAGTCCTTGGTCTCAGATCATGCTGGAACTTCTTAGACCATTGTTGTAATAAGATAGTGCCCTGATCTGCAATTTCATTGGCAAAGGGAACTCCCAGATATCTTAACAGGTTGGCACCTGTTCTGAAGCCTATATAGTCTTAGGGAATAAGTTGACTAGAGGACTGATAAGCTAAGTATCTGACCAAGGGCAGAACTTGAAGCCAGTTCTTCCTGACTATGAGGTCAGGTCTTTATCCATTATACCATAGTGCTTCTCAACATTATCTTCATAGATATATCTAAAAGTAATGAAAGATTGACCCTGAGAAAAAATTATTATGAATTTGGGAAATACTGCCCCAAAAGAACAAAGTGAACTCCACTATTTGCATTCCTTCAAATTCTCTCTTGATCTTTGTTAATATATTTTGAGAGTGTTATTTATTCACTATCTTTTATTCTGTCTTTCATTTAAAATTATTCCATATACCATACCCATTCCCCCATTTGCCAAATCACACATTACTTGTCCTTTTTAGTAGCTGTCTTGGACTTTAATCTCCACCAAAGACTTCTTCTGATGCTTTCTTATGCCATAGATGGAGTCCTTGATTCTCAGATTCTATTTAGATGGAACAATTTTGAGTGTGAGCCAAGAGAGGGATGGCAAGTCTCTTATGACAATGAACAATTGTCTATTGTTGCTGTAATGTGGAGATATTAATATTTGCATTATTTAATAGAGTTGTTGTGAAGAAAGTCCTTTTAAAGACTTGAGGCACTGTGTAAATGGGAGTTATCAGTATAGCCTATCAGTGTAGCCTACCTTGTCTAGGTCACTGTCTCCCCAACACCCCTTCTCCTGAACTCTTTTGCTGCAGAGCTAGCAACAGTAGGCAGCTATATCTGGCCCTGGATTCAGGAGGACCTGAGTTCAAATCCAGCCTCACATACTTGACATTTACTAGCTGTGTGACCCTGGGCAAGTCCCTTAACCCTCATTGCCCCACCCAAACAAAACAGTGGGCAGCTATAAAGATCATTCATTCATCCATGAGTTCCTTCATCATTTGGTGAATCAATTCAAAATGTTCACTCTACTATTTCACTTTAATAGGTGGATAACTGGTCAGAAGGCTCTGTGGCAGTAACAAGAATCATCTACAAACACATGTCAAGATTGGATGGGGAGAGGGATCAGACCTGGTATTTCTTTGATAAAGGGAACTCCCTCTCCCAGTTCAGGTTGGCAGCTTCTCCATAATGTTTAGTCTTAAGGAATTACCTAAAGGAATGAGGCGAAATGATTTACTCAAGGTTATGCAGCCTTTCTGTATCAGAGGTAGGACTTATACCCAGTCCTTCCTTGCCCCAAGGTCAGCTCTCTATCCACTACGCCATTCTGTTTTCACTGGATGAGCAACAACAACAACAAAGTAAATACCTGGTCCTTTTGAGTCATAGAAATTTATGATTGGAAGTGCTCTTAGAGTTCATCTAATCAATCTTCCAGCTAGTGCAAGAATCCATTTTATATTATCCCTAACAAAGTATTTAAATTATCTCTAAGAAATCCAGCATCTGCTTGAGCACCTCCATTAATGGGAAACTCACTACTTTTTGAAGCAACTCATTCCATTAGCACTAATTATTAAAATGCTCTTCCTTATATGGAGCTGGAATTAACTAACCTCCCTATAATTCCATAGAATTGTAGATGTGGAAGGAACCTTAAAGATCTTCTAGTCTAACCTACTCATGTTAAACAGGAGGAAATGAGACTCGGAGGAAGTGAAATGATTTGACCAGGTCACACAGCTAGTTGGTGGAAGAGATTGGACTAGAACCTGGGTCTCTGGACTCTCCAGTCTGTGCTCTTCCCATTGATGCCACATTGTCCAGTCAATCAACAAATATTTAATAAATGCCTACTATGTGCCAGATACTCTGCTAAGTTGGGGATACAAAGAGAGGCAAAAGACAGTTCCTGTCCTTAAGGAACTTACTATCCAATGAGGAAGACAATGTAAACAAATATGTACAAACAAGTTATATGCAGTATAGTAGGAAATAATTAACTGAGGAAAGGCACTAGAATTGAGAGTAGTTAGGGAAGGCATCCTGAAGAAGATGGGATTTGAGTTTGGACTTAAAGGAACCAGAGAAACCAGTAGGCAGAGATGAGGAGAGAGCATTTCAGGCATGGGGGACAATGGGGACAACTAGAGAAAATGGCCAGAGCTGCAAGATAGAGTATCTTGTTCATTGACCAGCAAGGTGGTCAGTGTCACTGGATTGAAGAGTACATGACAAGAGAAAGTTTTAAGAAGACTGGAAAGGAGGGAGGTCCTGGGGTATGAAGGGCTTTGAAGGCCAAATAGAGAATTTTTTATTTGATCCTGGAGGCAACAGGGAGCCACAGAAGTTTATTGCGCAAAGAGGTGACAGTCAATCCTGTGCTTTAGGAAAATCACTTTTGTGACTGAATAGAGAATGGATTGGAGTAGGAAGAGACTTGCGGCAGGCAGACCCATAAGCAATAGTATAGACATGAGGTGATAAGGGCCTTCATCAGAGGAACAGCAATGTGATAGGAGAGAAGGGTGAGCATTAGATGTTGTAAAGGTGATGTCCATAGGTCTTAGCAATGTAGGGGAAGGTGGCATCTGGGTTTGCAAGCCTGAGGAACTAAGAGGAGAATGTTGCTCTCAACAATAATAGGAAGGTTGAGGGGGGAACCTTAAGGGGGGAAATAATGAGTTCAGTTTGGGACAAAATTAAGTTTAAGATGAATCCTAGATATCCAGTTCAAGATGTCTGAAACACAACTGGAGATGGGAGATTGGAGGTCAGCCGAGATGGGCAGGATAGGTAGATATGAGAATCGTCGGTATAGAGATGGTAATTAAATCCCAGCTGATGAGATCATCAAGGAAAGTAGTATAAAGGGAGAAGAGAAGAGGACCCAGGAAGAACAATAGGTGATCTATTGTTAGAGGATGTGGTCTGGATAAGGATTCAGCAAAGGAGACTGGGAAGAAGTGGACAGAGAGGTGGGAAGAGAACCAAGAGAGAATAGTGTCTTGAAGACCCAGGGCAAAGAGTGTATCAGGATGAAGAGAGCAATCAACACTGTCAAAGGCTGCAAAGAGGTTGAAGAAAATAAAGACTAAGAAAAGGATGTTGAATTCGGCAATTGGGAAATTGGCAACTTGAGAGCAGTTTCAGTGGAATGATAAGATTGGAGGCCAAATTATAAGAATAGAATAGGAGGAGAGGAAGTTGAGACACCTGTTGTAGACAGCCTTTTCAAGGCAGTTATCCACAAAAGATAAAAGAGATAGGAGATGATCATGGGAATGAGAGGATCAAAGGAGAGTTTTTATGAGAATGGGGGAGACATGGGCATATTTGTAGGCAGTAGAGAAAGAACCAATAGGGAGAGATTGAAAATAAGTGATAGAGTAGGGATGATGGAGAGGGCAATATGATGGAGGACAGAGGATGGGATGGGATTGCTTGTGCAGGTAGAGGGATTAGCCTTGGTAAGGAATAAAGCTACCTCTTCATGTGAAAGAGGGGTGAAGGAGACAGTGGCAGAAAGTGGGAAATAGTAGGAGATAGTGATGTATTTCTGAGTGATATGAAATGAAGTAGAGAGGAGGAGAAAATGCTGACAGCCAAATGCTCTCAATTTTTGTTTTTCTGTAAAATGTTCAGCAAGGTTATTAACTGAGGGTGTAGGGGGAGCCAGGAAAGTTTGAGGAGGGTTGGAAAGATTTGGAAGTGCTGCTTTGGGAAATGGGATAGTGAGTTTATAAGGGAGGTGTAGAAGGATTGCCTAGTAGCAGTGAGGGCTCAGTTGAGATTGTAACATAAATTTGGAGTGGATGCAGTCAGAACAGTTGCACAATTCTCTCTACCTTCATTTAGAAGCAAGTATTTAGGAGCTAAGGCAGTAGGTGGTGAAATTGATCCATGGCGGAGGTTTGGCAGAGTAAAACTGGTGAAATGATAAGGGGGTTAGGGACTCAAGAGAGGAGGACAGTGTAAAGGGGTCAAGATAGAGAAAAAAAGGAGTGGCTAGTGCATGGGTGATCACCTGGGTTTAAGGGATTGAAGGTCATAGTGTGGACAAAGCAGGATTTGGTAAGAGAAGGCAGAGGGAAGGGTGGAATGCCTGTAGATTATGATCAGATACAAATTTCAGAATTCTTGAACATGGAGGTAGTATATCTGTAGGTGATAGCAAGATCAAAGGCATTACCAACTTTATGTGTAGATGAGGTGGGGTGGAGGAGTAGCTCCTGGGAGGTGAATAGGAAGTCATTGGTTAGGGTGATTGAGGGAAAGCCAATATGTGTGTGTGTGTGTGTGTGTGTGTGTGTGTGTGTGTGTGTGTGTGTGTGTGTGTGTGTGTGTATGTGTGTGTTAAAGTCCCCAAGTATGAGGGGAGGAGTGGGGAAGAGAAAAAAAATTGTGAGCCGGGTACTTAACCTATTGAGGACAGAAGGGGGATTCCCTGGGGGTCTGTAGACAGTAGCTGCCAGGATTGTAACCAGGTGATAGATATGAATTGCATGAACCTCAAAGGAGGAGAGGTTTCAGATCGATGGAGCTAAGGGGAAACCTGGAAGCAGTAAAGAGGAGCAAGAAGTATTTGAATTCTCTGACCTTGACCAATGAGGTGAGGGGCAGCAAGTCCACTATCTTGACCCTAGTCCTGTCATCTGGAACAATAGAAAATAAATCTAAAACTTTCTTTGAGGAACCTGCTTTGGAGCTATTAAAACAGCAGCCAGCTACAATGACCCTGAACTATCATTCACCCATGGGTCCCTTTGATAATCAACTGAGACAGGGACTGTGTTATACTTTATCCCCAGTGTCTAACACAGGGTCTGGCACATGCTAGTCACTTTAAAAATGATAGTTATGGGGCAGCTAGGTGGCGTAGTGGATAGAGCACCGGCCCTGGAGTCAGGAGGACCTGAGTTCAAATTTGGCCTCAGACACTTAACACTTAATGGCTGTGTGACCCTGGGCAAGTCACTTAACCCCAATTGCCTCATAAAAAAAAATGATAGTTGAATGAATGGCTTCCTTTCTATACTTTTTTTAGCCATCAATATTAGATTCACCAATCTGTAGTTTCTAATGTCTATCTTTCCCCCTTTTATGAAAATATCCCTTCTCTATATAACCAGCAAGTTTCACTATCTGTTAAGGTTGATTATATATTTGAAAGAGTAGTCTCCAGATTTGGAATTTTGAGGTTTGGCCATTCCTCCCAACAAGTAACCCAGCAGGAGGGACCTTCTCTTGGTCCACACCTCTACTCTGCCTCTCACTCCAGAGGCTGTAAACTTCACTGAGGTGTCTACTGGTGGATTCCACCTGAATCTTGCTTATTCATGACTCAGTACCATACAGGATGAATTCTTCTGAGCCACATGTTATTTAGGAGCCTTTGAGAATTATTCACTTTTTTAAAAGTCTCATGATTTCAGCTCAGAACACCCAAAAGCAATATTAAACTTGAGCTATTTTTTTTTCCAGACTGAGGTTCAGACCTCTGTCCTGCTTAATTCTATGCATTCTAAGCTATTCACTGGCTTCCTCCATTACAGTCCGTCTGTTTGCAATAAATTAACAGACATGAGTCACAGAGCATTTATATCCATATATAATTTATATGAGACAAAATCAGGAATTAGAAACAGCTTAAAGAATTTTAAAAGTATAGAAAATGGTTGCCAACTGTAGACATAGGAAAGCAGGGAGGGAAGTTAAATCTTTTCTGTCCCTTCACTGGTCTCAGATATTAAATACACAGAGTAGAAAGAAAACACTTCACTGTTGGTCTTTATTCAAAGTACCTTTTTGCTTCTCTCCAAGCTGCAATTCTTGCTTAGACATTTCAGCATGGCATTCTCCTCCAATCCTTTCCCCTTCAGGTGAGAGAAACTATGATGTCCCTTTGGACCCTCATTTCCAAAATATACTCACTGAAAACCTTCCCTTTTTGCTTGAAAAAGGGTCAGTCTTCCTGGAAAACTGGTTAGATCTACTATTACAAAGTCTGAGATGAAATTTCCTCTTTCTTCTGAGGTTCCCATTATTTCATAGCATCACTTAGAGACAGCAAGATATGGTGGAAAGAATTTTAAATTGTGGAATCAAATGATTTAGATTCTATTCCCAGCTTTAACACTGTGATCATGGGGATGGTTCTTAGACTTTCTGAGTCCCAGTTTCCACAGTTATAAAATGTGAATAAGTAATAATAAACTCTTATTCCCAGAGGTTTTGTTTTGAGGAAAAATATTCTGTAACCTTAACTGTGCTATCTAAATGCACTACAAGTTATTGTTATTATTTATTAAATTACCATTTTGTTCTTTTATATTGATTCTATATTATTTATAATAAATATGAATTCATGTTTATTATGAATAAATTTATAATAGATATTTGTTTTATTATATTATTTACTATTAAAGTTGACATTCTACTTGGATATCAAAGTCCTTACTCCAGCCCAATAAAAAGATAACTTCTCTCTGAAAAAAGAGAGGTAAGGGAACATATTTTAACAGAGTAAGAGGGGCAGCTAGATGGCACAGTGGATAGAGCACTGGCCCTGGATTCAGGAGGACCTGAGTTAAAATCTGGCCTCAGACACTTAACTCTTACTAGCTGTGTGACCTTGGGCAAGTCACTTTACCCCAATTGCCCCCCCCAAAAAAAACAAAAAACAAAAACAAAAACAAAAGAAAAAAAAAACAGAGTAAGATAGGTTCTCCCAGGAAAGATTTGCTGAAACCACCCACATTATCCTCTCATGACATGAGAGATGCTTTGAGGATCCATGAGATACTCTCACAAGGCAGGTTAACCTCCCCTGAGAAAGATAAACCCATCTAGGACAATTCCCAAGATGACAGGTCATAGGAGAGAGGCTCAGATCACTCCTCAATTGAATTTTGAAAAAAGGCCAACTGTGTAGATTATTTTTGCCTTCTGGGTAGCTCTGTTTCTTCCTGATGCATATAGTAACCTGTCTCATAAATTGGTCTCCCTAACCTCAGGGAACCTGGACCACCAGGGTACCATTAAGAACTTAAGGTTGGGGGGGCAGCTAGGTGGCGCAGTGGATAAGCACCGGCCCTGGATTCAGGAGTACCTGAGTTCAAATCTGGCCTCAGACACTTGACACTTACTAGCTGTGTGACCCTGGGCAAGTCACTTAACCCCCATTGCCCTGCAAAAAAATAACAACAACAACAACAACAACAAACAAAAACAAACAAACAAACAAAAAAGAACTTAAGGTTGGGGGGCAGCTAGGTGGCGCAGTGGATAGAGCACTGGCCCTAGAGTCAGGAGGACCTGAGTTCAAATCTGGCCTCAGACACTTAACACACACTTACTAGCTGTGTGACCCTGGGCAAGTCACTTAACCCCAATTGCCTCATTAAAAAAACAAAAAACAAAAAACAAAAAACTTAAGGTTGAAAAGTCACTTCCCAATGAATAAATGGTCAACTCAAGTCAATAGGCATTCATTAAGGCCAAAAGATATGAATATATGTGAGAAGATCAATACCTACTAATGTCTACTCCCTCCCTCTCCACAAACATAGGTTAGGAAAAAATGACAACGCTAAACCTTGATTGATTGGAGCAAGGCTCAAACTGTGCTTCCCTTGATACAACTTCCTGGTGACTTCTGGTTGTGCTGATCTGGTTTCCTGGTCACTCAAGGACATAAAAGATCCTACCCATATGGGATGAGGGCCCTTCCAGTTTGGTGGATATCTAAAAATGACTCAAATCACCACAATCTGTCCTGCTGTCTCTATTCATGTTTCCATAGGGTGAAAATGGGGGCATGCCTATAGACATTAAGTACCACTGTATTCTTACTATGTAGCCTTGCTCTATTGGGGCTAGATAATCTTCCTTTTGTTAATTTGTCAATGATTTACAATTGCCTAATTCCTACCTAACATGAACCTGAACTAAAAGGGTATCAGCATCAGGTACACCCCTAACTACAAATAGTACACAAGAGAAGATGCATACTATTAACAGCCTACATAAATATTGCTTCAACTCACTAATAACAGGTTAAGTGAACCAAAACCTCATGCATAGGAAATTACCAAAAACGACAAAGATGAAAGTTATCAATGTTGAAAGGGTTGTAGAAAGATAGGTACACTATTATACTACTGTGGAGATGTGAATTGGTTCAACCCTTGTAGAAAGTAGTTTGGAATTATGCTTTAAAAGTGTCTAAAATATCCATAGCCTTTGGCCCAAAGAACCCACTGCTAAACATATACTCTGAGAAGGTCAAAGATAGGGAGACCCAACATATGAAAAATTTATAGCAGCTTCTGTAGCAGCAAGGAAGTGGAAACAAATCAGAAGCTCATAGACTGGGGGGGACAGCCAAACAAATCATGGTACAGTAATGTTATAGAATATTAGTGCTCTGTTAAAAAAAGGATGATTATGAATGATAGAAAGAAGCATGGGAAGACTTGTATGAGCTGATTCAAAATGAAGTAAACAGAACTGAGGAAAAAAAGTGCTTAACAAATACAACAATGTCAATGGAAAAATCAACAACAAACAAATCAAATTGAATACTGTAAAATTATAATGACCAAGCTTGGACCCAAAGAAGAGTTATCAAAATGCACTTCACTCCCTTCTTTGCAGAAATAGGGGACTGTGGGTGTGGAACACTGCATATAATGTCAAACTTGGTTGATGTGTTGATTAATTTTGCAGAAATGTTTTTCCCCACTTTCTTTTTCATTCTTCATTATAAGAGATGGCTCCCAGAGAGTGGGAGGAAAGGGATATATTGGGAAATGAGAGAGATGCAAAGACAAAAGATATCTGTAGCTAGTCATTGTCATTGCCCAACACCTTTTACCACCATCCTCCAACCACTGCTAGAAATCATTTAAAAACATTTTTAAAGAACTTAAGGCTATGAAGGCTCCTCCTCCCTCTCCCTCCCTCTTGCCAGTCCTCTAACTAAAGATGTTTCATGCCCATGGGAATGGATCCAAGGGACAGAATGGAAGCTGGCATCTCACTATAGAAAGAATATTTGGAAAAGCACATTTTCTGGCCAAGATTTGACAACATTGGAGAAGGAAACATAGTCAAAGTGTTGGACACTATAGATCAGTGACAGGAATGGCAGTAACTGTCACTATGGAAGACCTCATTAACATTATCAATATTAATATTATTTTTAATATTATCAATAAATCAATTGCCATGGGGTAGGAGGGTAAGGATGGAGATAAATTAAATTCTTGTCCCTTCCCTTGCCCCACTTCCATTTCATCTTTTGCATCTGTGGTGTCAGTGATATCTTCCAGACAGTGACTCACCTGTCCTAAGCAGCTCTGCAGAAGAATGCAGTAGTAGGTGTTTCATTCCCCACTTCCATCAGTATTAGTTCCCTATAGTTATAGGATCATAGATTGAGTCTTTGAAAGGGCTCCAGAAGTTCTCTAGTTCAACCCCACCTCACCCCCTCATTTTACAGATGAGGAAATGAATCAAGGCTCAGGGAGTAAAGTAATTTATCCGTGATGGTATAGACAATAAATAGCAGCCAAATCATCCGACTCCAAATCCTGTAACATACTATGGTACAGTGCTAGAGCTGCTAGGTGGTGCAGTGGATAGGACACTGGGTCTAGAGTCAGGAAGTTTAAATCCAGCCTCAGACCCATATTAGCTGTGTGACCCTGGGCAAGTTCCTTAACCTCTGTCTGCCTTGGTTTTCTCAACTGTAAAATGGGGATAATAGATTGTTGTGAGGATCAAATATAATATCTTTTGTTGGTGTTTTTTTTGTGAGGCAATTGGGGCTAAGTGACTTGCCCAGAGTCACACAGCTAGTAAGTGTCAAGTGTCTGAGGCTAGATTTGAACTCAGGTCCTCCTGAATCCAGGGCCGGTGCTCTATCCACTGGGCCACCTAGCTGCTCCTACAATATCTTTTGTAAAGCATTTAGCACAGTGCCTTGCACATAGTAGGTGCTTAATAAGTGCCTGTTCCTTCCCCCTTTCCCCTAAGCAGCTTCTTTCTCACTGTGTTACTCTTAGGTTGTTGTTTTTTTCAGCTTAGAGAAAAGCTGTTCCCAAACCTTCTCCATCTGTTCTGCATCTTTTGCCCTGTAAAGAAGGAAGTGAGTGCAGGGGCTGGTTTGCAGCACTAAGATACTAAATTTTCTGAGCTCCTCTTTGCAAAGATTCAATGATGCAAGCTCATCTTGAGGTCCCACCCCCATTCCTCAGACAATTAATTTATTTTGAATTATTGTTTTAAAAAGTAAGTTATCGTCTTGATATTTTCCTGACTCCTAAACCACCAACACTCTGCCCCCAACCCCTGTGTTCCCCCCTTGTCTCCATCTATCACTTTTAGAAAAGAGAATTCTCTCACTGAGAAAGTAACAGTGCTGCCCCAGCCCTCTTTTTCCTTCTTTTTTATTTTTTAATTTTTTTCATATTTCCACATTAGTCATGTTGTAAAGAGAAGCATCAAACAAAAAGAAAAAAAAACACAAGAAAGAATAAACAAGAACAAGAACAAAAAAAAAAAACAAAAAAACCCAATAAAAGTGAAAAGAGTATGCTTCCATCTGCATTCAGATTCCACAGACAGTTCTTTTTCTGGATGTGGAGAGCATTTCCACCATAAGTCTTTTGCATTGTGTTGGATCATTGTATTGATGAGAAGAGTTAAGTCTGTCACAGTTGATCACACAACATTGTTGATACTGTGTACAGTGTTCTCTTAGTTTTGCTCATTTCACTCAGCATCAATGCATGCAGGTCTTTCCAGCCCAACCCTCTTAAATGACTTTTCAGAACTCTCAAGGGCCAAAGAAGGGAGCCTTTAGTGAGGTGCACCAGGAGTTCTCCCACACTCCTAGCCTCAAGCTGCCATTCTCATTCTCTCACTTCCTCCCCTAAAAATTCCTCATCTGCCATTCATGTTTCTCACCTGGGCAGGATTACAGAATGTTAGAGTTGGATGATGCATTAGAAATCATCTAGTCTAACCCTCTCATTTTACAAATGAGGCACCTGAAAATGGAAATGTCTTGTCCAAGCACATGGTCAAGGTGTATGGTACAGTGGAAAGCCTTGATTTTTTATTTAGAGCACCTGCCTTCTATTCCCACCTCTGCAGCCAACTACCTTTATGACCTTGGGCAAATCTCTTTACCTCTCCAGACCTCAATTATTTTTTCATTTGCAAAACAAATGGGTTTTATTAGAATTATTTTATGTTTCTGTATTTGTATCCTCAAAGTTTAGCACAGAGCCTGGAACTTAACAGGTATGTAATGCTTGTTGATTGATTGATTAGATGGCCATCAAGGTCTTTGCTAGTTTTATTCCTATAATACTCTAGAGATGGTGTTCCCACACCAAACCAAGTCTCATAATTCTTAGTACTCTTGCTCTGCCCTTTATCACATTGTCTCTAGTTCACTGTCCATTGTACTACATTGCTTTCCCCCATTAACAAAACCTTTATTTTTTGACTTAGAGTGACTAGAAAATTTATGATACTTTATATGTTGAAATTAAATTAAAAGTAAGCAGATAATAATGAGTTTATTTGGTTGTGTTGGTGTTAAATATTAGGATTTTAATAAGACATTTCAATTTAAAAAATCCTTTTCTTAAATGTACCTCCCTCCTTTCTTTGGAGATGTGAGGCACTTATGGGTGTTTAATATATATACTGTCAAATAAAATTGATGGGTTGGTTGATTTTGCTTAACTGCTATGTAAAATCTTTTTTTAAAAATCTTGCTTACAAATGATGGTCTTGTTGGGTAAGGGTGTGGGGAAGAATATATTTAGAAATGAAAATGGTGTAAAAACAAAAGATAGCACTATAGATTAGATTTTTTTTAAAAAAGTATTTCCCTTCATTTGTGCCTACCATATCTCTCTACCTCAGATTACTCAGAGACTCAGTGCCAAGAAAAAAAGGGAGGGGATAAAAAACCTTACAGAATAAAAGTCTTTTAAAAAAATTTTTCCCTTTTGAAGTGGAAAGATTTTTAAAGATAGAGAAAAAGGAGTTTAAAAGGGTAGCCTCCAGGATGATGAGAATGAGCAAAAAGGATTTAGGGTACAAGGGTTCTCCTCTCCCATCTCATAGCCCTTTGTGGGCATTACAGATTCAAGCAGTGAGCAAGCTTGTTTTATGACACTAACCCTTTCCCTTGAGGGTGATGGGAGGGGTCAGGAAGATAGGGGGAGAGGGAGCATCGAAGAGCTGTCCTTTCATCCACACAACCAAAATGTCTTGGAGACAACACTGGCTCCATCTGTGTGAAAAGAAAGTCTGTTTTATCTCTTAGGGACTTTGATTCTATGAAACCAAGCCTTAGACCATCTTCAAACATAAGCCCACAGAAGGTTAGAACTGGAAGCAATCATAGACCTTGGAGTTCAAATTGGACCTTAGAAGTCATCTAGACCAGGGCTTCTTAAACTTTTTCTACTTGCCACCCCTTTTCACCAGAGAAATTTTTACTCGACCCCAGGTATATAGGTATATAAAATAGGTATACATCACCTTTTACTGTTGCCAAATTTTTCATGACATTTAGGTATGTGATCCCATATGGGGTGGATACCCACAGTTTAAGAAGCTTTTATCTAGACCAAATTCACCTTCTTTTGTAGAAGAAACAACCAAGGAATCAGAACAATTAAAGGACATGCTCAAGTTTATACAGGTAGTAAAGAGGCAACTGGTGGTGCAATGAGTATATCGCTCGGCCTAGAGTTGGGAAGACCTGCATTCAAATCTGGCCTCTGATACTTACCAGCTGTATGACCTTGGGCAAGTCACTTAACCTCTGTTTGCCTCAACTGTAAAAATGGAGATAAATGATAATAGTACCTACTTTCCCAGGGTTATTGTAAGGAATGAACAAGGTCATGTTTGTACATGACCAATGCCAAGCACATACTATATACTTAATCAAAGCTTCTTCTTTCCCCCTTGTAAATGATAAAGCCCTGTCTTTAAACCCAGGGCCTCTGATTCCAAATCCAGCATCCTTTCCTTTGTATAATACTAGCTCTAGAAAAGGACCACACCCTTTGATAGACTGTAAAACTAAGGCCAGACTTAGAAAGAGAAAGCCACTCCAAAGTCACTCAGTTAATAGAAATGCTGAGCCCAGAACCTCAATTTCCCAACTCTCAAAGAAGTGCTCTTTTCAATACAATGGGCTCCCTCCCATTTTACTTTTCTTTAGCCCCTTAAATAGTATTTTATTTTTTCCAATTGCATGTAAAGACAATTTTTTTTTTTTTTTGCGGGGCAATGGGGGTTAAGTGACTTGCTCAGGGTCACACAGCTAGTAAGTGTCTGAGGCCGGATTTGAACTCAGGTACTCCTGAATCCAGGGCCGGTGCTTTATCCACTGCGCCACCTAGCCGCCCCTAAAGACAATTTTTAACTTTCATTTTTGTGTTGTATTGTCTTTTTATTTTTTTGTTAAATATTTCCCAATTACATATTTTTTCCTTAATAGTATTTTTTCCAGTTACATGTAAAGATAGTTTTCAACATTCATTTTTACAAGATTTTTAGTTCCAAATTTTTCTCCCTCCCTTGCCTCCCCCCTTCCCAAGACAGCAAGCAATCTGATATAGGTTATATATTTAACATTCATTTTTCATAAAATTTTGATTTTCAAATTTTCTCCCTCTCTCCCCACCATGTTCCTAAAACAGTAAGCATTTTTCTATAGGTTATATATGTGCAATCATGTAAAACATATTTCCATATTAGTCATGTTGTGAAAGAAGAAACCCTTCTTACTTTTCACAGCATCTATGGAAGGGGGAAGGGGGTGAAGATCATAGCCCCAACTCCCCTCCTCCAAATTATCTCATATTTATTTCTATATATTAATATACACACGTTATTCCCCACATAGAATATATCTTGTCTTTTTATTCTCATAGCATATACCTCATAGATCTGAAGCTAGAAGACAATTCAGAGCATGTCTAGTTTAACAGCATGAGAAAACTGAGGCCCAGAGAGTTTAAGCAATTTGTTCAGGATTACACTAGCAATAAGTATAAGAGGGGTCATTTGAACCAAGGTCTTCTGACTCCAAAGTCTTCGCTCTTTCAAGTGTACCACATATCATTGGTGCCTATAAGGATGCCCAGCACATAATGCATGCTTGATAAAAATCTGTTTTATTATAATATATAAAGAGATATTTTGGTTTGATTGATTTACAAATGGAGAAACAGAAACATGAAGAGCACCAAACCATGGGCAGGTCCCTTAACCCTCATTGCCCCACAAAAAAAAAGAGCACCAGTCCAATAGTCTATCTAATTACTTGTGTAGCCCTTTACTTCAAAACTCTATATTATGTTCCATCTGGATACTTTTCCAAAAGCAGAGTTGGGTGCTCGCTTGGGCAGCACATATACTAAAATTGGAACGATACAGAGAAGATTAGCATGGCCCCTGCACAAGGATGACACGTGAATTTGTGAAGCGTTCAAATGCAGAGTTGGCCTAATAAATCTTTAACATTTATGTGACACAAATCACACATAAACTCTGCCCAATGCCCTTTGCTTTGCTTTCTTGGATACTCTGATGGATCTGCAAGCCCATCCATTTAGGCATTCTTCCCAATGATGCTGATTATTATCACCTGCCCCTCCCCTTTCCCCTCCTCCCATACCTACTCATCCTTTTGACCATGTCTTTGTAGGAATCCTCTATGGAGGAGCTTTGGGATGTGCTGTAGGCCTTCTTCTAGTTCCTTTAATTTTTCATAGATACCCATGAAACCTCAGGCTGGCCATCTGTCATCTTTACTTTTGTGATGTGGTTGGCACACTTTTTCTGGCCAGGCTCATCCTCCTTAATGGTGTTTTCCATACCACTTCTCTTAACAAAAGTCAGCGTTGGAAATATGCTTGGTGAAGCCTATTTACCCCTTCCACTTGTTTAGATCATTGGTCATTGTAATTCTTATGAGATTGTGGTGTTTCATGAGTCCCCAAATTGTCTCTCTCTGTCTCTGTCTCTCTCCTTTCTCTCCTTTTCCCTTTATTCTTCATTTTCACTCTTCCTCTTTTCTTTACCCTTCTACTTTCTTATCCTGAGACACAGAGTTGCAGTGGTTTACTCAGTGTCACAGGGTAAGAGTGGCAGAACTAGGGCCTGAACTCATAAGTTGCAGCCATTCTTTAAATACAACTGTGTCCCTACCCCTTCTAGTTAAAAGGTCCTTCTTCAGGGGCTTCTCTCTACTGGAATCATTCTCTACTCATGATGGCAGGGCAGATTCAAAGCCAAACTCTTCTGATCCCAAACCTCATCCAAATCTACTTCAACCCCTTTCCTTCACTCCTTTTCATCCTTCTCATTTTTCTTTCTCTCTTCTTCCCTTCTCCTCCTTTTCCTCATTCCATGTCTTCTCCTAAGGATGCAATTTTCTCCAAGCCTTGCTCTTTTTTTGAGTTGTCCCTCAGCAAAAGGAAATGGGCCCCGCTGTAGTAAAGCATTTCCTTCCTGTGCCTCCATTTTTTCTGGGCAAGCTGGGATGGATGGGACAAAGGGTTATTAACAAAGTGACCAAGCAAGTGAGTCTTTAGCAGAAGGAATGGGAACATAATCTTCTCATGGAAAGCCAATTAATGTTTGCACACTGCCTTCCAAGGAGGTCGCTGACCATGCCCTACTTATTAACAAGCCCAAGCCACCCACTTGGGACCTATTCCAAGGTGCTTCAAATTTAATAGCTATTTGCTTGCCCTTATTATCAATATCCCCCCCCTTGGGTTTTGTTTGGAAGGAAAGCCTGGCATTACTTAATGCATATGCTTTAGCCATAGAACTAAAATAACTCCAGCAAAGCCCTTTCTGGATGGATTTTAATTAGCAGAAAAAAAATCAGCCCTTCCGCTATGTTTTACGGTTTTCAGTTGCCTGAGCTAGCTTGGATGGAGTGAGAACTGATGGGGGGGTAGGGAAGTGAGCTGGACATTTTAATGGGATGTCTCCGGAGGGGAAA
Source organism: Dromiciops gliroides (assembly GCF_019393635.1). Taxonomy (NCBI): domain Eukaryota; kingdom Metazoa; phylum Chordata; class Mammalia; order Microbiotheria; family Microbiotheriidae; genus Dromiciops; species Dromiciops gliroides. Next base: position 172,367,485 of record NC_057864.1, on the reverse strand, counting down.
ATCACCCCAGGCAGTTGTAACTCCTTCCCTCCCAGAGGCTGAAGCTAAAGAAAAGGCCAGGGAGGTCCCAAATTTGAGTGAACATAAAGATTGACGATTTCGAGCTTTCCTCTCAATCCCACAATAAAGAGTCTTTCTTTGTAGGAGAAGACAGAAGTGTCTATTATAAGAGTTGAAAAATCGCTGTGAGTTTGATATACCCTGTGGTAGGCTTGTGGGGTTGGATCCAGAACCAGCCAGAAGGAAGAGTATTACATGGAGGAAGCACAAGGTCCACTGGGCCTAGCACTGGGTACCTCACAGAAACAAATAGATGGACAAGCATTACTCTTTGGTTTAAGGCTTTGTGATGGAGTAGAAATATATTTACCCATTATGAGTTGGGTCATTTAGGAGCCATATGTCCTTGCAAGTTATTTCATTTTTCCAATCTTCAGTTTCCTTTTCCATAAAAGGGGCATAAGGATACTATTCAGGCAGTCTTTCACAGGGGTGTAATGTGGATCAAGTGAGAGGGTGGGTAGGAAAAAGGCTATTTAGATGTGAAGGATTATGGACTCCTTAGTGAAATAGAAAGAAGGCTGGGACTGGAGTTAAAAGATCTGGGTTCAAATACTGACTCTGTTCCTTAATATCTGTGGGACCTTGGGCAAGTCATTTAATACCTGTAGGTTTGTTTCCTTCTCTATAAAATAAGACATTGGATTGGATGACCTTGAAGATCCTTTCCATTTCCTGTCTCTGTTCCATCTTCCCAACTTAACAGTAGCCCTGCAAAAGATGGGCACCTGACAGACACCTTACACATCATTTAGTCCCAGGGTCTAGCCCAGTACCCTACCCATAGTAAGTTCTCAATAAATGTTTGCTATTGATGAGACTGACGATTCAAGATCCTCCCTTGGCAATCTTCTGACCTTACTTTGGGTTCCCAGATGGGCTCCCTTGCTGTGAAGAGAATGTGCTCACTGATAAATTTTTGGTTCACTCACTTGGCAGTTGTAGGTCTCATCATTAACGATTAAATTGGCTTTCCAATGTAAATCAATCCTTTCCTCTCCAGGCTGCACTGCTGACTCATCTCCACAGGACAGTCTCTGCCATGCCTTAGAAACCCCTGGAAGCTCACTCCCTCCCCCCCGTCCCCGTCCCCCGCCCTGCCCCTCAGACTATTTCTCACATTGGATGTACAGTACAACTCTGTGGCCTCTTCCCCTGATGGACTGGTTGCTCCCAGAACCTCAGTTTTCATTCCTTTCCTGGCTATACACTTGACACTGTAGACTTTCTCTACCAACCCTCTGCCCAACATGTCAATCTATTCCCTACCCCCAGCCCTTTTCAGCTCCCTTTTATGTTTTGCCTTCTCTCATTAAAAGGGCAGGAACAGTCTTCGTTTTCACTTGTATTTGTATTCCCATCATAGTCCCTGGCACATAGTAAGAGTTACTAAATGCTTGTTGACTTGACTTGGCGAAATGTGGATAGCACAAGCTAAGTTCTTCCCAGGCTTTGATCAACCCTGGATCACTTGACCTTTAAAATTCCAGACCTGGAAAACAGAGACAAAATCTGGAAATTAGGAAAAAAGGGACAGCAACCGTCAACCTTTTCCTGATTAGAAATCTACTTCTCCAACTTGTAAAAAGTCACTTTAGTTCATGGTTTTGGCCCCAAGTTTTATCTTTATGATATTTTATCTCCTCCTTCCTTAAATATTTTCAGACCTACAGAGATGAAATAATTAAGTTCTGATTCCCTACCACTGGAGAGCAGCCAGCTGTGGGTCAAGGGCTGAAAACAACTCTGAGCTCCTAATGGTATAGCATCTAGTGTGGCTGCACTTTCTACTACAATCCAGTTGCCCTTTGGCTACAACCCCCCTTAGGAACTGTATTTAGTATTTTATATTCTATGCTGTGCCCTATGGTTTTCATTAATTGCCTCATTAAAAGTATATCTCAGAGTTCTGCTCTCACTTGAGATTATTTTAATAGCATGCCAGTGTGATAATGTATTTATATATCTTGCCAAGGATTTTTTTTCCCTTAAAATGCTGCTGCCTTTTACCAACTTAGGGGTATGAGAGGGTCCCACTTCATTCTCTACCATCAACAGGAGTGCACTGACTGCTTTCTTTAAGAGGAATTTAGTGCTCTTGAAAGGAGAGGGGTGCATCAGTCCAGGAAGAAGAGTGCTGATCAAACCACAGGCAAGTTCCAGTCTTGGAAGGGGGCATATTTCCAACGAGGATCAACAAAAGAGCTACATTGGAAGTCAGCTGGCCTTGGGTTTAGGAAGGGTGGGGCCAAGAGGAGACTTTGTGTCTCAGATCTATCTCCTACTTCCTCTTCTATCCAGACCACAAATCCCCAGAGTCCCTGCAGGCATACCACTGTCTGAAGGAGGGAGGGAGAGAAGGCAGAAGGCAAGTGCAGGGAGGAGGAAGGAGGAGAAGGAGAGAAGAGGAGAGAAAAGGAGAGGAGAGGAGAGGAGAGGGGAGGGGAGGAGAGGAGGGGAGGATCGAACCTGAATAATTGATGATAATGAACTTCTAACAAGAGAAAGAATATAAAATTAGTGATAAGGTATAATCAAAACTAATCAAACAAGCATTTATTAAATACAAATCATGTGCCAATCATTGTGCTAGACACTGGGGAACAAAACAAGAAAACTAAAACAGCACCTGTCCTCAAAAAGCTTATATTCTACTCCAGTAGTGATGGTGCATGTGTGTGTGGGGGGAGAGGTGTTGGAACATAATATATAAACATAAATATAGACATAATATCATAGTGTTACAGGTTCTTCTAATACCTTTTTAGAGGAAGCTGGTGGTACAGGTGATAGAGCACCAGGCCTGGAGTGAGAAAGACCTGAGTTCTAATTCAGCTTCAGATAGTTACTAGCTGTATGACTCTGGACAAGTCACAACCTCTGTTGCCTCTGTTTCTTCATCTGAAAATGGAGATGATAACAGTACCTTTCTCCAAAGGCTGTTGAGAGGATCAAGTGAGGCAATATTTGTAAAAACACTTAGCATAGTGCCATGACATATAGTAGGAACTATATAAAAATGTTTATTCTCCTTCTGGAAGTTGCCTGGGAAGAAATAGTAATGAGTCATCAAAGCCATAGAAAGGTAGGAGATGTAAACAGGTATTTATTTCCCAATGCCTTTGAATTTTTCTCTTTTTTTGACCTTGAAAAGACATCTGGTCTTCCTTTCTCTCCCCCACTTCAATCCCCAACCCACAGAACAAGGAACCAAGAGGTTTCAGAGATGGGAGAACACTTGGTGGGGCAGGCAGCCTAGAGCCACTTGATACTTGTGGTTTCTACCACTATGTAAGCTACTATGGCTAGATCCCAAATTGGGTGCCACAATTTCTGAGTTGGGACAGATCCTGGAGAACCATGGTGGTCATGGTAGAGATGTGGAAGCAGAGGTGGGATCAGGAGTTTAGATGCATGATGATATAGTCAAAGTGAACGGGATAAATTAGCTTCTCTGAAACCACAGCTGTAGTGACTGACATTAAGTAGAAGGATTTTCCCAAATCCAGCCCTTCTCCATTTTCTTCAGTGGGTCACTGAACTGATATTTGTGAGCTTCATTCAGCTCCTTTCCCTAATCCTCCCCACATGCCTTGGCCAACGAGGGAGGTTGGGAGAGTTGGAAGGGGAGATGACTGGATGAAACAGCTTCTTAACAATTTTGCCACAAACCAGCTCTTTTATAGCTCCTTGACTGTTTTAATAAACCATGTGGCCTTAAAAAAAAGTCAGTCACTTGAGTTTGTAAATGAAATTGATTAGTTGAGAGCAGATTTCTCAGATGTGTGGTGGTAGCTAGAGAGGAGGTGAGAGCTTTTTATTTTAGTTATTTGGGATCATGTTCTATACACTCCTCTTAGACATACACTGAACTGGTCCAGTGTCCAGCTTTGATCAATCGTATAAGCTCAGGGCAGTGGGAACAGGGAGTAGTTTTTATTTTTTATTTTTTGAATAGAATTTTATTTTCCAAAATATATGTAAAAACAAAATTTTAACATCAATTTTTAAAAAACTTTGTGTTCCAACTTCTCTTCCCCCCTCCATTCCCACCCCCCACCCACAAGAACTCAAGAAATTCAAAATAAGTTATACAGTTTAAGATTTTTTTTTTTTTGGTTGAGCAGTCTCTTGGGAGTAGTGAAGATACTGCAGCCTTGGAGAAAACCAGTACATATAATGAATACCCACTCAGGAAGCAACTTGGCTGGTGGACTGAAGTCAGTGCCACCTGGTGGCCAATCTATATTGTACCTATCTATAGTTTGTTGATCTATATCTATCTAGATCTCTGATCTATAGATCTATTGATATGGATAAAGGCCACCATATATTTGCAAACCATATAGTGATACACATATATAGGGATGTGTGTGTGTATTTGTTGTTGTTGAGTTCTTTTATTCATATCTGACTCCTCATGATCCCATTTGGGGTTTTCTTGGCAAAGATACTGGAGTGGTTTGTCATTTCTTTCTCCAGTTCATTTTTCAGATGAGGAAAGTGAGGCAAACAGGTTTGAGACTTGCACAGGGTCACACAGCTAGTAACTGTGTGAGGCCAGATTTGAACTCAGGAAGATGAGTCTTCCTGACTGCAGGTCTGGCACTCTATCTATCTATCTATCTATCTATCTATCTATCTATCTATCTATCTATCCATCTCTCTCTCTCTCTCTCTCTATCTATCTATCTATCTATCTATCTATCTATCTATCTATCTATCTATCATCTATCTATCTATCTATCTATCTATCTATCTATCTATCTATCTATCTATCTATCTATCTATCTATCTATCTATCATATACCACAGTCCCTAAGTGATTAATTTGTTAATTGATAGCTTCTTTTTCCATAAGTGACAGAAAGCAGGGCTGCAAAGTAGGGTTGTCATTGCTGCCCCATCAAATGTATAGGAGTTATAACACTCCACTACTTTCAGAGGCATGACTAAGTTTCTCAATTGGCTTGATGGGATTATAGAAAGTCTAAGACTAGATGAGGCAACTGATGTCACACTGGGAGCTTCTGGTGATTAGCTGAGAGGATCAGCCATGCCTCTTGAGCCTATATAAAAAAGCAGGTTAGCCTGGTCTGGAGTCATCTGAGACAGTGAGTGTTCTTGAAGGAGTTTGCTCCTCACCTTTTCCTTCCCACAGTATAGCAAAGGGGAGAAAGGGGGAGGCAGAGAAGACAATCTTTTCTCTCCCACTTGTCATTGGCACTGGTGTCTTACAGCAGAAACACATAGTCAGAAGAGATACCATGTCTGGCAGAGAACAGTTTCAGAGCATCCAGATGCAAAGCTGAGTCCAGTTAGTCAGTAAAAGGAATTGGAAATTTGGTCTGTGATGCTCAAGAAACGGCAGGCCCCAGAGCTGAGACAATGTGAAAGCAGGGTAGCCATACCCTATTCCAAGATCTCAGTACTGCTAGAGGCTGGGGATACTAGATCAGAATGACACACCCACTCAAGATGCTGCACTCAGCAGGGAGGAATGAGATAATATAATGGAGGAAAAAAAAGATATTGGGACCTTGTAGATGTGAGCTGCCTTGGCCACATGCATTTCCTATGCATGCCTCTCTCTATTAGTCTGTGTATTCACTCTTTCCACTATCAGTGTTTATTTGTTGGAGAGTATGTCCCAGATTTATGGGGAGGACGTTTTGTTGCTCTTGTTCATACTGTGCAATTTCAAAAAAAATGCTTTTGCTTTGATCTCATAGTATCAGCTGACTGACTGTAGTTGTTGTTTTGTCCTTTGTTTTCAAAGAGGACCAATGGCTTCACAGGGTGATGCCTTGACTCCTGTGTGAAATGGATTGAAGTGAGGCAGAATTGCACAACGTTGTCAGCCTTACGCTCTCTTCCAGAGTTTAAGTCCGGTGGTAAGACAAAAATCAGGATGACTGGCAATGGGCCAAGATGTAGTGGATAACATTGGTGCCTTTGACATCTGACCAAACTCTAAGTGTTCCACAGTGCCAGCCTCAGCCACCTTCACGACCATTAGGACAAATTATCCATATGTGCCCATTCTCCCTGGAGAAGTCTTCGGAGACATCCTCCTAATTCACCAACAGGTTTGTGGCCACTTAGTTACCCTCATCCTGGTTTTAGTTCATCTGGAGAGAGTTTTACTGGGTGCGACTGCTATGCATGCTACAGCTTCTTGGAGCTACAGGTGAGATTTGGGTGCCCGGTTGGACACCAAAGGTGGTTGAGCAGCCCCCCCCCAAAAGGTTCAGCAAACCCTCACACCAGAGGTGCTAGTCCTCCCTGAACACCCCATACACCCCTACTGACTAACTAAAGGTAAACTCACTGGTGGGGAGTTGTGAGCTACAGTTATAGTGCAAATCCACAGAGGATCTTCTCCTGGAGAACCCATTTAAAAGAACAAATTGGGATGGATAGCTCAAATGATTGCTACACATTGATTGAAAGCTAGAAGCTACCTCAGACATTATCTAGCATGACCTTCTCATTTTATAGATGAAGAAACCCGGGCCAAGACAAGTAAATAAATGTGCTTACTTTCACAAATAGAGATAAGTAGAAGAGCTGGACTGGGAACACAGGTCATAGAATCATGGGCCCACAGATCTTTATTTGGAAGGGATCTCTGAAGTTTTCTGACGCCAAGTCCAGCACTCGTGATTCATCAGAAGAAGCAGTAAGGACTTGTTGATGGGGGTGGGTAGGGAATAGGTGCCTCTACTACTTCATCTTTACCTATAAAAGCCTTTCGGTAGGTGAAGAAAGGCAAGAAATACACTATCATAGGCCTAGGAGAGAGGTGGGAGATCTTTGACAGCTGGTTATGAATTCTGAATCCCCAACCACCTTAGTTATGCAGTGAGTGCAGAGGTGGCAATCGGAACGGTACCAAAGAACATGCCCAGGGGAAAATTCTTAGAAAACAGATTATGATGGAGATAATAAGCTACTAGGTTGGATCACAGTGTACATACTGTGCAAGCAGGCCCAAGGATTTGACTATTGACAGACCGGGAACAGCTTTAATGAAGACTTTCCTTGCAGAAAATATACAAATCCTTAATTATTTCAGAGATGGCAGGGAGAAGTAAGATGCACTAAATGAAGGAATGCCAATAGCTAACGAGCTCATTTCTAACCTGCAGGTACAGGCAATGCCTACCAGACAGCAGGAGAGGCTGCTTCCTCGGCAGAGCTGGGTGCTCATTTAGGCCAAAGGCACAAGTGGATTCATGAGCTTTGCATCTCCTTGAGGTCTGCCCCTTTCTTGGTGCCTGAGGAGAAAGGAAATGTTCTCTAAAACTGAGAAAATGGATTCCTAGCATCAACCTTCCCCCATTTCCACCAACACACACACACACACACACACACACACACACACACACACACACACACACACACACCCCTGGCTGCTTTCTCTGAAAAAAAAAAAAGAGTCAGCAGGAGTTTGAGGAAATAGGAACGGAGAAAGAGAGCCCCACAGGGGGAAGAGGGCCCGGAAGGGAATTGGGGGGAAGGGTAATCATGTGAGAAAAGGGAGGATAAAAGAGGAGAAAGAAGATACATGTGTTCCTGGCTTTTCTTTGTGGGACCAACATTTTTTTTTTCAAAACAAGAACTATTATTGAGTGCCTATGTGCATGAGGTGTTATGGGAGACAGGCAAGAAATGCAGCCAACCCCTGATTTACATATACTTGACTTACAAACGGATCCAATATAGCTATTGCAGGTAGGCAGATGGATCAGAATATCATTGTTTTAGAGCTGGGAGGGCCTCTGAAGCCATCTTGCCCCAAGCCCTTTATTTCACAGAAGAGGAGACTAAGGTCCAGGGAAGTAAATGAACTTGTTGAGAAGCCAAGTGACTAAGTCACACAATTTAAGCTGTGTGTGAATAAATAACTGGAATTTGAACCCATGTCCTCTGGAAGGTAGGCATCTGGTGAATAATTGTAAACAACATAGCAGAATGGATTTGGAGTCTCTGTAACAGACAATCTCAGGTGTAGGAAGCTACTGTGTGGGTAGGGAGTTGCCAGTTTTTTTCAGAACAGAACCAAAGAATGGTGATTAACAAATGGTCAGCCAGGAGGGGGGGTCTTCAATTCAGTACTGCAGAGCTCTTGTCTTTGGCTTTATTCTATTCAACACATTTGTTGTTGGACAAAGGCATAAATAGAATGCACATCAAATTTGCAGATGTTGAGAAGTTGGGAGGGACAACAGAAACATGATGCCCAAAGATCCCAGTGGGGTAGAACAAGTGGCTGAAACTAATAGGATGATATTTAATAAGAACAATGTAAAATCCTACACGTGGGTTTTAAAAATGAGTGATCAAGGTGGGCAGCTGGGTGGTGAAGTGAATAAAGCACCAGCCCTGGATTCAGGAGGAACTGAGTTCAAATTCGACCCCAGACACCTGATACCTACTAGCTATGCAACTTCGAAGTTCATCTCAGGTGCCATATCTTCCATGAAACTTTCTCTGATCTCCCTGATAGTGTTCTCTCTCCATCTCAGTTTTCCTTAAATTATATTTATTTGTTCACGAGTTGTAGATTGGAAGCTCCTTGCAGGCAGGCCAATTTCCTTTTTGTTTATGTGTACCCAGGATTTTGCATAGTGCCTTGCACACATAAGAGAGTCAATGTTTGTTAAATAGAATAGGGGCAGCTAGGTGGTGCAGTGGATAGAGCACCAGCCCTGCAGTCAGGAGTACCTGAGTTCAAATGCTACCTCAGACACTTAACACTTACTAGCTGTGTGACCCTGGACAAGTCACTTAACTCCAATTGCCTCACTAAAAAACCAAATAAATAGAATGGAATCGTCCTCTTCAGGCCACTTTATCAAACTCGAGTTTATATTAATTCAGCTTTATGATGAAGTCTATAAATGTAAAAGTCTTAGATCTTGCTTAGTCATCGCAAAAAGAATTCTTGAATGTACCTGCTTCTTTTTATTAATTAACTTGACTCTTGGTGCCCCCTTGTGGTGACCTATTGCTATGAAAGTGCTTTAAAGGGAATTCAAAATACAATAATTCAGTTCAATTACATTTTGACAACAGCTTGCCTAGTGCCAGCGTGATTATTTTTTTGCATAGACTATTGCAATAAATCCCTAAATAGTCTTCCCACTTCCATACTCCTCCCCTTACCACCCACCCTTAAAAAATGTCAGATTTATTTTCCTACTGTCCAGATCTAATCATATTACTTCTTTGCCTTTTTTTAAAAGTCACTATTCCCTACTAAATAAAGTTCATTTATCTCAGATCGGCATTCACAGCCTTTTCAATTTGGTTCCAATCTAACTCTCCAGCCTTTTCTTCAGCTATTCATATACTATATATTCTATTCTTACATTATAGCCCAGCCAATCTTGCCTTTATCCCAAGCATTTTTATTTTCTTGCCTTTGTTCATGTCATTTCATTTGCTTGGAATGCCTATCTATTGAGCTCAGCTCAAATGTCTGCCACCTCCTTTATGAAACCTTCTCTCATATCTGCCTAGGGAGATGGGCTCTCTTCCTTCTGACACCTCATAGCATTTTATACTTCTCTTATTGCATTTTATCCTAAGATTAGAGGCTAAAAGGGACCTCAGAAGCCAACTAGTGTAAACCCTCTCATTTTACAGATGAGAAAGCTGAGGTCTAGATAGGTGAAGGTCACACAAGTAGTAAGCATCAGAGATGGAATTTGAACCTGGTCTCCTGATGCCAGACTTAATGTTCTGTCCACCATACTGTACTCCCATCAGATATATCAAGGATCAAACCCCTTAAATTTTTACATCTCAGTCTCTGTCTCTCTATTTCTCTCTCTCCCTCTATTTCTATCTCTCCTATTGACATTTCTGTTTTCCTTTTTTTTTTAACAAATATTGCCTAGAGTCATGAAGACCTGAGTTCAAATATGACCCCAGACACTTACTAGCTGTGTGAGCCTGGACAAACCATTTAATCTCCGTCTGCCTCAATTTCCTCATCTATAAAATGTGGCTAATAATAGCACCTACCTCCGAGGGTTGTTGTTAAGATCAAATGAAATAGTGATTGTAAAGTGCTTAGCACAGGGCCTAGCACATAGTAGACACTATATAAGTGTTAGCTGTTTTTGTTATTGTCTCTCAATACTCAAACAAACATTTATTAAGTGCCTTCAATAAGCTAGACAGTGTGCTGAGGATATATAACAAAAATGAAAGACTTCCTCCCCCAATCCATCCAAACACCCCATCAAACTTTTACATTCTATCAATTAAAAACAATGTCTAAGATCATAGATTTGTTAGAGTTGGAAGGGACCATTGAGATCATCTGTTTCTAAGGTCTGACATGATATAAATAGCACAGATGTGTGTCCTTTCTCCAAACATCTGTATTATAACTGACTCCTATTTGGAAGGCCCCTTGAAAAAATGGAAGGGCTATATAAATACAACATTATCATTATCCTCATCATGTCATTCATCTCACCATTTGCAATGGTGTACAGATAGAAATAATCCTGGGGCAAATCACTAGATGGCTTTTTATTATATTTAATTTTCTACAGACAATTGCACAGGTAGATAAAATAACTGCTTTTTGGGTAGCTGGATAAAAACATTAGGAAGTAAGCTCATTCTCCGTAGGCTTGCTGAAAGCATCCTTGGTTCAGCTCCAGTAGCAGACAAGGTAATAGAGAGGATACACATCTCATCCTCTTCTCCCATAGTTTTGATCTCTTTTGCTAGGTTTCTAAATTTTAATAGTTTTTTGTTTCATGTAGCTTAGAGATTATGAGTATTTGGTAGGACAATATCTATTCAGTGTTGTTAAGTTTTAAAGAATCAATATAATGTCCAGGTGTTTGGGAACAACAGTTGAATTTATGATAATGGCCCAGTTCCAGTATAGTTTATTGGCTAAATTCTCCAGCATACTTTGGAGTATGCATTTGTAGTATGAGGCAGCAAGATGATACAGTTGAGATTGCTGGACTTGGAGTCGGGAAGACCTAGGTTCAAAAGTGGCCTTAAACACTTATTAGCTAAGTGTTCTGGGCAGAGTCATTTAACTTCTCTAAGCCTCAGTTTCCTCATATGTAAAATGGTGATAATAATGATAATAATGAAGAAGAAGAAGAAGAAGAAGAAGAAGAAGAAAAGGAAAAAGAAGAAAGAAGATCTATTCTGTGGGGTTGTTTGTGGATAAAATGAGATGGTTTTTGTAAAGCATTATGCAAACCTTAAAGTGTTTGAAAATTAGCCGTTGTTATTGTCATCTGTCAGTCCATAAAGGATAGGAAGCTTCTAGTCACCAGGTCATACTTTGCTAGGCATTCAGTAGGTGCTAGAAATGTTTGCAGCCTGCAATGATGTGTTGCACAGTTGCTACCATTTTCTTGCATAATTTACATTGATCACTAAGTCCAGGCTTCTTAAGGATAACCTTTCCCTAAGTTCCAGTGACACTGACCTGGTCCTGAATTGCTTTCACAAACCCCTCCATTTCCACAAACAAATTCGCACAACTCAGCCATTTGTTCCATACAGCTTTGTTCACATTTTGTTGTCTGAGTTCATGCGGATGTCAGCCATAGAGGACCTTTTGATTCTATTCTTGGGTCTGAGCCAATTGACAGGCTCCATTCGGAGGCAAATCCCTTTCAGTTACATCTGACAAATCAGATGGCATATACTTATTAACAACCTTCACTATTGTTTGAGGAGAAATTTTCCATATTCTCCACCTTCAACTTTTCTCTCTCATATTTGATTTCTTTCCTTTAAAACTTCTATTTTTTCTTTTTCATTTTTTATGAATTATGAATTTTTAATTTTGATCTTTGCTCCATTTTGACTTTTACTTTCATTTTTGAATCAAGATGAATCTTAATTTCTGATATGTTTTGTTTTCCATAATTCCTTCCCCATTTTTCTTTTTTGTGGATTTTAACTGGGCAATATGGCATTCAAGTTTTCTACTGTGTATACTAGCTAGATATTGATGTTATCTTCCAACATCTTCCCTCTTCAATAGCTCTCTCAAATTACTTCTGCCATGTTATTATTATCTTGTCTTTAAGGCTATTCCTTAAAAACTTCAGTAATTTCCCCGCCCCTCCCGCCATGTCTCTTAGTCATTTCAGATGTGTCTGACTCTTTTTTTGTGACCCTATTTGGAATTTCTTGGCAAAGATACTTAAGTGGTTTGCCATTTCTTTCTCCAGTTCATCTTAAAGATAAGGAAACTGAGGCAAACATGGTTAAGTGACTTGCCCAGAGTCATCCAGCTATTTAGTGTCTGAGGCTGGATCTGAACTTAGGTCTTCTTGACTCCAGGTCCAGCACTCTAGTTGCTGTGTCACCTAGCTACCCTGGCTCTTAGCATGGCAACTCTTAATTCTGGGCAGGTCCTGAAATATTTTTATATTTTCTGTAAAAACTCTAAGAGAATATGTTTCTCCATGATGGTTTTAGCAAATAACTAATTTTTAAAAATGATGCCCTTTTGCTATAATTGGTCTACTAATCCTATTCATGATGTCAAACTTGAAAAAAATGTCTTTTAGGAATTCCAGTTTAAGTTTGCTCATCTCCTTTTCAAAATCATTTGGGAAATGAGTGTTATTTTTGTCATCCATTTGATGACCACATAAAATTTCTGGTGTCTCCTTTAAGTTAACTTTTTCCATGACCTCAGGGTCTTAACTTTTCCTTCTTCAGATTTCAGTAATTCCTCATTTTCATCTCTTATTTAATCTAAGCCTAGGGATGAAGTTATTATTTTCTGATTAACCTGCACTGCTTGTGCTACTTGGAGCTAAGGGTAACCAGTGACAAAAAAAGCAATAGGAAGCCCTGCCTTATACTTGGTTCCATGTTTCCATTTTTGTTATGATTCAGCACTGGAACATAATGCAAGGATTTCTACCTTCATCTATCTCATGTTCACTTGTGGTTTGTTCACTTTAGTGGTCAATGCCATCTGCACTGTATCATTTCCAGCAGGAGGAGAGAGGGCTAGGGGGATTTCTGATCTATAGCTTGCTGATTTTGGGATCCAGAACAGAAAGAAACTCAACTCACTCTGTTGTCTTCTTGTCAAGCTGATACTCACAATGGCTTTGAGCAGAGCCAACCATCAGCTGTATGTCATGCAACCAATTTCTTAGAGTCAGAAGAATCAATTCATCACAATGGCCGGGAAGCAGACCCCATCAGTAGCATCAGCAGAGTCTAATTAGCTGGTGTTGCAAGATTGCCATGTCTTCATAGCTAATGTTGCAGTTCCAGAATACCCATATTTCCCACTGTACATCATCATGGCTGGCATTCCTTTACTGATATCTGTCCCCTCACACCATGTTTGTTGTCATAATCATCATTATCATCAATAATAATATGAGCATTTATATAGTACTTTAAGGTTTGCAAAGTACTTTACATATATAATTTCATTTTATGCTCACAATAACTCTGGGAAATAGATGCTTTTATTATCCCCATTTTTAGGTGGGGAAGCTGAGGCAGACAGAGGTGAAGTGACTTGTCCAGGGTTATGCAGCTTGTAGGTATCTGAAGCAAGCCTTGAATTCAGGTCTTCCTCCAAGGTAAGCTCTTTATCTGCCACATCACCCAGCTGTTTATTATCATTCCATTTTACTCATCTATATGATGGAGTTCAGATAGAAATGGTCCTCAAACAGATCACCATCCTACTATTGTTCTCTGATGTTTAAAGTTTGTTAGACTATTGTGCATAAAGGTAAAATAATTGCTCTTTTAAAAAAATTAATAAAGTATTTTATTTTTTTTCCGTTACATGCAAAGATAGTTCTCAACCTTTGTTTATACAAGCTTTACAATTTCAGATTTTTCTCCCTCCCTCCCCCCTCCCCTAGACAGCAGGTAATCTCATATAGGTTATATATATATATATACACATAATAACATTAATCCTATTTCTGCATTAGTCTTGTTATAAGAGAAAAAAAATCAGAGCAATGATGGAAAACCTCAAAATAGAAAAAAACCAACAGCATCAAAAACAAAAGAAATAGTATGGTTCATTTAGCATCTATACTCTGCAGTTCTTTTTTTTTCCTGGATTTGGAGATCCTCTTCCATCAGGAGTTCCCTGGAACTCTTCTGTGCCATTGCATTGGTGAGAAGAATATAGTCCATCACAGTAGATCAACACTCAATGTTGATGTTACTGTGTTCAATGTTCTAGTTCTGCTCATCTCACTCATCATCAGCCCATGCTAGACCCTCCAGGTTTCTCTGAACTCCTCCTGCTCATCGTTTCTTATAGCACAATAGTATTCCATTGTATTCATATGCCACAACTTGTCCAGCCATTCCCCAATTGATGGGCACCCCCTCAACTTCCGATTCTTTGCCACCACGTAAAGAGCGGCTATAAATATTTGTGTACATGTGGGTCCCTTTCCCCTTTCCATGATCTCTTTGGGAAAAAGACCCAAAAGTGGTATTGCTGGGTCAAAGGGTATGCACAGCTTTATCGCCCTTTGGGCATAATTCCAAATTGCTCTCCAGAATGGTTGGATCAGTTCACAGCCCCACCAACAATGAATTAGTGTTCCAATTTTCCCACAGCTTCTCCAACATTTATTATCTTCTTTTTTTGTCATTTTAGCCAATCTGATAGGTGTCAGGTGGTACCTCAGAGTTGTTTTTATTTGCATCTCTCTAATCATTAGAGATTTAGAGCATTTTTTCATATGGGAATAGATAGCTTTGGTTTCTTCATCAGAAAACTGCCTGTTCATATCCTTTGACCATTTCTCAATTGGGGAATGACTTGGGTTCTTATAAATTTGATTTAGTTCCCTATATATTTTAGAGATGAGGCCTTTATCAGAAGTACTGGCCTCAAAAATTGTTTCCCAGCTTTCTGCCTCCCTTCTAATTTTGGATGCATTGCTTCTGTTTGTACAAAAATTTTTTAATTTAATGTAATCAAAGTCATCCACTTTGCATTTTATAATATACTCTATCTCTTGTTTGGTCAAAAACTGTTTTCCTTTCCAAAGATCTGATAGGTAGACTATTCCTTTCTCTCCTAATTTACCTATGGTATCACCTCTTATGTCTAAATCGTGTATCCATTTTGACCTTAATTTAGTATAAGGTGTAAGATGTTGGTCTATGCCTAATTTCTGCCATACTATCTTCCAGTTTTCCTAGCAGTTTTTGTCAAATACTGAGTTCCTATCCCAGAAGCTGGAGTCTTTGGGTTTATCAAACACTACATTACCAGTGTCATTTACTACTGCATTTCCTGAGCCTAGCCTATTCCATTGATCTACCACTCTATTTTTTAGCCAGTACCAGATAGTTTTGATGACTGCCGCTTTATAGTAGAGCTCCAGGTTTGGTACCGCTAACCCACCTTCCTGTGAATGTTTTTTCATTATTTCCCTGGATATTCTTGATTTTTTGTTTTTCCAGATGAATTTTGTTATTATTCTTTCTAGCTCTATAAAATAATTTTTAGGTAGTCTGATTGGTATGGCACTGAATAAGTAAATTAATTTAGGCAGTATTGTCATTTTTACTATATTAGCTCTGCCTATCCATGAGCAATTGATATCTTTCCAATTATTTAGATCTGATTTGATTTGTGTGAAGAGTGTTTGGTAGTTGTGTTCATAGAGTTCCTGGGTTTGTCTTGGCAAGTAGATTCCCAAGTATTTTATATTATCTACTGTTACTTTAAATGGAATTTCTCTTTCTATCTCTTGCTGCTGGACTTTGTTGGTCATGTATAGAAATGCTGATGATTTATGTGCATTTATTTTATATCCTGCTACTTTGCTAAAGTTGTTAATTGTTTCAAGTAATTTTTGAGTTGATTCTTGAGGATTCCTTAAGTATACCATCATATCATCTGCAAAGAGTGATAGTTTTGTTTCCTCCTTGCCTATTCTAATTCCTTTAATTCCTTTCTCTTCTCTGATTGCTAAAGCTAACATTTCTAGTACAATATTAAATAATAGGGGTGATAATGGACATCCCTGTTTCACCTCTGATCTTATTGGGAAGGCCTCTAATTTATCTCCATTGCATATAATACTTGCTGATGGCTTTAGGTAGATACTGTTTATTATTTTAAGGAAAGCTCCCCCTATTCCTAAACTCTCCAGTGTTTTTATTAGGAATGGGTGTTGTATTTTGTCAAAAGCTTTCTCTGCATCTATTGAGATAATCATATGATTTTGGTTGGTTTTCTTATTGATGTGGTTGATTATGTTAATAGTTTTCCTAATGTTGAACCAGCCCTGCATTCCTGGTATAAATCCCACCTGGTCATAGTGTATTATCCTGGTGATCACTTGCTGTAATCTCCTTGCTAATATCTTATTTAAGATTTTAGCATCAATATTCATTAGGGAAATTGGTCTATAATTTTCTTTCTCTGTTTTTGCTTTGCCTGGTTTTGGTATCACCACCATATTTGTGTCATAAAATGAATTTGGTAGAACTCCTTCTTCAGCTATTTTTCCAAATAATAAATAATAATATTGGAATTAATTGTTCTTTAAATGCTTGGTAAAATTCACCTGTAAACCCATCTGGCCCTGGGGATTTTTTCTTAGGGAGTTCATTAATGGCTTGTTCAATTTCTTTTTCTAATATGGGTTTATTTAAGGATTTTATTTCTTCTTCAGTTAACCTGGGAAGTTTGTATTTTTGTAAATATTCATTCATTTCATTTAGATTGTCAAATTTATTGGCATACAGTTGGGCAAAATAATTCCTAATTATTGATTTAATTTCCACTTCATTGGTGGTAACATCCCCTTTTTCATTTTTGATACTGGATTTGGTTTTCTTCTTTCTTTTTTTTAATCAAATTAACCAATATTTTATCTATTTTATTGGTTTTTTCACAAAACCAGCTCTTAGTTTTATTGACTAATTCTATAGTTTTTTTGCTTTCAATCTTATTAATTTCTCCTTTGATTTTCAGGATCTCTAATTTAGTATCTAATTGGGGATTTCTAATTTGTTCTTTTTCTAGCTTTTTAAGTTGCATGCCCAATTCATTAATCTCCTCTTTCTCTTTTTTATTCACGTCAGCATTTAGAGCTATAAATTTTCCCCTAAGCACCGCTTTGGCTGCATCCCATAGGTTTTGGTATGTTGTCTCATTATTGTCATTTTCTTGGATATAGTTATTGATTGTTTCTATGATTTCTTGTTTGGCCCATTCATTCTTTAGAATGAAATTATTTAGTTTCCAATTGATTTTCATTCTACTTTTCCCTGGCTCTTTCTTACATGTAATTTTTATTGCATCATGATCTGAAAAGGATGCATTTACTATTTCTGCCTTTCTACATTTAACTATGATGTTTTTGTGCCCTAAAACACGGTCAATTTTTGAAAATGTGCCATGTAATGCTGAGAAAAAGGTATATTCCTTTCTATCCCCATTCAATTTTCTCCAGACATCTATCATGTCTAACTTTTCTAGTAATCTATTCACCTCTTTCACTTCTTTCTTATTTATTTTTTGGCTAGATTTATCTAATTCTGAGAGGGGGAGATTCAGATCCCCCACTAGTATAGTATTACTGTCTAATTCCTCTTGTACCTCATTTAACTTCTCCTTTAAGAACTTGGATGCTATACCACTTGGCGCATACATATTCAATATTGATATTACTTCATTATCTATAGTAACTTTAAGCAAGATGTAATTTCCTTCCTTGTCTCTTTTAATGAGATCTATTTTTGCCTGCACTTTGTCTGAGATAAGGATTGCTACCCCTGCTTTTTTTACTTTAGCTGAAGCATAATATATTCTGCTCCAGCCTTTTACCTTTACTCTGTGTGTATCTCTCTGATTCAAATGTGTTTCTTGTAAACAACATATTGTAGGATTCTGGTTTTTAATCCACTCTGCAATTCGCTTCCGTTTTATAGCAGAGTTCATCCCATTCACATTCACAGTTATTATTATTGACTGTCTATTCCCCTCCATTCTATTTACCCCCTTTGTACTTTCCCCCCCTTCTTTCACCCTATTCCTCCTCACCAACGTTTTACTTCTTACCCCTGCCTCCCCCGATCTGCCCTCCCTTTTTATCACCCCCTCTCTTTTCTTTACCCTTTTCTCCCTTGTTTTTGTCCTCCCTTCTATCAGTCCCCCCTTTCCCTTCCCCTTTTGATTCCCTAAAGAATGAGTTAAGTTTCTTTATCCCAATGAACGTATATGTTATTCCCTCTTTGAATCAAATCTAATGAGAATAGGGTTGAAACAATGTTCACCCCTCCTTTCTTTCCCTCTATTGTAATAGGTTTTTTTTTCACCTCTTCATATGAAATAATTCAGCCCCTTCCACCTCCCCTTTCCTCTCCTCCCCATAGACTCCCTTTTTAACCCCTTAAAATTTTTTTTTGTATCATCACATCAAAGACAATTTATATTTATACCCTCTGTGTAAAGTCCTTCTCTCTGACCAAATACATTTACAGTTCTTAAGAGTTATGAGTATTATCTTCCCATGTAGGGATATAAACAGTTTAACCTAATAGGGTAACCTTTTTTTTTTTTCTCCCCCTCTGTTTACCTTTTTAAACTTCTCTTGAGTCTTATATGTTGAGATCAAATTTTCTATTCAGTTCTGGTCTTTTCACCAGGAAAGATTGAAAGTCCCCAATGTCATTAAATGTCCATCTTTTCCCCTGAAAGAAGATGCACATTTTTGCTGGGTAATAGATTCTCGGCTGCAATCCAAGCTCCTTTGCCTTCCAGAATATCATGTTCCAAGTCTTGCGGTCTTTTAATGTTGAAGCTGCCAGGTCCTGAGCAATCCTGACTGTGGCTCCATGATATTTAAATTGATTCTTTCTGGCTACTTGGAGTATTTTCTCCTTCACCTGATAATTCTGGAATTTGGCTACAATATTCCTTGGAGTTTTCCTTTTGGGGTCTCTTTCAGGAGGTCATCGGTGGATTCTTTCAATGATGATTTTATCCTCTGATTCTATGATATCAGGGCAGTTCTCCTTAATAATTTCCTGGAATATGGTGTCTAGATTCTTTTTCTGGTCATGGCTTTCAGGTAGTCCAATGATTCTCAAATTGTCTCTCCTGGATCTGTTTTCCAGATCAGTTGTCTTTCCAATGAGGTATTTCACATTTTCTTCTATTTTTTCATTTTTTTGATTTTGCTTGACTGATTCCTGGTGTCTCATGGATTCCTTATCTTCCAACTGTCCAATTTTAATTTTTAAAGCATTGTTTTCTTCGGTAAGATTATGCACCTTTTTTTCCATTTGGCCAGATGAATTTTTTAAGGCATTGTTTTCTTCAGTGAAATTATTCACTTTTTTTTCCATTTGGCCAGTCAATCTTTGTGCTTCCTTTTCCAAGCTGCTGATTCTTTTTTCATAGTTTTCTTGTTTTGCTTTCATTTCTCTCCCCATTTTTTCTTCTACCTCTCTCAATTGATTTTTAAAATCCTTTTTGAGCTCCTCCATGAAGGCTTTTTGTTCCTGAGACCAATTCACCTTCCCTCGTGAGGCTTCACATGTAGGCAATTTGAGGGTATTGTCCTCATCTGAGTTTGTGTTGGCTTCTTCCCTATTGATACAGAAGCTCTCAATGGAGAGGGCTCTTTTTTGCTTCTTACTCATTATTGCAGCTTATTTATTTATTTTTTAAGTTGAGGTCTGCTCTCGGGGCACCAGAGTCCCTGTTTTGGGCTTCTTGTGCAGGGGTATAGGTGCTGTGTGACCAGTTTTTTACTCTGAGGCCTTTATGGTGTGTGGAGATCCCCTGCCCTGCACTTCCTGTCTGGGTGCACTCGGACAGCCAGGCGCCCGCTCCTGGTGTTTGTTCCCGCCTGACCCGTTCGTCGCCCTCCCGGCTGGTGCAGGTAGGTTTTTCCACTGTCCTTCTTGGCCACCAGATTTTTGAACCGGGTTTCAGGGGCCTCAGTTGTTCGGCTGTGGCCCACAGCTCCTGCTGACTTGCCCTGAGCCCCTTGGCGCTGGGTTGCTGCCCTGTGCTGGGCCTCCCTTTTGCCCGAGTCAGACCAACCATTTCCTGAAGTCTTCTAAATTATCTCTGGTTGAAGGACTGTGTCTCTCTGTCCCTTTGCAGGTTCTGTAGTTTCAGAATCCGTCCAGAGGCTTGATTTAATGTTCTTTTTGAGGGAAGAGAAGGAGAGCTCAGGCAGTTTGCTGCTTCCTCTCTGCCATCTTGGCTCCGCCCCAAATAATTGCTCTTTATAATGGAATAAAAGTGCTAGAATCTAAGCTCATCTTCTGTAGGGTGACAGAATGAATCTTTAAGCCAAGTCAAGGATCAGAAGGGACACCTGGGATTATATACATGGCAGCTACCTACCAGTGGTGCAAGGGACAGAGCACTGGGCCTGGAGTCAGGAAGACCAGAGTTCAAATGTGGCCAGAGATATTTGTTGGTTTTGTGACCCTGGGCAAGTCACTTATCCATGTTTGCCTCAGTTTCCTCATCTGTAAAATGAGCTGGAAAAGGAAATGACAAACTGCTCCAGTAGCTTTGCCAAAGAAATCCCAAATGTGGTCACAAAGAGTTGGACATGCAAAGAGTTGGAGATGGCTGAAAAAACAACTGAAGAATAACAAAAAACTAAGCTAAACTAAACTAAACCACACACACACCCCTTGTTTATTTGTTCCCACAATGTTTTTATTTCTTTTGCTCGGTCTCTATTTTGAGAACGTTTTTATTCCATATAGATTAGAATTATTAATGTTTGGCAGGGTGACTCCTTACAAAACCATTGGTCTTGAGTTTCTATGGGCATTGCTATGTCAGCAGCAGTTTTGTCAATGATAATACCCTGCCTCCAGTGCAGTTCTTAAGGTCTCATGACTCCTTTACACTCTTAAAAATTATTGAGCTCACCCCCTCCAAAAAGTTTTTGTCTGTTTTGTCTCCATCAGTCAATAGGTCCAAATTCCTTATGGACAGATAACCTTTCCCTAACGCCTTACATCAGTCCTTTTGTCTTTAATTGCTATCATAAATCCTTCTGTTCCTGTAAATAAATCTTCATGATTCAGCTATTTATTTAATGCTTCTTTGTTGACCTAATGTTGGTTGAGTTTGTGTGGATGTTGCCCTTGGAAGAGGTTGCATTTGGAATGATCAATAACAACAACAACAACAACAACAACAACAACAACAACTAGCATTTCTATCGTGCTTTAAGATTTGAAAAGTGCTTTACAAATACAATTTCATTTTATTCTTAGGTCAGCCCTGGGAGGTAGGTGGTATTATTAGCCCCATTATAACGATCAGGAAACTGAAGCTGAGAAAGGTTAAGTTACTTGCCCTGATCACCCAGCTAGTAAGTGATCTGAGACAGAATTGGAACTCAGTTTTTCCTGACTGCTGGTCCAGCATTTTATTTTTAATTTTTTTTGACCCAGCACTTTCTTTTCTTTTCTTTTTTAAGTTAAGTTAGGGCAAGGAGGGTTAAGTGACTTGCCCAAGGTCACACAGCTACTAAGTGTCTGAGGCCGGATTTGAACTAAGGTCCTCCTGAATCCAGGGCTGGTGCCTTATCCACTGCTCCACCTAGCTGCCCCCTGACCCAGCACTTTCTAATGCTTACTATTTGTGTGACCTCGGACAAGTTATTTAACCTCTGAGACCACAGTTTCCTTATCTGTAAGATAAGAGGACTGGCTGGGCTAGATGATCTCTAAGCCCCCTTCAGGCTTGAGGACTATGGTTCCTAAGAACCTAAGAGGCCAGGTGAGACTGATATTAAACAGTGAATATATAAACTACAAAATTGAGACTAGAATCCAGGCCTTTTTTTCTGGCTCCACGCATTTCGTGAGACAAAAGGTGTGTGAGCACAGGTTAGGGTTAAAAATAGGATCAACTTATTGCTGGAAGGTGGTCTGGGAGAAGGGCCAATTGTAGCTGTTGCTATGGTCACGCAAACAAACAGTTTGCATCCACAGTGGGGTTGATTGATGCCAGGTCTGACAGAATGGCTGGGACCATAGCAAATGGTTGAGCAACATTTCTGTTACTGTCATTTTTTGGGAAAAGACCTCTCTCCGGTGCCCTGGCAATGTGTGCCCCTATGCTGATGCCCAACATCTGGCCCTTCTCACTCTGAGCTTCCTGTTCTGACCCAACTTCTGTAGGCCTCTTATTCTTCAATTCTTCTCATTGTTGTCATGTGTGTCTTTTGAACAAGTAAACCTTGATTTTTGATTGTCTCTTTGGTCTTTGCCATCCTCCCCCAGAGTGCATATGATGATCCTGGATACTGGTTGAACTAGGGGAGGGGGGATCCCTGACACTGACACACTGACACACAACAGGGAAATTGTGGTACAAATCTGGGGCAATAGAGGTTAACTTTGCCCCTAGGTGGACCAGTTGAGACCCAGGTGTGAGCTCTTTGGACAAATAGAATATAAAATCAGTTTTTAGGCCTTTGCTGGGGAGCTTCTAAGAACTCTGTGAACTTCCTCATTGACCTTTTTTTTTTAGAAAAAAAAATCTTTCTAGAAGTTTTTATATTTCTGTATTGCTTTGAATCTTTTTGAGTATTAGAATGTGGAAAAAAAAAAGGAGTGTTTGAGCCCTCAGGCTCTGACCTAGACCCTGGGCATATAAGACTTAACTGGGACTATGAATGAGGTGGGTAATGTAGTGGATAAAACAGGGCTTGCAGTCAGAATATGAGAGTTCAAATCCTTCCTTAGACACTTACTAGCTATATGTATGACCCTGGGCAAGTCAACCTCTCAGTCTCAAGTTATTCATTTGTAAAATGGGGATGATATTACCACCTGCTTCTTAGGGGTCATTGAAAGCATCAACCAGGATGATAAAATGCTTTGCAAACCTTAAAGTTCTATGTAAATGTTAGTTATTATTGTCGTTGTTTGCTTATTTGCAGATATCTGTCTTTAAGTCAACATAACCTCTCTTTTATAAAACAATTGTTATTTTGTCTTTTCCTGGCCCTCTTTGCTCAGCTCCTTAATGTTTGTGATGCCATTTTTGTTGTTGTTCAGTCATTTCAGTTGAGTCCAACTCTTCATGATCCATTTGGGGTTTTCTTGTCAGAGATACTGGAGGGTTTGTCATTTCCTTCTCCAGCGCATTTTACAGATGATGAAACTGAGGTAAATAAGGGTTAAGTGACTTGCTCAGGGTCACACAGCTAGTAAATGTCTGAGGTCAGATTTGAACTCAGGAAAAAGAGTTTTCCTGACTCCAGGCCTGGCACTATGGCTCCACCTAGCTTCCCTTGGTAATGCCATACCCATTCATAAACTGATTCTCTTTCACCCATCTTAATTCATATTCAGAAATACTCTTATTATTCTATACAGTTTCTTCCTGTACTCTTCTCTGCCAACACCCCCACTCACACCGACCTCTTCATGGTTGGTGCTATCCTGTGCTAAGAGACTGACCACTTCCTAAGAAATGGACTTGGCCCAATGTCTAAGTCATGGAATCAGGGCAACTAGGGTGGTGCAGTGGATAAAGCACCAGTCCTGGATTCAGGAGGACCTGAGTTAAAATCTGACCTCAGACACCTGACACTTACTAGCTGTGTGACCCTCATCAAATCACTTAACCCTCATTGCCCTGCCCCAAAAAAAGAAAAGATGAGAGTCATGGAATCAGAAGATTTAGAGCTGAAAGGGACCTTAGAGATTTAGTCTAATTTTTAACGCCCATTGAACAAATTAATAAAAACGTATTAAATGCTTACAGTGTGTCAAGTGCTATATCAATCTCTGGGGAATGAATGCAAGAATTAAAAATGAGACAGTCCCTGATTAAGAAGCCCAAACTCTGTTTGGGAAATAACACATAAGAGAAAGTTTAGTTGTAGGGCAGACAGGCCAGAGAGTCTTAAAATGCTGCAAAGCCCAGGAATGCTTGGGTTGCTTCAGCAGGAAGGGATTTGCCCAAAGTCATACTGTTAATAGCAGGTGTAGGACTTGGTTTTGGGTCTTCTGAGTTCAAATTCAGGGCTCACCCTTGTAACTACAAAACAAGCCTGCTAGTGTCCTAGAAGAGATAGAAACTTGGGAACCACTGGACTCTGAAGAAAAACCTAACAATCCATAAGAATGAACAACTGTCAAACCTTGGGAAAATAACTTTATCTCCTTGGGTTTCTGTTTCCTTATCTGTAAAAGGCAACTAGATTCAGGTTCTTAACCTTGGACTTCTGAACTTAAAAAAAATAACACTTATAATTCCATGTATTTTATGCAAATTAAAAAAACCCTATTCTGAGAAGTGGTCCATCCATCCATAGGCTTTCTCAGACTGCCAAAGGGGATCATGACACTGAAAAAGACAAAAGACCCCTAGGCTAGGTGATCTTTGAGGTTCCTTTTACTCTAGACCCCTTGATCCTACAATGTTTATCTGAATATTCAGAACAACTTTGGTTTCATTTTCTTGAAGCTCTGATTTAAAAACAACAAAGTTTTGGGCAAAAGGAAGGGGAAAAAATCATACAACTGCTCTAGAAGCATAAGAAAAGAATGAGGCACAAGCTGTTCTCTCAGGGAGTTGGGTTCCTTTGCCAGGTCCCTTAATTATGGTTCTATTCATTTCTTCAAGTTTAATTTTTCCTAGACTTTGACTAAAAAGCAGATGATGCCTCATAGAGAACTTGGCAGGATTGATTTTTTTTTTTAAAGAGTCGATCTTCATGGTCCCAGTCCTGGTTCTGTCAACAACTTGCTATTCGATTTGGAGAGAGTCATTTATGGTTTCTGTGTGACTGTTTCTCAAACTGGAAAATAAGGAATGATGACAATGCCTGCCCTGGACTGACCTCTCAGGAATGCAGAGAAGGCAGGTGATGTATTGAAGTTGCCCGCAGCTTTTCAGGAGAGATGTCCATGGTTACAAAATGGCTTGAGGATCTTGGGGCTGGCTGTGATCCAACACTCTCCGTAACACAAGAATGAATCTCTCTGATCTACTTTTAACTTAGTCACTGTTTTCTCTTGGGATTCTCTGGAATGATTCTCTCTGAGACTGAGATGTCAACAACTCTCCATTATCTGTGCTGTGAAGACAAAGAATGATATAGCGAGTTCCAAGGAGAGGTAATTGTTTCCCAGTTGGCTGGTTACTTTTTTTTTTTTGATCCTGACTTATTTTACTAATTATGTTTTATTCATACTGAGATGAAAAAGAACTGAGTATAACAAGAAGGTAGGAATAGTGGCTTCAAAGTGGGATGGGTTACAGAAAGTCAGCTGTTAATTAAAAGATCTCATATTTTCTACTTCTTCTTTGGTTTCTGTTCCAGAAACAGTGTCAGAGCTGGAAGAGACCTTAGATAGACTCACAGATCTGGAGCTAGAAGGGACCTCACAGGCCATTTTGTCCAGCCACTTCATCTTACACATGAAGAATTGAGGCCCAGGTTGGCTTTTTTTTTTTTTTTTTTTGGCGGGGCAATGGGGGTTAAGTGACTTGCCCAGGGTCACACAGCTAGTAAGTGTCAAGTGTCTGAGGCCAGATTTGAAGTCAGGTACTCCTGAATCCAGGGCCGGTGCTTTATCCACTGTGCCACCTAGCCGCCCCCCCCAGGTTGGCTTTTAAGTGTTGTTGTTCAGTCATATCTGATTCTTCCTGAGTCCATGGACCATAGCACACCAATGTTGTTCATGGGGTTTTCTTGGCAAAGATGCTGTGGAGTGGTTTGCCATTTCCTTCTCCAGTGGATTAAGGAAAACAGGTTAAAGCGATTTGTCTAGCGTCACACAGCTAGTAAGTGTTTGGATTTGAACTCAGGTCTTCTTGATTCTAGGTCTGGAGCTCTATCCACTGAGTAACCTAGCTGCCTCTAAGGCTTTTAGACTAGATTAATACATCTGAAGCTGGAAAGGACTTCAGAGGCCATCTGATTCAACCACTTCATTTTACAGATTTGGAAACTGAGGACTGGTAGGGGTAGTTATATGTCTTGTCCAGTCAAACCTCTAGGAAGTGGCTTTAACAGTCATGTTGAGAAAGGCTGACTTCATAGCAACTTGTTGTTATCAGCTCCACTAGCCAGACTCTCCATTTCTTATCAGCCACTCCCTAATACTGCCACACCCTGGACTTTATCATCTTCACTTTGAAATCTCAAATTTGTTGCTTCCAGACTCTGTCCACATCACACACCCCCTCCACGCCCATCCTCACTAAGTCTAGGACTCCTAATTCTTAACCTTTTAATTTACATTGAGATGTTCCAATCTCCAGACCAAGAAAGAAAACTCCTTTTTCTCTTTCTTCTCCCATTATTGCTGAAAAACAAATGAATGCTACTTAATGTCAGCTGAGCCTTGATTGCTGTGCAACGTTTTTAATTTTTTCTTTTAAACTCTCTTGGTCATTCCCTAAAATACCCTTCACCTTCCCCACTTTCCTCAAATTTCTGTGTCTTCTTCCACCCAAGCTCTCCTCAGAAGAGCTTGCTTCATTCTTGGTGAGTCTCTTCAACTTGCTTTTTCCATGCCTCAACTCATCTTCTTCACCTTCCTTATTGTCTGAGTTAAAAAATTACTCTTTTGGGGGCAGCTAGATGGCGCAGTGGATAGAGCACCGGCCCTGGATTCAGGAGTACCTGAGTTCAAATCCGGCCTGAGACACTTAACACTTACTAGCTGTGTGACCCTGGGCAAGTCACTTAACCCCAATTGCCTCACTAAAAAAAAAAAAAAAGACTCTTTTCTAAGGGAGGCTTAGGTTCTTCATCATACCCCTTTCTGACCCTTGAACAAGAGATCCATATCAACTTTCACCTTTGCCATTCTGTAGAAATCTCCCTCTTGAATGTGTGTGTGTGTTTTGTTTTGTTTTGTTTTTAGCCACCAATGTTTTTCTCAGTCCTCAGTCCTTGCCTTTATGTCCCTGTGGCATTAGATGTGATTTACCCAGATTCAAACCTATGCTCAGGTGTCTTCTTGAGACTCCCTCTCGTGGCTTCATTAACAATTTGAGGTAGGGGGTTGGTTTGACTGATCAAATTGATCGTGAGGCATCCCAAAAGAATTACAAGACTCAGTGACTCAGTTTCCCAAGTTTTATTGCAATACTGTGAGTGACCACAGGGAGACCACCAGGGAGGTGTCCTGAATAGTTGGATGAAAATGGTTATATTTATAGAAAGAAAAAGTAGGTTATCTCCTCATTATCTTAATCTTCTCCTTAAGAAAGGTTTATGGGAGGTCTTATCCTAATTTGGAGTTCTTGGGGTCCTAAGCCAACCCATGAAGTGGGTACCTTTTTCCCTGGAGGTGTGTTTTTGGGGGTTACATGTCATAAGGTAAACCTAAGGACACATTTGGTCCTTTCTGCGCATGCTCCTAAAGACATGCTTAAATTTGTCAAAGTCATAGGGGGGGTCTCCGTGTTTTTGATCTCTTTATTTAAGGTCTGGTTTCTAGGTGTCCTGCCATCTAGGAATATTAATGGCTATTAATGGTTAATAGTCCCTAGTTACTGTCTCTGTTGATGATGTTGGTTGATAAGGACAAACCCTCTTGGTTACTGTAAGAACACAAACCTTAGTTTCTCTTTTAACCCCTTTTTGCCTCCTCCATCAAACTGACAAACATTTATTAGAGATATGTGATATGTCAAGGATATGGGTATACAAAGATGAAAGAAACTGCCCCTGCCTTCGAGTGGTTTACACTCTAAAAAGGGAAATGACATGTAAGTGCAGCCACTTCTGCTATTATGACTGTTTCGAAAGCACAAATAAGTTCCAACACAATAGTTAGGGAACAATTTGAACATAACATGAATTTTGTGTTTGCCAATGCTTGATTTTGTCCCCAAGAAACAGTGAGAAAACACAGAAAATGATACCACTTTATAATGATTAACCAGCTGCAATCTTTCCAATGACCATTTCCATCAGCAAACTTTAGGTCTTTTTCAAGGTAAAGTGTCATATTTATTGTACATATTCTAATGCTGTAGGAGTGGCTATGGTTTGTCTCTTCCTCCTCTTCTACCTTCTACCAAGGGAGAGTTTTGGCACACAAGGCTGCCCTCTTGCCCTAAGTCAACTTTGCCAGCCCTAGGCAGACTTTGGACACTGCCATTATCTATTATAAGTATTTATATATTTCTTTTCTTTCTTTCTTTTTTTTTGGGGGTAGGGTGGGGCAATGAGGGTTAAGTGACTTGCCCAAGGTCACAATGTCACATAGCTAGTAAGCATCAAGTGTCTGAGGCCAGATTTGAACTCAGGTCCTCCTGAATCCAGGACTGGTGCTTTATCCACTTCACCATCTAGCTGTCCCCGTATTTATATATTTCCGAATGATTTAACATGTATAAAACGGTGCTGCCATTTTTATTAGATTTCTATCTTTTTTGTTTGACTAAAGTTTTTGAGTGTTGAACCCCTTAAACTCATTTTATCCATGAGCCCTGTGGTTTTTATTGCTTGATTTTGCTTGTCAAGATGATTTTGGGGAATTCATGTGTCCTGTTATAAGTCCTAATTATATACAAAATAAATGCAAGATAATTGGAGGGAAGGGTGGCTAGCAGCTGAGGGGTATCAGTAAAGATTATGTTGGTTCTCTTCTACCACTCTGACTGCATCTAACTGGGGTTCTCTCACTGGATCCTCACCCTCATCTCACTGAACATTAGATGTTTCTCACTATGCATTTCTTGGTCCAATGTTTTTTTGTTTTTGTTTTTTGGGGGCCAGGAAATGAGGGTTAAGTGACTTGCCCAGGGTTAGACAGCTAGTGTCAAGTGTCTGAGGCTGGATTTGAACTTAGGTCCTCCTGAATCCAGGGTCGGTGCTTTATCCACTTCACCACCTAGCTGCCCCACCAATGCTTTTCTTAATGCCATTTCCCCAAAGTATATCCTACCCCTTTACTTACTAATTCTGCCATATATGAAAGAGTCATAGGGTCATAGATCTAGAGTTGAAAGAGACCTGAGAGGTAATCTTATCCAACCACCCCATTTTACAGATGAAGGAACTGAGGATCAGAAAATTATAAAGTGATCAACTCAAGGTCACATTGGAAGTTTGAGAAGACATTTGAATCCAGGTCTTCAGAACCAGTGCTCCTTCCACTATACCATGCTGCCTCCTTAGGATCTAGGATTTCATTTGAGTGGGGGCCAGCTCATCCTGGAGTAATTTTAGAGTGATGGATTGGGAGTCAAAAAGACCTGGCTTTGAACTTGCTCCAGACACATACTGTGTGACTCTGGGCAAATCATTTACCCTCTCTGTGACTCTGTGCCTTCATCTGTAAAATGGTGGGGAATAATACCTGGACCCTTCATAGGGCTGCTATGAGGACCAAATGAGACAAAGTGCTTGGTAAGTCTTAAGGCAATATGTAAATAAAATTTATTACGTAAATGACTCCAATTCTCATCCTCAGGTCTATACCTAATTATCTTTTGTTAAAATTTGTACATCACTTTCCTTTCCAAATATATCCCTTTCCTTTCCCCTACCCAGAGTATAATCTCCTATAACTAAAAATTTAAAAATTAAGAAATGAGAAATAGGGGAAAATACAGCATAGCAAAACACCTAAATTCTTCATCCCTACACAAATATTCTGTTCCAATCAAGCTCTAATCAAACTGAACTATTCTCTGCCCTTATAAATGGTCTGTAATGATTGGAATGATGCCACCTGCTGGAGAACTACTGTAGGAAAGCTCTGCCATGAGAAGGCATCTGAGGGCAAGCCATGTGGTCAAGGTCCTTGGCGTCAGGAAGTGACATTTGCTCATGGGTACTGTCTATCAAGGCAACCAGCCAATCAACTTGAGGAGCCTCTCATTTCTGGGAGGAGGACATGAAGTAGGAAGTGGATGCTGGACATAGTCCAGTTTCTTCCTCTCTCCCTCCTAAAATAGCCTGGTGTCATGGAAGCTCTAACACATGCACCTAGTTTAACTTAACTTGTTTTCTTTTTCTTTCACTTAGTCTGATGGCATGGTCAGAATCCATCCATCTGTGGCCTAGCACAATTGCTGGAAGTCTCAGAACCATGAGATGTGGTATGGTAACCTTTCCATAACATTTTCAGGTGTCATGGACATATTACTAAATTTGGCTTTGATCCAGACACATTGTGGTAAGAAGTGTTATAGATTGCATAACTACCTCAACCCTGTATTATATAAAGGAGGGGAATGTAATATGATAATATGAGTTTGAGTATGAGTTATATTTTGAAGAACTCTCACTGTTTAATTTGATTATTGACAATGCTATGCTAAGGAATGGTAAAAATCCAGCAGTTCAACAGCTCGAGAAGTGAGTCCAGAGACAACCAGAGTCCAAACCAGAGTCCAGTCTTTCCTGATGACCATTTGAAGAAGACAAGATCTCAAAGACTAAATGAACAGTTTTGTTTTGTTGTTTTTCTTTTTTCCTTCTGTTATTATATACACCATTTGTAGCATGTATTCTCTGCAGAGGCCCTCCCTCTGCAGACCAGTGTTAAAGCGCTGGTTCATGAGGGACCACCCCTCTGGACAAACTTTCCTTTCTGCCTTTTCTATATTGTTATTAACATATTGTTTGTTAGCATAGGGTATTATATTCTGTTATTTTTGACTGTTTCATCAAGGAAACACCCCATGTTTTTTTGAAGAAACAAAGGAGGGACTGTAGTGATTGGAATGACGCCACCTGCTGGAGAGCTACTGTAGGAAAGCTCTGTCATGAGGAGAAGGCATCTGAGGGCAAGCCATGTGGTCAAGGTCCTTGGTATCAGGAAGTGACGTTTGCTTGTGGGTACTGTCTATCAAGGCTACCAGCCAATAAACTTGAGGAGCCTCCTATTTCTGGGAGGAGGACACTAAGTAGGAAGTCGATGCTGGCAGAGGGCTTTTTTCCTCTTTTGGTTCCTGACCTTGCCATGGCAGGTCGGATGATGGGGTCTCTTAGAAATAGTTAGATTTTGGGGCAGCTAGATGGTGCAGTGGTTAAAGCACCAGCCCTGGATTCAGGAGGACCTGAGTTCAAATCCAGACTCAGACACTTGACACTTACTGGCTGTGTGACCCTGGGCAAGTCACTTAACCCACATTGCCTGCCCCCCCAAAACCCAACAAAAACTAAAAACAAACAAACAAACAAAAAGAAATAGTTAGATTTTTACCTTTCTCTCTAATCCTACTGCTTTTTTTTAAGTGAGGCAATTGGGGTTAAGTGACTTGGCCAGGGTCACACAGCTAGTAAGTGTTATGTGTCTGAGGCCAGATTTAAACTCAGGTACTCCTGACTCCAGGGCCGGTGCTCTATCCACTGCGCCACCTAGCTGCCCGATCCTAATGCTTTTTAATAAATACTTAAACACTTAAATACTCTTGCTAAAGCTTATAATTTATTGGTGACCACTCATTAGATCTTAAATAGTATAGCTAGAATTTTAGCCCCTTACAGATCTTATATTCTCACTTCTCCACACCTTTGATTATATCATTTCTTCTACCTAGATTGTTGTTGTTCAGTCATGTCTGACTTTTCATTACCTCATTTGGGGTTCTCTTGGCAAAGATACTGGAGTGGTTTGCCATTTCCTTCTCCAGCTTATTTTATGGATGAGGAAACCAGGGCAAACAGGATTAAGTGATTTGTCTAGGTTTACATGGTTAGTTAAGTATCTGAGGCTGAATTTGAACTTGGGTCCTCTTGATTCCAGGACCTATGTTCTATTCACTGTGCCACCTCACTGCCCCACTCTACCTTGATTGTCCTCCAAACCACTCCCTTAATTCAAAGTCCCACTCAAATGGTGTCCCCTTGAGCACAGACTTTCCCCATGTGGTCTTGGGATGGGCTATCTGCTTTTCTTGTTTTTATTTTCTTTATTGCCATTTCCTCTTCTTCATTTATTATTTCAGGGTCATCATTGTAGAAAGTAGTGATAGGACATCTTGACAGATCTTTTTCATTTTTCATATGTTTGTTGTCCCTTCAGTTTCATCCTTAAATATTCTGAAGATTATCTGGGTCCATTGTGTTTCACACAAAGATTTCTATAAGTATATTTTATGCTTCCTGCCTCATTCTTTTGTAAATCTGGCAATGGAGGGATGCATCATGGATATAATTAAATAACATTTCATATTGTACTTACCTTTTGTCTTCTGACCTTTTGTGTGCTTTTCTTATCTTTCCCATTAAGGAGTAGGTAACTTCAGATCAAGGACCATGGTTTTTTCACCTTTGTATCCTCTATAGCACCTAATACAACATCTGCATGAGTTATATCTCACATTATGTTGTTGTTGTTAGTCCTTTGTTTTCAAAGAGGACCAATGACATCATGTAATAGATGATGATATCTTTACCTGTGCAAGAACTGGATTTAAGTGAGGCAGACTTGCACGAGGTCATCAGCCTCGATCTCTTTTCCAGAGTCATTGAAGTCCAGTGGCAAGGCAAAGGCCAAGATCCCCAACCATTGCCTGGGATATAGTGTAACCTTGGCCTCTTTGCTGTCTGACCAACCCCTAAGCATTCCACATTGCCCGCTTCACCTGCCTTCATGGCTGTTGGAACAAATTATTCACATCTGTCCATTCCACCTGGGGGAATTCTTCACATGCTTGGGATGGACATCCCCCTAAATCACTGATGGGTTTGAGACTGCTCGGTCAATAAGGAGAAGCTTTTGGAGAGGTTGTGATTTTCCCAAGCATTAATAAGTATCAGGGTCAAGACTCAGACCCAAGTTTTCTGATCCTAAGTCCTGAATTTTTCTATTATACCTTGCTGATTCTTAGCAGGCACTTGGTAAATATTTGGTGAATGTATGAATGCATGTATGAATGAATGAATGAATGAAAGAAAGGAAATGAGTGAATGAAAATCCTTGAAGGAAGGTAGACTATTTCTTCAATTCTTTAGATTCCTCATATATATACTAGGTGCCACATACTTTGTAGGTACATAGTAAATATTATTTGATTGACTAATTGCTTGCTATAGATAATCCACAGATTGTATATCTACATACTCTTCAGTCAAGCATTACTATCCTCCTTTGCTGTTCCTTGAACAAGACATTCCATCTCATGAGAATTTTCCTTCCCCTGCTTGGAATATGATCCCTCCTCATCTTTACCTCCTGGTTTCCCTGACTTCCTTCAAGTCCCATTTAAAAGTCCACATGGTACAGGAAACCTGTCCTGATTCCCCATTATTCTAGTGTCATCCGTTTGTTGATTATTTCCAATTCATCTTGCATACAGTTTGCTTAAACACAGTTGTTTGCACAGGTGTCACCTCTCCCATAGAATCAGAGTTCCTTGAGAGCCAGGACTTTCTTTTACCTTTCTTTTTATCCCTAAAGCTTAGCATGATGCCTAGAATATAAAGTAGGTTCTTGATAAATGTCTTTTGACTAACTATACTGGAGGACAACCAAAAAGGTTCCAGTGGGACATTTATGAGCAGGGTGGATTAAAGTTTAGGTTCAGACACAAGTCAAACTCACCTTTGGAACCAGTCCCCAGAAGAGCTCAGTTTCCTCATCTATAAAATGAGGTCCTTTCTGGCTCTACATTCATGAACCTAGGATCCACTGAGATGTTTGGAGTATCACAGCACAGCTGTCTCAGAATGTCGACTTTTCCCAAGATATCCAGAAGGGGTCACTAGGTCACCAAGTTTGAAACTTGCTCAAATGTCTGAGTAAATCCTTATTAAGAAGGACAAAGTGTGGACTTAAAAAAAGTATGCCCCCCCCATTATATGTAAAACCAATTTTCAACATCCATTTTAAAAAAATTTTGAGTTCCAAATTTTCTCTCATCCTCCTTAGACGGCAAGCAATCTGACATAGGTTATCTTTTTAAAAGCATATTCTGGAATTAAAGTCTCATAAACTTGCTAATCAATAATCATTTAAGTGTTTACTATGTTCCAGACATAGATGTTGGGTATATAAAACAATAGTGAAACAAACCTTTCCTTCAAGGAACTTACATTCTATTGGAGGTAGACAATAGGAGGTGTTTCTCTCTGTGTGCAAGCATGTGAGTGTGTGTCTGTGTTTGTATGTATACACAGAACAAATGTGATATAAATACATGTAGGCAAGAGAGAGGGCATTAAAAGCAGTTGGAATATGTATTGCCATATTAAAAAATGCTCTAAATCACTATTGATTAGAGAAATGCAAATTAAAACAACTCTGAGGTTCCACCTCACACCTATCAGATTGGCCAATGTGACAAAAATGGAAAATAATAAATGTTGGAGAAGCTGTGGAAAAATTGGAACACTAATGCATTGTTGGTGGAGTTGTAAACTGATCCAATCATTCTGGAGAGCAATTTGGAACTATGCCCAAAGGGCTATGGGACTGTGCATACCCTTTGGCCCAGAAATACCACTATTAGGTCTTTATCCCAAAGAGATCATATAAAAGGGAAGAGGACCCACATGTACAAAAATATTTATAGCTGCTCTTTTTGTGGTGGCAAAGAATTGGAAACAGGGGATGCCCATCAATTGGGGAATGGCTAAACAAGTTGTAGTATATGAATGTAATGTAATACTATTGTTCTGTAAGAAACGATAAACAGACAGATTTCAAAGAAACCTGGAAGGACTTACATGAACTGATGCTAAGTGAGATGAGCAGAACCAGGAGAACATTGTACACAGACAGTATCAACAACATTGTGTGATGATCATCTGTGATAGACTTAGCTCTTCTCAGCAATACAATGATTCAAAGGATTCATAATGGACAATGTTCTCCACATCCAGAAAAAAGAACTGTGGATTCTGAATGCAGATTGAAGCACAGTTTCTACATGTTTTTTTTTTTCTTTTTTGAGGTTTAACCTTGTGTTCTGATTCTTTTCACAACATGATTAATGCAGAAATATGTTTAATGTGATTGTACATATATTACCCATATCAGATTGCTTGCTGTCTTGGGGAGGGGGGAAGGAAGGGAGAGAGGGAGAAAAATTTGAAACTAGAAATCTTATAAAAACAAATGTTGAAAACTAGCTCTACATGTAACTAAAAAATAATAAAATACTTTTTATGAAAAAAAAAACAGCTGGGGGTATCAGGAAAGGCTTCTGTAAAAGGTAGTATTTGAGTTGTGTTTGGAGGAAGTTAAGGTATTCTGTGAGGCAGAGAGAAGAACTGAGTGCATTCTCGGCACCCGAGACCACCAGTGAAAAGGCACAGAATTGGGGATGAATGACAGTGTTTATAGAAGTGAGAGAAAGCTAGTTTGGCTGTACCACTAAGTGTAGAAAGGAAAACAATGTCTAATGAGGCTGGAAAAAATAGCTTTCAGGTGTGTGGTGGCGGCGGCACTAAATTGTGAAGGACATTAAAAGCCAAAGAGAGGATTTTATAAAGGGAACAGGGAGCCAAAGGAGTTTATTGAGAAGGGGAGTGACGTGGCTAGATCGCTATATAAGAAAAATCATTTTGGCTGTTGTGTTGGAAAAGGGAGACCAATTTAGATGCTATTGCAGTAGTTCAGGAAGGAGGGGATGGGGGCTTGAATGACTGCCTGCATAGAGACAAGGGATCAGCATTGAGAAAGATTGTGGAGGTAGAAATGAGATTTGGCATCTGATCGAATCAATGGGGTGAGAGAGAGTGAGGAGCTGAGGAAAATGCCGAGGTTACAAACCTGGAGGATTGGAAGAATGTTAGTGTTCTGAGCAGATATAGTGAAGTTAGGTAGAAGTATGGGTTTAGGGGAAAAGATAATGAGTTCTATTTTGGACATACTAAGTTTGAGCTGTCTTCTTAGACATCCAGTTTGACATGTCCATTAGGCACTTAGTGATGCGGGACTGGAGCTCAGGGGAGATTCTCAGGCTATTTATAGTCAGAAGCATTTCCCAAGGAATAATCGAAAGGTGTTTCCTTGCATTTTTTGTCTCAGATAAGACTCCTTCCCATTTAAAAAAAATGAAAACTCCCATTCACTGTCTTTTCCTGCACATGCATTTATGTTCATGTGTTATTTTATGGTCTCATATTGCTCTGCTATTTCCTCTGTCAATTATGATCCTCATAATTATTTTAGGATTTAGGTAGGACAGGAAAGATCACTATTTTACAGCTACAAGTTAGGAGCCCCGAGCCTAAGGATCTCTAAGGTCCCTTCCAGCTCTGATCTGATTCTACTGCTCATTTTCCAGAAGAGGAAAATAAGACCCAGAGAGAAGGGATTTGCCCAAGTTTACACATGCAAATTAGTGATAGAGTTGGGACTAGAACTGCTAGTCCTTGACCTCTAAGCCAGTACCATATGTTTAAAAAGAATAGCTGATGATGATCGATCCCTAAATAGGCAAACCGGCAGTTTTGTACTCTCTGAGCTGTCAATCTAGTATCTCCCAGATGTCCTGAAAACCTGAAAATGAGAAAGCTAAATGAAAGTGTGGTCAAGGTGAAGATGGGTTGTTATTCTGCTAATGAGTGTTCTATGCAGATAGGAATACAGGGAAATGACTCCAAGGGAGAAAGAGTTAGGGTGGGAAGGAAAGTGGGAGGGAGAAATAGAGAGAAAAAAAATGATCTGGAAATCTTTGAAAGTTGTGAAAGTTGTTCTATTGGTGGTAAGGGAGAAGTTAATAGATAATTGTGAACTCAGCTCTCCAATTGTTTTATCTTCTGAGTGGATGTTTCCATTACAAATGCCACATAGAAACAAATTCAGAGTTGGCACTAGACTGCACTAGCCCACTTCAACCCCCTGAGACAGATGGCAATTAAGAAGAAAATTTACAACATTTACCCTTTTGGCAGTGACACCAGTATATTCATTCACAAAATTCCTAATATGGATTAATTGAAGGAAATCATAGAATTACAGCTTGAGAGCTGGAAGGGACTTCAGAGACCATTGGGTCCAACCCCTTCATTTTTTATACTAATATTTTATCTTTCCCCAATTGCATGTAAAAACAATTTTCAACATTCATTAAAAAAAATTGAATTCCAAACTCTCTCTCCCCCCATTCCTGAGACAGTAAGCAATTTGATATAGCTTATGTGTGCAATCATGCAAAATATATTTCCATATTAGTCATGTTGTGAAAGAAACTATAGACAAAAAACCCCAACCCCCCCTCAATAAAATAAAAATAGTATGCTTCAATCTGCATTCAGACTTCATCAGTTCTTTCTCAATTATTTGAAGGCTTAGAACCAGGAAGAGGAGCTAGATTTGTTTTCTTTTACCCCTAAGGTCAGAACTAGGATCAGTTGATGGAAGTGGCTGTTAAAGCCTTGATATAAAGACAAACTTCCTAGCAATTAGAACTATCTAAATGCATTGGGTTTGGGTTTTTTTGGGGGGGAGGGTTGTATTTTTTAATAGCATTTTATTTTTTCCAATTACATGTAAAGATGGTTTTCAACATTCGTTTTTTATAAGATTTTGAGTTCCAAATTTTTCTCCCTCCTCCTTTCCCTCCCCCTCCCCAAAGACAGTAAGCAATCTGATATAGGTTATACATTACAATCATATTAAACATATTTGCACATTAGTCATATTGTGAAAGAAGAAACAGAACAAAAGGGAAAAACCATGAAGGAAAAAAAAACAAACAAAAAAGTCAAAATATTTTGCTTCACTATGCATTCAGACTCTGGGGATGTATAGCATTTTTCATCATGAGTCCTTTGGCATTGTCTTAGATTATTATATTCCTGAGAATAATTAAATCATTCATGGTTGATCATTGTATGATATTGCTGTTGCTGTGTACAATGTTCTTGGCTCTGCTCATTTCACTTTGCATCAGTTCATGTAAATCTTTCCAGGTTTTTCTGAAGCCATTCTGCTCATCATTTCTTTCTTTCTTCTGCTTCTTCTTCTTCTTTTTTTTTTTTGGTGAGGCAATTGGGGTTAAGTGACTTGCCCAGGGTCACACAGCTAGTAATTGTTAAGCATCTGAGGCTGGATTTGAACTCAGATCCTCCTGACTCCAGGACCGGTGCTCTATCCACATCATTTCTTATAGTACAATGCTATTGAATTACAAATATATATGCCACAACTTGTTTAGCCATTCCTCAATTGATAGGCATCTCCTAGATTTCTAATTCTTACCCACTACAAAAGGAGCTGCTGTAACTATTTTTGTACAAATAGGTCCTTTCCCCACTTCTTTGATCTCTTTGGGATACAGACCTAGTAGTTGTATTGCTGGGTCATAAGGTCTGCAGTTTTATAGACCTCTGGGCATAGTTTCAAATTGCTCTCCAGAATCCAAGCCCTTCATTTTGCTGATGAAGGACCCAAGGCAGAGGGAGGTTAAGCATCTTTTCTTTATTTACATTAGAGGTAGGATTTGAACATCTGTCTTCTGGCTCTAATGTTCTTTACACTCTTCCACACTGCCTCTGTAATGGGGAAGTTTAGCCTGGAGAAGATTTCAGGGGGATATAATAGCTGTAATCCAGGCCATTTGAAAGGCCATTTCATGAAAATGCAGGTATTTTCCTGCTTGGCCCAGAATTTCAGGAACAATGGGTGAATGTTACAGAAGCAGGTTTAAGTTTAAACTTTTTTTTAAAAATAGGATTCAGAAGTGGCGTGGGCTTCCCCTTGTGGAAGTGAGTTCTACATCACTGGAGGGCATCCAATGGATATTGGATGCCAGGAATGCGGTAGAGGGGATTTCATAATTTTTAAAAAAGAAATAGCGGGGCAGCTGGGTGGCACACTGGATAGAGCACCGGCCCTGTATTCAGGAGGAATTGATTTCAAATCTGACCTCAGACACTTAACACTTACTAGCTGTGTGATCCTGGGAAAGTCACTTAACCCCAATTGCCTTACCAAAAAAAAAAAAAAAAAAAGCTCACATTTCTGTAGTGCTTTAAGGTTCACAAAACACTTTACAAATTTCTCGTTTGGTCCTCCCAACAATCCTGGGAGCTAGGTGATATTATTATTCTCATTGCCATTTTACAGATCAGGAGATTGAAGCAAAGAGATGTAAAGTGATTCATCCAGAGTCACATAGTGTCTTGGTCTTGGGTCTTCCTGACTCAAGGTACAGTGCTCTCTATCCACTGTGCCAGCTAACTGCCTATAACTACATGGGTTGAGCCACATAGACTCCAAGGTCCCTTCCAACCCTATGGTTCTGAGATTCCACACCCTGTAGTCAAGTCTCCATTTTTCACACTAAAAAGTAGATGTTCCAAATATAAACAGATCATCCCCAAACTTTTCTTATTCCATGATTAAAAAAAAATCATGGTGTCTTTTTCATAATGTTTTGCTCAAGTTAATGATAACATGTTCAGCACTTTATATCTAGAGGATAATGGCTGGCTGGGTGGTAGGGAAAGGCATGTTCAGAAGTGTGCTAGCTAACCAGGAGAAACCAGCCTAGGATTCAAATCACTGCAGATAACCACCAGGATGGCTTTTCCATTCAGGATTATTGAAGAACTGTAGAAAGGTATTTGTGTCAATGAATCTATGCATGGGGCACCATGCTAATTGTTAGGGACTCAAATACAATCCACAATTCCTGTTTACAAGGTCATGGTACAAATTAATGAGAGAACTGAGATAGAACCCAGGTCAATGCATAGATACCATGAAGACAAACGTTTGAAAGTTATCTCTGAGGATTTAGAGTCATAGACTCTCAGGAATGGGAACAACCTCAGAGGTCATCCAATCGACCCATTACTGAATAAGAATTCCATCTTTATAACAGCCCCCAAAGATGGTCCTCCAGTTTTCACTTGATACCTCCAGTGCTGGGGAACTCATTACCTTATAAAGTGGCCCAATCTGGCAAAGAAATGAAATCAAGGGAATGCCCATAAATTGGAAAATGGCTGAACAAGTTGTGGTATATTAATGTAATGGAATGCTATTGGGCTATAAGATATGATGAGCAGGCAGATTTTAGAAAAACCTGGAAAGACTTAAGTGGACTGATGCTTAATGAAGTGAGTGGAACCAGGAGAACACTGTACACAGTAACAGTGACATTGTGCAATGATCAACTGTGATAGACTTAACTCTTCTCAGCAATACAACGATCCAAGACAGTTCCAAAGGACTCAGGATAGAAAATGCTTTCCACATCCAGAGAAAGAACTATGGAGTCTGAATGCCTATTATTTTCACTTTTTTTTCCTTCATGGTTTTCCCCTTTCGTTCTGTTTCTTCTTTCACAATGTGACTAATGTGGAAATATGTTTACCATGATTGTAATGTATAACCTATATCAGATTGCTTGCTGGCTTTAGAAGGGGGAGAAAAATTTGGAACTCAAAATCTTATAAAAATGAAAGTCGAAAACTATCTTTACATGTAATTGGAAAAAATAAAATGCAATTAAAAATACAACCACCATCCCCCACCCCCAAACCAAACCCAATGTGTTTAGATAGCTCTAATTGTTAGGAAGTTCGTCTTTACATCAAGGCTTTAACAGCCATTTCCACCAACAGATCCTAGTTCTGCCCTCAGGGGTAAAAGAAAACAAATCTAACTCCTCTTCCTGGTACTAAGCCTTCAAATAATTAAAGATGGGGGTGTGCTGGTAAATGTTTAACAATCATCTTGGAGTGGAGGAGGAAATATACAAAGAATATTCTTTGAAGTTTAACCCGTATTATTAACATTTTCTCCACCACTTTCTTTAGACTAAACAACAAAATAAGAAAGCGAGACTTTTGGATTTCAGAGGTGTAAATGCTCACAATGAAAATTTAACAATTGCCTCCCCCTTTCCCCTCCCCACCCACCCACCCACCCAAGACAACAATGTCTTCCTACAAGTCTTCCTTTCTCTAGTGTAAACACTCTAGATGGTTCTGGATAAGATAGTTGAGAGACAGCCCTAGGGTTGAACATGGTGAAAAAATTGGTAACATGTTGGCCAAAGTGTTGGGGACTGGGCAGAAATTTGGACTAGATCTCTAAAATTCTTTCTGATTTTATATTATGTACATTTTGGTAAATAAGAGCAAGAAATCCTTCCCTCCTTTCTCCTTCTTCCCTTCTTGCCACCTCTTCCCTTCTTCCCCAACTACTGGTCGGTCACACAGATATTTTCTCATTTTATTTTTCCCACGCACTAAAGGCACAGTTCTGGTCTCTGATCTGCTTTTTTTGTTTTTTTTTGTTTTTGTTGTTTTTGAATAAAAGTATTTTGTTATTTTCCAGTTACATGTAGAGATAGTTTTCAACATTTGTTTTTATAAGATTTCCAATTTCCAATTTTTCTAGACAGCAGGTAATCTGATATAGTATATGTATATATATATATATAATAACATTAAATATATCTCTGCATTAGTCATGTTAGAAGAATCAGAGCAAAAAGGAAAAACCTCAAAAAAGAAAAACAACAGCACTAAAAACAAAAGA
The DNA here is from genome assembly GCF_019393635.1 of Dromiciops gliroides. Lineage (NCBI taxonomy): Eukaryota > Metazoa > Chordata > Mammalia > Microbiotheria > Microbiotheriidae > Dromiciops > Dromiciops gliroides. The sequence goes on along the minus strand of NC_057864.1, from coordinate 172,325,971 downwards.
AATGGTATGGTTCAATCAGCATCCATATTCCTTCACAGTTTTTTGTGTTTTTTTTTTTTTTTTCTGGATTTGGAGAGCCTTTTCCATCATGAATCCTTTGGAACTTTCTTGTACCGTTGTATTGGTGAGAAGAATCTAGTCTATCACAGTTGATCAACACATAATGTTGATGATACTGTGTACAATGTTCTTCTGCTTCTGCTAATCTCACCCATCTGATCTGCTTTAAGGGAGACCTGCTACATTAGAAAATAAATTTACTTAATGCACTGGATTTGCAGTTAGAGAACCTGGATCCAGATCTTGACTTTGCTATTTTACTGTTGATATGATCCTTGGCAAGCCACTCAATTTTTCTAGGCATTAGTTTGCTCACCTGTAAAATGAGGGCCGTTATATTTAGTGACAGCTAAGGATCTATGATCCTAGAAAGACTAAAAATTAAAAAATGAGTAGGTTATTGACATAGCAAAGGGATGCTTCCTCTCAAAAAAGGATTTGTCAAGGGTCGATTTTAAATAGTGAGGTCTTCTGCATTCCAAGTAGAGTTCTATTGACAGATGTTAAATCCAGACCCACCTTTTCAGGGATAAGGCAGTTGTGAACAGCCAGACCCATCTATGTAAATTTAGAAAATGAAATCAGAGGTTTGAGGTATGGGGGGGGGTGTTTTCCTAAGATCATGGGAATTGCATATTCCAGGCCAGGGCAAATGCAAACTGCTCAATAATAAAAGATAAGCAAAGAAATAACCAGCACGCTCAAGGTCATCATTGCTTCTCTGCCTCACATAACAAGGAAACAAAGGTTCATTTCAGAAGGCAGAGGAGCTTCATGCTTTGTGGCAATTTTTGAATGAGGGATTTCAGGACAGTGAGGATAACTCTCCGAACCTTTTTCTCTAAAAAAAAAAAATGATAGCTTTTGTTTTCACATTGTCAATTTCTCTCACCATCCCTACCTTAAACCCTCCAAGTAAACCAATACATATGACAAAGGATTTTCTTTTTAAAGAAAAAAGAGGAAAGGGGCGGGGTGAACAAAAACGAGCAATGCATCAAAAATATACAAAGAAAATCCCATATGTAATGCTCCATATCCATGGAATTTTTGCCACTGCAAGGGAATTAGGGAGATGAATCCTCAAATCTCTTTGGGGCCCTGTTTGTTCTCTGTAATTCTGCAATGTTCACTTTCGGTTGATTGGTCATTGTTGCTCTTTCCACTTACATTGCTGTAGTCACTGTGTAAATTGTTTTCTTGGCTCTGCTTCATTCTTCAGGAAAGTTTTTCCATGCTTCTCTGTATTCATCACATTCATTGTATCTTCCAGAACAGTAATATTCCATTATATTCATGCACCACAATTTGTTGAGCCATTCCCCAATTGATGGGCAACTACTTTCTTTCCAGTTCTTTGTTACATATTTTCAAAAATGCCATTATGAATACTTTGGTGTATATTTCTTATCAGTGACTTTTTCTTTTTATTAAATAATTAATCAACCAGTTAATTAATTAATTTGTGCCAAGTTGTACAATCTCTGGATCAAAGGGTATGGACATTCTATCACTTTATTTGTAAAATTCCAAATTGCTTTCCAAAATGTTTATACTGATTCTGAGCTCCACCAACAATGGGATAGTGTGCCTAACTTCTTGCAACCCCTCCAAAACTGACTATTCCCACTTTTTGTTATCTTTGCCAATTTGTGGGCTGTAAAGTGAAATCTCAGAATTGTTTTGGTTTCCATTTCTCTTGTCAGTGATTTTGTGCATTCTTTCATATAATTATAAAAATATATAATTCTTTTGAGATTCTTGGTCCCTCTCTGACCATTTATCTGACAGCTTTTGATCATATGTTATATATGATATGCACGTGTCATATATGTGTGACATATAATGTATAATTATATATTAGGAGTATTTAGATATTCCTTCATAGTAATTGCCTATTGTTTATATATTGGACACTAAACTATTATCTTAGAAATTTGATGGAAAGAATTTTTTCCCATTTGATCACTTTTCTTCTTTACCAAGGTGCATTAAATTTTGTTGATGCAGGAACTTTTCCATTCATTTAATGTAATTAAAGTTATTTATCTTATCTCTTGTAATTGCCTCTATCTCTTGATTGGTTTGGTAGATAAAAGTAATGGGCCTAGAATCAAGAAGACCTGAGTTCAAATGTGGCCTCAGACACTTACTAACTGTGTGATCCTGGACAAGTCACTTAACTTCTGTTTGCTTTAGTTGCTTGATCTGTACAATGGGGAGAATAATAGTATCTACCTCCCAGGGTTGTTTGAGAATCAAATGAGATATTTATAAAGCACTTGGCACATAGAAGGCACTATACAAATGCTCGCTGTTATTACTATTACTATTAACATAACAGTGAAAGGTATATGATTTGCTTCTCCTATTTTAAAAAAATATTACGATCTTTAATACTAAGGTCACATATCTATTTTGATTTTATTGTGAAATAAGTCATGAAATATTTTTCTTGTTATTGTTCAGTCATTTCAGTCACGTCTGACTCCTCTTCACCCCATTTGGGTTTTTCTTGGCAAAGATCCTGGAGTAGCTTGCCGTTTCCTTCTCCAGCTCATTTTATAGATGAGGAAACTAAGACAAATAGGGTTAAATGACTTGCCCAGGGCCACACAGCCAGAAAGTGTCAAAAGCCAGATTTGACTCCAAGCCCTGCACTTTATCTACTGTGCCACCTAGCCACTCCACTGTGAAATACTGGTTTGAGCTTAATTTCTGCCAGATTGCTTTCCAGTTTTCCAAGCAGTTTTGATCAAATAAGGAGTTTTATCTTAAGTAATTTGTATTTTCTGGTTTATTAAACACTCAGTCATTGAGTTCCATTGTTTCTCCTTTATCTTATTCTTCTGTACTTTGGACCACTGCTCTTTGCCCTTTTTTTTTTAACCAATAGCAGATTGTTTTGTTGACTACTGCTTTGTAATATAGCTTAATGTCTTAGAGGTTCCATCCCCCTTAATTTTTAACAGTTTACATTATTTCCCTTTATATTCTCTATCGTTTGCTCCTCCAAATGAACATTATTATTATTTTATTCAATTCTGTAAAGTAGTAGTGTCAAATTAAAATAGAAACCAGGGCCATTAAATCATACATAAGGATCCCTGTGGGCCACATATTGTCTTAGATTTAAAATGTGATATTATCTGTGTTTTATTGTTTTTATTTAATTTGTTAAATATTTCCCAATTACATCTTAATATATTTCAGATTGTACTCGGGAGTGTCACGGGTCGCATGTGGCTACAGGCTGCATGTTTAATGCCTTTTCTGTAAAGTATGGCTGTGATAGTTTTTGGCAGAGGATTCAAATAGTGAATTAACTTTGGTGGCACTCCCATCTTTATTCTATTGGTACAAGCCAGCTATTACTGCTAAATATTCCTCCAGCAATTTAAATTGTTCTTTATCTCCTCAAAGAATGCTTTGTAATTGAATCTATACAAGTACTTTGTGTACTTTGGTAGACTAATCCCCAAATATTTTGTGGATTTTGTAGTTTATATTATTGTCTCTTGAATTTTGTTATTATATAGGAATGCTATTAACTTTTATGGGTTTATCTTGTAGCCTACAAATTTGCTGAAGCCATAATTTCAATTAAAATCTTAGCTGGTTGCCTAGGATTTTGTAGGTAAATCATGTAAATAACAAAAATAACTAACATTTATATAATGTGCCAGATACTGGCTGAGTTTTTTACAATTACTGCATTTGAACCTATCAACCTTTGGAGGCAGATGCTATTATTTATTATTCCCACTTTATAGATGAGAAAGCTGTGGCTAAGAGAAGTTAAATGACTTGCCCAGGTCACACAGTTCCTGTCTGAGTCTGCATTTGAACTCAGATATTCTTTACTCCAGGTCCAGCATCCTATCAACTGTGCTGTTCAGTGGCTATTAGGAATAGCTTTATCTCCTATTTGGCTCTTTAACTTTCATTTCTTTTTATTATTTTGTTGCTATCATTTTTAGAACCTTACTAAATTACAGCAGGAAGAGTGGGTATCCTTGCTCTACTCCTGAATTTATTGAGAAAGTTTGGGAAATATCCCATTATATGTGATGCTTTTGTTTTTAGGTGATTTTTATGATATTTAAAAAGTCCCTCTATGCCACAGTTTGTAGGGTTTTTTTTTTTCCTGTATGAGTACTGTACTTTGTTAAAAACTTTTTTGCATCTATTAAGATAATCATTTGGTTCTGGATATGTATTTTTTTGTGTGTATACATACACACACACATATATACACACACACACAAACATACACATACACACACAATAATACATAATCATTGTTGTTATTTCAGTTGTGCCTGACTTTTTGTGATCCTATTTGGGATTTTCTTGGCAAAGATACTAGAGTGGTTTGCCATTTCCTTCTCTATCAGCCTCCTTTCATCATTTTTCAGATGAAGCAAAAAGGATTAAGTGACTTGCCCAGGATCGCACAGCAGGTAAGTTTCTAAGTCTAGATTTGAAGTCTGGTCTTCCTGACTCAAGGTCCAGTGCTCTATCCACAGAGCTACCTAGCTGCCCAATATACATAATTACTTGTGTTGATTTTCCCCCTCATGTCAAACCATTCTTACCTCCCTGATATAAATCCAACTTGGTCATAATGAATGATTTCTTGGATTAATTGCTATATTCAGGATCTTATTTTAAATTTTGGAATTAATATTCATTTATGATATTGATCTATAGTTTTCTTTGCTCTATCCTCCCTAATTTAGGCATTAGGATTATTTGTCTTAAAAAAGAACAGTTTTCAGTTTTTGAGAATCATTTGTATAGCATTGGTGTTAACTCTTTTTTTTTTTTTAGTGAGGCAATTGGGGTTAAGTGACTTGCCCAGGGTCACACAGCTAGTAAGTGTTAAGTGTCTGAGGCCAGATTTGAACTCAGGTACTCCTGACTCCAGGGCCAGTGCTCTATCCACTTCGCCACCTAGCTGTCCCGGTGTTAACTCTTCTTTAAAAGTTCAAGGGCAGGTATAGTGACATACATCAGCAGCCCCTACTACTGGGGAGGCTGAGGTTGGAGGATTACTTGATTTGGGGAGTCCTGATCTGAAGTGGACTTGAGCTAAGGTCAGATAGGTTGGGATAAAGTCAAGTGGGCATAATAATAGCACCTACTTCCCAAGGCAGTTGTCTGCAGTTTAGCTGTGGGAATTGGGGATGGGTTGGGGTTGCTAGGGCCCATGAGTGACCTCTGTACTTCCAGCCTGGGCAAATTTCAAAAAAGACCCAGTCTCCCTCTTCATTTTCCATCAGTTCTACTTGGTTTCAACTTTACAAATATCATGTCCCCAAGGCCAGGTACCTCCTGGTTTCACCTATTTCCACCTTCAGCTTCCTTTTGTGTATTATCTTCCTCCATTAGATTGTAAACTCCTTGAGGGCAAGGACTTTCTTTTTCTTATTTGTATTCCCAGCATTTAGCACAGTGCCTGGAATACTGGTGCTTAATAAATGCTTCATAGTAGTTTTATATTAAAAACAAACAAAAAAAATTTAAAAAACATTACATGCAATTCTATATTTCCGCCCTTTTATTGTTCCTTTATAGCTACTTTTATTTCCTTTTTTGAGATTGGATTATTTAAGGTCTCGATTTGGTTTTCTGTTAATTTGGGCATATTCAAAGCTTTTCAAGCTGTTGACATTTTTTTTCCATGACCCTCCTGCATCACTCTCATTTCTCTTTCCATTTTTTCCTGTACCTCTCTTACTTTTCCCTCTACCTCTCTTACTTTATCTTCAAAGTCCCTTTTGAGAGCTTCCATGGCCTGAGACCAATTCATACTTTTCTTGGAAGCTTTGGATGTAGGAGCTTTGACTTTGTTATTATCTTCTTATGAGGGTGTATTTTGATCTACCTTGCCATCAAAGAAGCTTTCGATGGTCTACTGCTTTCTCTGCCTGTTTGTCTTGGCCGTCTATTTCTTGGTTTTTAAACTCCTTCTTAATGTGGAGCATTGCTTCCAGGATGCACTGTCCCAAGCTACAGGGGGTCCCAGGTGGTATGATTAGGCTCGTTCTCAGCCTGCCTGACCTGTAAGTAACCATGGGCCTGCTTGATCTTTAACCTGGAAGCAGAAATATGATTGAAATCTAATTCTCTATGGTCGGAAACTTGGTGTGCCTGTACCCCACCCCCACTGGGCCTCTGCCACTCAAGTTCACTTCCTGGGCAACATGCTCAGCCTCTGCTCCTGCAGAGACCCCCACTATTTCCCCCTGGGCAAACCACTGGACTCTCTCACAGGTCCGTGAGCAGAGTTTCAGAAGAAGCCACTGAGGCTGAAGAGGCGCGGACTGCCTGGGGATGGATCTGCGCCACTCACTGAACTCCTCTCTCACCTCAAACAGTAGATGATTCCTGTTGCCTATTTAATCTGGTTTTGGCTGGAAAATAGTTTCACTCTGTTCTTTTGTGGGTTTTGCTGTTCCAGGAGTTGTCTTTTGACCTTTTTTTTTTTTTTGGAGGTATGTGGACAGATTTGTTGGGAGCACGGAGAATCATAGCCTTTCCTCAATCTTGGCCCTTCCCCCTTGGGCATATTTTAATAAGCATTCCTTTATGTACTCAGTTTTGTTAGCACATAACTACATAAAAGGTTCTGATCATTTGTTGGGGTGATTTCACCTTGTTCATTTACTATTTTGTTGATTTGATTTTCCTCTTTTTAAATAGACTAGAAGTGGGTTTATCAATTTTATCATCTTTTCAAAGAATCAACTTTTAGTTTCATCCTTTCTATAGGTTTTGGATTTCAATTTCTTTCTCTTCTAATTTTCAGTGTTTCATCTTTTGTGCTTCTCTAGGTTAATTTGTTGTCTTCCTATTTCTTTAAAAAATGTACATTAATTATTTCCCTTTTAGTTAATATATATTTAGGGATATAATTCCCACAAACCCACAACCCCCTCCCCCCAAAGACTACTTTAGATGCATCCCCCAAATTTTGGTATGTTATTTCATCCTCATTTTTTCACATATTTATTATTTGTATCATTTGTTCTTTGGGCCTACCTTTTTGTAGTATTTCATTGTTAAATATCCATTTAGGTCTGTGTCTTTTGTTTGTAATCTCTGGATTGATTACTATTTTTATTGTGGTTTAATTGTAAAGGGTTTATTATTTCTGCTTTTTTATATTCATTTGGAATTATCTCTGTGCTTCAATACAGTTAGTTTCTGTAGTTACATGAGGTGCTGAGAAATGTGTATATTCCTTAGTAGGCCTATTTAGAAGATACCTTGCCTGGGGGCAGCTAGGTGGTATAGTGGATAAAGCACCTGTCTTGGATTCAGGAGGACCTGAGTTCAAAATAGGGCCTCAGACACTTGTCACTTACTAGCTGTGTGACCCTGGGCAAGTCACTTAACTCTCAACCCCGCCCCAAAAACCTTGTGTTTGTTAATTTTATGTTTTTGTTTCATTTATCTTTCTGTTAGATTTTTCCAAAACAGAGAGAGGTATTAAAATATTTGAATATTATTGTGTTACTATGTCCTCTTATAATTCAGCTATTTTTTTTATGAATGTAGATGCTAAGGCATTTGGAACATGTGAGTTTAATGTTGATAATGATTTATTGTCTAGGGTTCCTTTTCAACATAATGTAATTCCCTTATTTATCTCTTTACATTACGAATTTTTGCTTTTGCTTTGTCTGATAGCATGTATTGCAGCTACAGATTTTTTTTTTTGATTTACCTGATGTATAGTCTATTTTATTCTAGCCCCTATTTTCATTCTGTGCATATCTTTTTTTTTTTTTTAAGTGAGGCAACTGGGGTTAAGCTACTTGCCCAGGGTCATACAGCTAGTAAGTGTTAAGTGTCGGAGGCTGGATTTGAACTCAGGTACTCCTGACTTCAGGGCCGATGCTCTATCCACTGTGCCACCTAGCTGCCCCCAGGGGTGTATCTTAAACAACACATTGTGGTGTTTCGTTTTCTTATACAATCTCTGATAAATCCATTTTAATTTAATTCTATTTTCATAGGCTCTACCCCTCTCCCTTAAACACTCTTCCCTCCCTTCCCTATTTGTCACCTCTTTCTTTAGGTTTGGAGTTGTACTTACTTTATTAATCTCTTCTTCTTTATTTTACCTATTTATTTAATTCTCCTCTTTTCCCTTCAATTAGGTAATTAAAGTTCTATTTCTAATCCCCCCCCCCTGCCACTTTCAATTTTCTTATGTCTTTTTTATTTTCTGGTTTTCCCTAAAAGCCCTGATTCCCCTTATCTATAGGTAGGATGCTGTCCATGGAGATGATAAGATGATCTCTGAGGTAGTGGTGTCTCAGTAAATCCCTACAGACTATGACCATTGTAATGTTCCTATCTGCTATTAAAGACTGTATCTCTCCTACCCATGGGATTTTTCTTTAGTAGGACCCTCTTTTTACTTCTGAAGTAAGATTTCTTCCTCTTTTCTTCCAATTCCAGTTCCATGCCACTTCATCCATTGTCCTATTGTCCCTCTTCTCTCTGAGAGGCTATAAAAGTTATTTTCCCATTCATTGATTACCATTGGTTTGATATGGGTACATTATACACTCCCCTGTATCTTCTCCCTCCCCTCTCTTCTTTTATGCACCTTCCCATATTTCAGTTTAGTCACCCCCCAAAACAAAACAAAACAAAAACATTGATTCACTTGTTGGCCGGGCAAATATTGTGAGGCTTGGGTGTTTCAGGACTTCCTCCACCATCATTTCTAAGTTCTACTTTCATATTTGTCTCCTTGTGTGCTTTTAGAAAGAAATGATTAACGGTTCTTCTAGTTTGTTATTGCTATTGCTATTGCTTTTTAACCCCTTAGATATTTTTCTCTTTCTAGCCTCCTCCCACCTTTTTTCTCGGAGGTAATTTTGTTGTTCAGTATTTACCTCGTGCTTTTGCTATCTGGGTATTTACAAAGGGAATAATAAATTTCTCATCTCTTTTTTATGGTGGCTATGACACCCATCTTTTAAAATTGATGATTAGGCTTAGGTTTGTAGAATATCTTGCCTTACATTGAATATTGAGCTCCTTTGCTCTTTGGAACACAATTATTCCATGACTTTGGTGGTTTCTGATGAACACAGAATAAAATCTTCTACTATTTAAGTTTCCTTTCTTTTCTTTTTATAGGTCTTTCCCCATGGTTGAGTGAAGAGTTTGTTAATGGCATTACTTAAGTTAACCACTATTTATCTTGGAGTTTGCAGCATAGGGAGAACTTCACTGCCTTCTCCCACAGGGGTAATCTATGTATTTTTTTTTTCATTTTGGCACTGTGTTTTCTGTATTTAGAAGGTCTGAATAGTTTTCTTCTATTATTTCTTGTATCGTGGTTTCCAGGCCACACAACTGTAACAGATTAACACCAATCACACCAGACTAACTCCATTTATGTTGAAATTCCTATCTTACTAAATTACACACAGTCCTAGCATACTTTTGGAAACATTTCTTATTCCATGAAGAGGTAGATAAGAAAATCATTAGGTGGCAAATGAATACCTCTTAGAATGATATAATAAATGTGATCAGAGCCAAAGAGGCTCTGCAGATAATAAGATGTGAAAAATTTCAAAATTGTGTAATAAGTCAGAGGCTTTGCTTTATGAATTTGGTCCTAAAATCAAGGTGCTAAGTGGAAAGTGCATGTTACCATTCATTATGTAACTTAAGTTCCACTGTGGAATGCAGGAAGGAAGGACTTAGGAGTCTGGAAGGCTTATAATAAAATTTGGTAGTTCTTTTTATGGTTCTTTTATGAAACAAACTAAATTTATATTGCAGATTCAAATCTAGTACACCTTTCTCTCCCTGATGTTATTGTGAACTTCCCCGGTAATCTGAATCCAGGCAAAGCATTAATCTCAAGTAATCTGGAAAGATGAAAAGGTCCTGGCAGGTCAGCAGAAGCCCCCTTAGACACCTGCATCAGTGTTGTATTCTTATGGTCCCAAAATCATTTAAAAAAATGCTTCTCAGACAAATTTAGTATCTGGAGTAAAAGTTGAACAGTTAGTCTGAGTTGCAGGACAGTTGTTGAGCATGTACACATCTGATAGCATTTCAGTTAAAGTCTCTTTCTCTGCTTAGTAAGCAAGCCTATTATAACATGGGTCTCCTGGTATATCAAATATCATCCATGAAAATCTTCCTTTGACTAAGGGGCAGCTAATCATTATCCTTAATTTCCCTTAAGTAATTTCAGGATGAAAATGCCTGTTGATGAGTATGTGTTGGAGATGTCATTTTGATTATTCGAAAGGATACCAGAAAGTTCCAAACTGTAGAGTGTTTATTGTTCCTCCCATGCTGACTATTGAAACAGAACAGGCTAGAATGTGAATTATAAATTCTGCATGAGTTCAAACTTAAAAAAAAAAAGCAAAGCCTTCATTTTGGCAGTGAACTAATTTAGAGACAAAGGAACAAGTCCAAATTACAGTTTTATTCAAGACTACAGCAGGATTTTACATAAGTTTTAGTGGTTTTGACAATGCTACTTTTGTACAGAGTAAAGGAACCCACGCAAAAAAACCCCCAGTGATATATTAAAACAAATGTACACAGGAAGATGTCAGGCATCCAGATGTGTGAGAATCATGCATACAGAAGTGGTCTGTGGTTGCTATAACTGGGGCCTGCTTTAGAACACGTAATTTTGTATTTACCACTTAATACTGTAGAGGTCTTCTGCTCATTCATTCTCACATAATTTACACAAATGTGCAGAGTTCTTAAACATATTAAAACAACAACAAAATTTATCCCCTCTGAAGCCCACACTAAGAACAAAAAATTAAAATGACCATATTAGTGAGTCTAAAGTAGGTTATCAATGTTAGATAATTCTCACTGATCAGGCCCATTAGTGGAAAACAGGCAATACCTGGAATCAAAGCTGAAGGCAAGAGGTTGTTTCATTATTAAAAATACCAACATGAAAGACCAAGTCAATGAAACGACAAGAGTGTCAATCTTAATATAAGACATTGATAGAAGGTTAAGACAAGATACAATAACATGCTAAACACACTACCACCATGGCATTGAGCTGAGACTGGAACCAAGTGTTCTAGACTCATGACTTTCGGTCCCATAATGTTCAGAAATTTTTATAGGAAGGAAAGAAAAAGTGTGTTGAAAGACAGGAGTATAAATGAGTTGATGCGTCTAACCACACAATTTAAAGTAAATTTCACATATGAAGATCGTCAATACTGATGCTAAACTACATCAACTTAACCACTAGACACCAAATAGGCAATGAGTATTCAATTTAATTCATCATAATCTTCAAGAATTATCAACCAATCATTAACCCAACCCCATGAATACTGACCTGATACAGAAGTATTCCCTTATCCATCATCATCCAAAGGATCCCTGAAGTAATGGTGGCAAAGGCAGAGGGAGAATCAAATCTCCATAAAAGCTAATGAGGTCAAAAGAATTTTTCCATTACTAATAGACTACATTAGGTCAAGTGTCTTAAGCAGCATTGAATTTATAGATACAGATCGGCAGGCAAGTTTTGAATCTGTAGTTTTACAAAATTGGCAATTACTCGACGTAAAACTGTTGGAAGAGGTATAATGTTTGTCAGTATGTGGAATGTTGACTGCTGGTTGCAGAGATTTGCAACCCAGATGAATGAATAACTGCATAGATGTCTTCTCAATGAAATTCTTTAAAAATTTTACAAAAACCTAAAGTTTCCATTTAAAAATAAGCACATTATGCCATAATGAAACATGGCAAAAAAAGTAGTCTGAGTTCTGTTCATGATTCTTCACAAAGCTAATGGATAAAGTGGTAGAAATTATTTTTAAAAAGAAAAAAAGAATTTGTTATTGCACTTAAGCACTGACTTCTTACATTTTGACTTACTAATTTAGAAAATCCATGCAGTAAAATTGGTTAAGATTAAAATACAAAATTCTCTTTTGTAAATATCCATTGGCCATTCTGTACAGAGTATTTCATGAGGATGGAATGGAATAGACAGTTAATACAGTATCTTATTTGCTGAGGGGAGGAAACCACCCAACACAGATCATAATTTCACAGTAATAGTATTTTTTTAAAAAAATCTAGCAAAGTCAGTGCAGTTTTTTTTTTTTTCTGTGCAATTGTCTACTCTCTCCTACCCTCAGTTCCACAACTGGAGTAATACTGGTTTGGAGACTAAGCACAGATTGGATCATAAATGTCGGATAAAGTCTGTAGGACTTCGGTAAAGGTATTTCCAAATGGCATAGTAATGTACTGCTGCCGCTGTGGCCACAAAAAGGTGCCAGATGGCATGGGCAAATGGAATGATGCCATCACTTTTGAAGAACACGACTCCCAAGCAATAAATTAAGCCTCCACAGGCAAGTTCTTGCAGCCCATCAGTGTTATTCTGTCAGAGGAAGAAGAAAAAATTCTGACATTAATGACTGTGATAGTAGGAGCTACCTACAATTATTTCAAAATTGCTGAATTTCTGTATGGTCAAAAACCTTTGAATTAAGAATTCTGATTTCATAACTCGGTCTCCCAGGTCTACTCTGATTTCACTTTGTAATCTTGGTTCCAGTCTGATGAAACCCAGCTCTGCTTTTGTTCAGTAAATACAAAGTAATGCTCTCACAGTCTACTTCATGTGTTCCATGCTCCAGCCAAACTGAACTCATTGTCACTCTTACGTGCCTTATGCCTTCCTAACCCCATGACATTGCTTCCGCTGCTATCTCTGTCAGGGTTATCTTCCCCACCTATACCTGCTGAATTCCTACCAAGCCTTTAAAGTCTAGTTCAAATACAACCTCTCCCCAGAAATCTTTCCTCTTCCACTGATTGGTGATGATCATCACCTTGTTGGTCTCAAAAAACAAAACCCCCAACATCCCAAACCCTTCTCAAAGAATACAAAAAGAAGTGTGCTTCTGTCATTAACTTACAACTAGACTCCGAGCCTAATAAGAGCATAGGGTGTATGTACAAAAATATTTATAGCTGCTCTTTTAGTGGTGGCAAAGAATTGGAAATTGAGGTTTGCCCATAATTGGGGAATGGCTGAACAAGTAAGTTGTGGTATATGACGGTGGTGGAATACTGTTGTGCTGTAGGATATGAAGAGCAGGATGCTCTTGAAAGGAACTGGAGGGACTGAAGCAGGGTGCATGGTAACAGTGGTATGCAGTGATCAACTGTGAATGATTTGGATTTTCTCAGTGGTACAGTAATCCAGGACCATTGTGAAGGACTTGTGATGAGGGATGCTATCCATCTCCAGGGTGAGGAACTGGGGGAATCTGAGTGTAGACCAAGGCATTTTTTCCCCTTTTCTTCTTTTTTTTGGGGGGGGGTCTGTGTTTTCTATCACAGCATGACTGGTATGGAAATATGTTTTACATGGCTGCACATATGTAGTCTATCAAAATTTCTTGCCTTCTCAATGAGGGGACAGAATTTGTAATTCAAAATTTTCAAAACTAATGTTAAACTTGTTTCTGCATGTAATTGGGAGAAAACAAAATATTAAATAAATAGTTTTTTTAAAAGAAAAAAATAAAAGCATAGGATAGTGTCTTATCTAAACTTGGTCTTTTCACATAGGAGACATTTAATAGATATTCTTGAATTGTATTTTGTTCTTCTGAAAAATTTATACCACATGGAAAAACTAGTCTCATCAGACACTGGTATCCATTTTAAATAAAGCACCATCCTCTACATTTACCAACACTCTTAAAAATAAAGCTTCCCGTCCACCCCCTGCAGTAAGGCAGCATCAACAGACCTCCTAGGAGTAAATTATCCCTTGGACTTGATTCTGATCAAACATCCTCCCCATATTGCTTACTTGACTTCACATAGCCTTCCTTTTGCTAAATGCCAAACTAGCATACAATAGGATGTCTCCCTACTTTTTTCTGCCAATGTTCTATTATAGTTCAATGTACTATTTCTAGTCCATGTTTTACAAATCTATCACCATTAGATCAGGGAGTAGAGTGGTCTACTTAGCCTTAATTTTGATTTAACAGACATAATTGAATCTACCACCTATAGATCTCTACTTCTCAGTGGATTTGAATATAATTTTAAAATGACAATCTAGACTAAAACCATATCAAATATTTCAGTTAGGGTTTTTTTTTATTAATTCAAAGGCATTGTAGGAAACTGCATTGTGCCTTAGGATCAGCTATATGAATACCAACTATTGTATGGAAATGCAGTGGAGATTTCACTATTTATTAGAGAAATGCAAATTAAAACAACTCTGAGGTACTACCCCACACCTGTCAGAAATGACAAATGCTGGACGGGTTGATAATGAATTGCTAGTAGAGTAGTGAACTGGTTCATCCATTCTGGAGAATAATTTGGAACAAAGTCCAAAGGGATATAAAACTGCATATCCTTTAATTCAGAAATAGCGCTACTAGGCCTGTATCCCAAAGAGATTAAAAAAGGAAAAAAAACCCTAAATGTACAAAAAATATTTGTAGCAGCTCTTTTAGTGGTGGCAAAGAATTGGAAATCTAGGGGAGGCTCATCAATTGGGAAATGGCTGAATAAGCTGTGGCATATGATGGTATACTAATGTGCTCTAAGAAATGATGAGGGGGTGGATTCACAAAGACATGGCAAAAACTGTATGAACTGATGCAAAGTGAAGTAAGAAGAACCAAGAGATCACTGTGAACAATAACTGCAATGTTGTAATGATCATCAACTGTGAAAGACTTGGCTACTCTGATCAAGACAGTGATCCAAGACAATTCCAAAGGACTCATGATGAAAAAATGCTATGCACTTACAGAGAGAGAACTGATTAACAGAAGAATAATTTTCTCACTTTCTTTTCTTTTTTTTGAAATATGGCTAATATGGAGATATTTTTCATGATTTATTTTCTTAATTGATTTTTCTTGCCTTTTTGACATATGGTTAATATTGAAATATGTTTACATGATTTCACATGTATAATGATATCATTGCTTGCCTTCTCAATGGGTGTGGAAGGGAGGGAGAGAATTTGGAACAAAATTTTAAAAGAATGCTAAAAATAAACAATAATTGAAAAGTTAAAAAAAATTTAAGTACACACATTCACACTCCACTCTATTTTGAGGATCCAGAAAGTCTTCAAAAGTAGGTAAACAGAAAACACCACCACCAGGAAGCCATTTCATTCTATGAAGCAATTTATATCACTAGTTCAGAAAATCAGTGTTACTTCAATTTGACACCTGCTCAATAGAGAGTGTTTCCTCTGTGCTTTTGGATAGCACCTGGGTAAACTTCGGGCATATCATAATATCTTTTTTTTTCCTTTAAAAAGGTTCTGATTAAGTGGAAATGCTATGCTATACAACAAACCTTGTGGTCAGAATAAGGATTTTGGCAAAAGGCCACAGGAATCCCTTGATAATTTTTTGAAAGTTAAGATCATGAGGTCACCAAAATAATGATTACATTTCTTACCATTGATGTTACTACCAAGGCAGGAGAAAATCCCATTGTTAGATAGAAAAAGAGCTCAACCACTTTGTACCTAGAAGAATAAAACAGAGTTATACTAAGTATGTATATTTCCATTACACCAAACAAGATAATTCCACTCTTTTTTCCTCTTCTCCTTTGAAAAGGTATGCAAAATTTTAGCTATTCAAATGAAATGCATTATCCTGGAAGGAGTCCATGAGACCCCAAACTAAAACAATTTCTTCTGAGTAACAATGGCCTTTTTTTCTCTAAGAATTTAAAAAGGTGTCATAATCAAAGTCTTACCTGGCAAGCATTTGCTTTTTTTTTTTTTAAGCAAATGGTAACCATTGTTAACTGAAATCCATTCTCCTACTTCCATTCTCTGACCTTATATTTCATGTTTATCTTTCTGTTTCAACATGGAGACTTTTGTTTAAGGATCAAGGATGTATGCTTGGAAGGACCAAGGAAAGGAATTCTAGCTATTGGTTGCAAGAGCAACTCTATGGAGGTGGGGAGAAAAGAATAGGAGCTTCTTGGTATGCAAAAGGTGCCAATGAAACAGAGGCTCATCATGAGGCTACAGAAAGTCTAGTGTCTATAAAAAAAAACTACTCATGCTTTTGTACCACCTTATGGTTTACCAGATTTCATTCTACATCTATGTGTAGGTAAGACAAGTCTTTCAATCACCATTTTACAGATGGGAAAACCTAGAAGTTAAGTGACTTTGCTCAGTCACAAAGATAGTAATTGGTGGAACTAGGACTCACACTTAGTCCTGTTGCAAAAGTCTAATGACAGAATGGCTAAGAGTTGCTCACTCATGGTATTCTTGCTATTCTATGATGTCACCTCATCCTTGTAGTAATCAGATTATAGGATGGGTTCTTAACTTGGGTTCTCTGAATTTGGTTTAAATATATATACACACACACGTATATACATATATATGCTTACATGTATATATGTATGTATGTACATATATACATATAGCAATAACTATTTCAATATGATTTATTTCTTTTGTAATACTAAGTATTTTATGTATTTAAAACATTTTGCTGAGAAGATAATAGGCTTCCCCAGATTTCCAAGGGGTTCTATGACACACAAAAGATTAATAACTTCAGGGTTATGTATTTGTCATCCTTTGATAAGGAAGGGTATATAAATGGAAATTAATGTTACAATTTCTTTTTTTGTGTTGGTTGTTGTTGGTTTTTTTTTGGGGGGGGCAATGAGGGTTAAGTGACTTGCCCAGGATCACACAGCTAATAAGTGTCAAGTGTCTGAAGCTGGATTTGAACTCAGGTACTCCTGAATCCAGGGCCAGTGCTCTATCCACTGCGCCATCTAGCTGCCCCTCTGCCTTACTTTTGAAAAGGGATGCACACTTGATAAATGTGAATTGTTTGGTTCTGGGAGATGTGATACTGACTCTAAAAGATGGTATTTTAATAGGTTCTAACTAATGAAGGTCGTAAGTATGATAATAGTATTTCAAATGAATAGGGTAGGCAACATGGTTTTACAGACAAGGGAGCAGAGTAGGAGACCGGAGTCTCAGGCCACACAAGTTTCATGACCTTAGGTTAAGTCCTTTCAACTTCGGGAGGCTGTTTGTCAGAAGCTGTAAAATGATCAGGAGGTTGGACAAGATGGTCTCTAAGGGTTTTTTTTTTTTTTTTTGGTGGGGTTGCATTTTGCTTGTGGAGCAATTTAAATTTCATTAGGAGACGAACATCCTCAAAATCTTTATCATGTCCTGTAGACTCATGTATCAGAGTCAAAGTCGCGTCTTACAAATCAACTCTCTCTCTCTAGCATGAGACAACCTTCACTCTAGTCAGACTCAACTTTTAACTGTACCAGCTCCCCCTGCTTGTCCCCTGTGATCATGTTCATATGTGGTGATGCTGTTTTCACGTCTGAAATGTTCCTCCTTCTCTATGCCATCCATCCAAATCCCATTCATTCTTTGTTTAATGAGTAATCCTTTTTTAAAGACAGATTTCATGCCTTCTGTTTTATGGCAGCCATTTCTTGATATTCTTTACTTCTTCCACTAAGCCCTTCATCTCATAACAAAAAAATTAGTTATAACTGACATACAACCATGTCTCACAGTGTGTTCAACATTTTTAAAGTCCTTTTGAGCTCCAAGCACTTAGCTTTCAATTATATTTTCTTCCATTTCTTCGTAAATTCAATACATTTCTCTATCCTACTCTACAAATATTTCCATCCCAAGGCATCATGCATCTGAATTTATTTGTATGTGTATCACAGCTCAACACATCTGCTGTTCTTAAGACAATAATTTTTCTATAAAAACAATAACCCCTGTAACTTTTACACCCAATGGATCTAAGCATTTGTTGAAAAAAAAGTTTACATCCTATTTATGTATTTCTACTATTTTGAAATTGTAAAATAGGAACGGCAAAGTCGTGTACTTAAGAAAGGTCATCTGAAAGTTAAATGCAAACGATCAATTTCTTACTTTTCATGGTAGAGAAATACATAAATGGTTCCTCCAGCTGCCATGAGCCAGATAAACCAACGCATATGAGATGCCAGGGGTCCAAGTTCACGGAGATTTAACCTAAAAATGTAGAAATGACAACAAGAACAGAAGTGATAAATGAATGGGATTAGTGTGGTTTTCTCCCCCTAACTATGAGAGCAGAAAATTAGATAGGAGATGCAACTGGAGAGGGAAAAAAGCTGAATGAAAAAAAATGCATTCAATGTGAAAGGTGCTTTGGGGTTTCTCTGGTCCTAAATATGGATTAAAATTGGGCTAGACTGAAGATAACTGATTGTAGGTATAATTGGGATGTTGCTACAGTTTCCTTGTTTCTTGGCAATTACAAGTGTGAGAAGATGAACATATTGCATTTGAAAATCAGAAAAGCCTTTGATAAAAGCCTGTATATAGATCACAGAGCTATAGCTGCTATTCATTCAGTACAAGTATCAATTACTTCATATGCTAGAATGGGAGGGACTGTTAGCACAGGCATTTGATAGAGTTTTTTTCAATGAGTCCTCGTTAAAAGAATGCTGAACTCAGGCGGATTCACAAAGCTTTTGTTCCCCAATTTGAACTGGGCCCACACAATTTTGGATTATGTTATAAAAGCAACAGGGCTTGTTTTTATAGCACCACATTAGTAGGCCTCTAAGAACCAAGTGTGTTGCTATAGCCAGACTCAAAGGCCAACTACCTCTAGTGATCTACAGCAGTTCCTGGCATAGTGAGATTTTTAAAAAGAGATTAAAAACTTCCTTTGTGGGTAGAACATTTTTTTTTATCTTAAAAGGCCTTTTTTCAAAGCAACAAAGGCATTATTAGATCTGCACAGAAAAGGAAATGATCAAATAAGTAGAATACATTTTTAAAGGTATTTAGCACAGGAAAAATCTGTTTGGAATATCATAGTTGCACAGGATTAATTTGGCAAGTGAGGAAAATGGAAGTAAGAACCAAAAGAAAGGCCTCTGTTCTTAACAGGGAATGGTAAATGAGTATACTCATTTTAGTAGATTTAAATAAGCATACTTTTAAGTGGCAGTGGTACATCTAAGAAAAATTTTTTAAAAGTAAAAAGCAGCATTTACTAAAGTTATAATAAATGACCTGGCAAGTAGTACCATGACAACAAAACCCAACCAATAAACAGACACAAAAAGAAACCAGAAAGTGCTACCTTAAAAAGAGAAAGTTAGTTTCTTACCATGGTGCATAGGAAGCTGCAATGAAGAAATAGATCACCATTCTATCGCACATATGAAAACAATGCTCCATTGTCCTGGTGAGTAAGAT